>NC_056695.1:1540277-1848333 GCF_018350215.1 Panthera leo | reverse complement strand
ACTTTCCAGTTTTCCTTCTCTCTTTCAGAAAGAGGTCCTATAGCTGGGCACGCTTCTTTGAGAAATCTGCAACCACAGTTGCAAACAAATAGCTATTTGCCAAAGGAACATTCATGCAGGGATCCAAGGATGGTCAGTGCCGCGTTCATAAACCTCAAAGACAACGAATGGTCGACAGGTGAAGCAGGAAACTATACGTGTCTGGTGCCCACAAGAGAAGTGAAAATCAACGTAGCATTTGTTAAAATGGGTGACTCTGGCCAGCGTTTAATGTTCGTCTCCAGCCTCCTCTACATCTGTGTCAATTCTGCTTGGACTATTCACAATCCAAAGGATGAAGCCCAGGTTTAGAGGGGCAGAGCAGTCCCAGGACCCTACCAGGCATTTCACCACCATCTGCCAACATCCGACCAAGTAATAGCACTGGCTGAAAACCTTACCTTCCGTCAACAAACGATTAACAACTTAATATAATAAAGTTAGAAATAAAGTTATTTAGACAGTGCAAATCCACAAGATAACACTGTCAAAATGAGGCTTTCATTTAGAACGAAGACCGTTCTGTCGTTGAACTCTCTTCAGGCCCCAGCCCTGCCACTGACTAGCTCCGTGAGGCTGTGTGAGTTAACCACTGCGACACTCACGTTCTTCTCTAAACTGGGCATTTACACCACTTACTCCATGAAGTGGCCGTAGGACCTAATGTTAACACGTGCATGGTGCGGAGGCGAAACACTCCATCCCTAGAAGGGAATAGTGCCTTCTCAGCGTCGGACACTTCCTCTGTTCTTCATCACCGATGACGTTTCTGACACCGACCTTCCTCTCATAGCTGCCCACCTGCCTCGGGGGAGTTGGCCCCTTCGGGAGGGGCATGTGACCCAATTCTGGCCAATAGGATGATGAGAGAAAATTAGGAGGTGTGGGGGGGGGGCGGTGGCTTCTGGAAACAGGAGTTTATCTCTTAAGAGACAGAAACAGGAAAAGATTCATCTTCCCTCGTCTCTCTCTGGGTGTTGTGCCTGGATGTGACAACTGAGCATTAATGCTGTTGCATGAACACTAAGAAAGGGCAGAGGGAAGGAAAGAACCTGGATTGCGAGATATGTCTGTAGCATCTGTGTACTTACCCTCTGAAATTCTCATTGTGAGACCTTTGAATCAAGAGCTCTATTAATTTGCATGGAAGAGGACACTAAATGACTCAGAAAACACATAAAAGCTAGCGTGGGGAGGGCATATGGAAGGAAGGGAGTCACACTGTTCTAAAGATGATAAGAACCTCATTCCGTAGAATGGAATCAATTCAGAGTACCTAAAGTGCAGTTGAGTCGGGTTTGTAGAGATCTACTTCCCATTTTCTCCCATCCCCAGGCTCCAAATCTCCCAAAACAAAGAACTCCTAACTCTGAGAACATGCGTAGCTAGAGATACTTAGACCTGTTAAGCTGTCACAGCGGTAGGGCACCTGGAGCTCTGGCCCCCACTCCAACGGGGAGCCATCCTTAGCAAAGGTCCCTGTGGCACCAGGCATTCTCCATAAAGCAAAACTTGAAGAACTTGCACCTTTTTAAAAATTAAATGAAAATATTGATTTTGAAATAAGTGTAGCTTTGCATGCAGTTGTAAGAAATCATTTGATGAGATCTCACGCACCTTTAGTTCTTCCGCTGATATCTTGCAAAGCCGTAGCACAATATAGCAAGCAGATATTGACATTGATACAACCAAGATGTAGGACATATCCATCCCCCTGGGTCCCTATCTCCTGCCCCCATCCTTAAGTCCTGGCAAGTACTAATCTGTTCTACATCACGGCAATTTTGTCATTTCAAGAATGGTGTATCAATAGAATCAATCATGCAGCGAACAAACTTCGGGTTTGTCTTTTTCTTCACTCCGCATATTTCTCTGGGTATTCAGGCACTTTGTTGCTTGGATCAGTAATCCGTTCCTTTTTATTACTGAGTACAATTCCATGGTATAGATATACCACAGTTTGTTAACCATTCACGTGTTGAAAGACATCTGGGCTGTTTCTAGTTTTGGGCTCTGAAAACTGTTTTGAATATTCATGTGCGCATTTTCGTGTGAACATAAGGTTTCATTTATCTGGGATAAACGCCCAAGATAGCAATTGTTCAATCTCATGGTAGTTGTATGGTTAGTTTTTTAAGAAACTGCCCAATTTTTTGCATAAGTAGATTGCTATTTTATATTCCTACCTGCAATATACAAGTGACCTAGTTTCTCTGCAACCTTACCAGCATTTGGGATTATCATTTTTTATATTACCCATTTGGCTAGGTGTATAGTGATATATCTCCTTACAATTTTAATTTACATTCCCCTGATGGCTAATGATGTTGATAACAAGTTTTCATGTGTTCTTTTTATGTCATTTACCATCTACATACTCTATCCAGTAAAATTTCTGTTCATCTCTTTTGCCCATTTTCTAATACAAATTTTTGTTCCTTTTACAGTCGAGTTTTGAGAGTTACAAAATTGTTTTAGCTTTATATTTATTTTGCCTTTCGATGTACATTTTAGAACAATCTTGCCTATATCTACAAAAAAAATCTTCCTTGTATTTTGATACAGAGTGTGTTAAACTTCGACAGCAATTGGGGAAGAATCGGCTCCTTTACTATGTTGGGTTTTCCAATTCCTGAACCAGGTATGTCTCTCCACGTATTTACATCTTTGACTTTTCTCATAAAAGTTTTATAGGTTTTGGTATATAGTGCATGCTTTGTTTGTAAGTAGTTTTATATTTATAATTTTGCTGCCCATGTGTGCATTGTTACTATAAAGAAATACAATTGATTTTTGTATGTTGATCTTGTATCCTGCAAACTTGTTAAATTCATTTATTTCCAAGAGATTTTGTACATTCTTTCAGATTTTATAAGCAGATAATCGTGTAATCTGTAAATAGCGACAGTTTGATGCTTTTCCTATCCAATCTGCATGCCATTTATTTTCCTTTCTTGCCTGGTTTCAGCAAAAAGATTTACAGTGTTATGTTGGGTTATATGGTAGGAGCAGACATTGTTGACTGTTCCAGCTTAAGGGAAAGCAATACTGTCTTTTACCGTTAGTATAATGTCAGTTGTAGCATTTTTATAGATGCACTTTTATGAAATTAAGCAAGTTTCTCTAATATTCCTATTTTTCAGAGAGCTTTTTATCATGAATGGGTGTTAAATTTTGCTAGATGCTTTTTCTGCATCAATTAATATGATCATGTGATTTTTCTTCTTTAGCCTGTTAATATGGTACATAACCCTCATCAATTTTTTAATGTTAAGCCAGCCTTGCCTAGTATGGTATATAATTCATATTTCATTGTATATAATTCTTATTTCATTCACTACAATTTTGTTAAGGACTCTTTAGTCAGAATCCATAAAGGATATAGGTCTAAAGTTGTCTCTGTTGTACCGCTTTGTCTGGTTTTGATTTTAGTATAATAAATTGGGAAGATTTTTTTTTTTTTGCCTCTTCTATTTACAGTTGGTGCCAATTCTTCTGCAAAGGTTTGGTAACATTCATCATGGAAACAATCTGAACATGGAGATTACCTTTTTGAGATGCCTTTAGTTACAAATTAGATTTCCTGAATAGTGAAAAGGCTATTCAAATTAATCCTTCATAATGGTAAGTTTGGAAGTTTCTGCTTTTCAAGGAATGGGTCCATGTCATCTAAGTTGCCCGATTTATGTGTGCAGACTGGTCCATTTTACTCCTTTGTTACCATTTTGATAGCTGCAGGACCCATAGTGATATCCTCTGTTTCATTCCTGGTACTGGTCCTCTGTGTCCTCTCTTCTGTGTGTGTGTGTGTGTGTGTGTGTGTGTGTGTGTGTGTGTGATATGTCACTTTTGTTGATCCTTTCAAAGACAACCTTTGCATTTCATTGCTTTCCTCTATTGTTCTTGTGCTTTTAATTTCACTGGTTTCTGTTCTTTCTGCAATTTTCTTTACTTCTGCTTGCTTTGCGTTGGCTTTTCTAGGTTCGGGGTGGAAGCCTACATCGTGGACTTGAACATGCCCCGTCTTCTAATGTCTGCGTTTAGTGCTGTCCGTTCCCTCCAGCGCTGCTGGGGCCTGTCCATGCCTTCTCGAGGTGGTATTTTCATTTTCATTCGGTGCAATGTATGGTTTCTTTCTCCCGAGGCTTCCTCTTTGACTCACAGGTATTTAAAGGTGCAGTGGTTAGTTTTGAAGTGTTTGGGAACATTTTTCCATTTTTGATTTCTGGCCGGACTCCAGTGTGGACAGCAAACACTGTCCATATGATTTCATTCCTGATGAATCTGTTGCTTTTGTTTGCTGACCCAGGCTGGCGTCTGTCCTGATGTGTCGACTCGATCCTGTTGGCCGATGGTGTTGCTGAGTTCTTCCATACTCTTAGTGGTTTTCTGTCTGGTCGTTCCTTCAAGTGCAGGCAGAGGGGTGTTGAAGTCTCCACCGACAACCGTGGCTTTGCTAGTTTTGCTTTCAGTTCTCTCAGATTTTGCCTCACACGGGATGCCGGCTCGTTGTTTGGTGCATACACATTTGGGATTGCTGAGCCTTCTTGGTGGCCCGGCCCTTTGGGCATTCTAACTATTCCTGTCTGTCACCTGTCACTGGTAAGTTTCTTCGCTCTGAAGTCTAGTTTATCAGATATTAACACAGTGTTTCCTCCTTTCTTTTGACTGTTTGCATATATCTTATTCTTCTTTCTATATAGTCATGTTTGAAATGAGTCTCTTGTAAGCGATACACAGTTGAATCATGATTCTTCAGTCCACTTTGCCATCTTTGTCTTTTAAATGATATATTTAAGCAACTTAATTTAATGTAATGATTAAATTGTTAAGGCTTAAGCCTGCCATTTTGTTTTATTTTTTCTGTTTATTCTTTGTTTTTCAATTCTGCGTCTTTTTTCCCTGGGGTTCTGTGGGTTAGTTGAACTTTTCATTTTTAAATTTTTTTTTAGTTCCATTGTGATTTATCTCTGTGTTTTTTAATGTGTCCCTTTATAGGGCTTTAAAAAAATCTCCATGTACTGGTATAGATACTTTACTAATTTGAGTAAAGTTTAGGAATTTTACCTCCCTTTATCCCGAATTCTAGCCTTGCTTAAAATCTAATTGTCATAAATATTTTCCCTATGTATGTTTGCAACCACATCAGAAAATGTTACCATTTTTGTTTCAACCAACAAACGTTCAGGCATAATTTGGAAAACTCAATAGGAGAAGGAAAATTATTTTCTACATACATACTTTAATTTGTTTCATTTGTTCTTATTTCCTGATGTTCCGAATCTAACGTCTTTTAGCATTTCTTTCTGTTTAGAGAACTTCATTTAGGCATTTTTTAGGGTATCTCTGATGGCGGGAATTCTTCCTTTTTCTTCATTTCAGAATGGATTGAATTCCCTTTACAGTTGAAAGGTAATTACGAGTATAGGATTCTGGGGTGATAGTTCTTTTCTTTCACTAATTAAAAATTATTGTGGGGGTGCCTGGTGGCTCAGTCAGTTGAGCATCCGACTTCGACTCAGGTCACAATCTCACAGTTTGTGGGTTCGAGCCCCGCGTAGGGTTCTGTGCTGACAGCTCAGAGCCTGGAGCCTGCTTCTGCTTCTGTGTCTCCCTCTCTCTCGGCCCCTAACCCACTCACATTCTGTCTCTGTCTCTTTCAAAAATAAATAAACATTAAAAAAAATTATTGTGGGCTCTGTAATTTCTGGAGAAAACTTTATTCCCATTCAAATTGTATTTCTCCCGGAGAAAAGATATACTTTTCTGCTCCCTATTTGTCAAGATTTTTGTTTGTTTGTTTGTCTTTACATTAGTAATGTGGCTATGATGTTTCTCCATATGGATTTCTTTGGGTTTATCCTGTTTGAGATCTGCTCAATTTCTTGAATCTGTAGAATTATGTCTTTTGCCAGCTTGGGAGATTTTTCAGCCATTATTTCATTGAATAGTTTTTGTTTGTTTGTTTGTTTGTTTGTTTTTTATCTTTTCTTTCAGGGACTCATACCATGAGTGTTGTTTCTGCTGTTGGACATTCAAGTTAGTTAATGCACAGTGAAGTATTGTTTTCAGGAGTAGAACTCAGTTATGTTTTCAACAGAACTACAGGTCCCTGAAACTTTGTTCATGCCTCCTCTTTGTACTTTTTCCTTGGACCATTCCAACTGGGTAATGTCTGTTGTTCTATCACCCAGTTCACTGATCTCTTCATGTTGTTGTTGAGTCCAATTTAATTTCGGTTTCTGTCATTTTTCTGTTCTGAGATCTCCCTTTTGTTTGAATTTCTATCTTCTATTTGCTTAGCCTTCTGTTCCTTTGTTTCAGGTGTGTCTGTCATTCCTCATGAAGCGTGCTTATCGTGGTTGCCTTAAAATCTTTCTCAGGTAATTCTAACATCTCTTGCATATTGGTCATGGTGTCTGTTGATTGGTTTTTTTTTTGCCGTTCAGGTTGGGATCTTCCTGATGCTTGGTATAATGAGTGATTTTCAACTGAAATCTGGGCACTTTGGGCACCACGTTATGACAGCGTGGATTTTATTTAAGCCTTCTATGTCGGCTGACTTCCCGTGACATCGCCGCGGCAGGGAAAAGGGGGCTCTGCTTCATCTTGCCAGGTGAGACTTCAAGTCCAGGTTCCTCACTTGGCCCCCACTGATGCCACGTGGCCAGCTTGCCGAGGGGTGCCTCGTGGCTGCTCCCCACGTGTTCGACACTGACACTGCATCGGGAGAGGTAAGTCCTGGCTCTACACAAGGACTCCTTGGGCACCATCTCAGGGGGGAGGAGGAGAAGTTCTTCACTACCACTGGGTGGAGGCGGATGTCTGTCTCTGACACTGTGGGTGGGGGTGGGGGGCTCTCAACACCCCCATTCACGATGCGATTCCCAGCTTGTGACCTGGCCTTTTGTGACACCTTCTGGCAGAGCATTTGGGGCATCTCATTACGGTGCGGAGGGAATGGACAGCAGGCCCCTCGCGTGGCCTTTGCTGATGGGGTTGGCCTCGTATCATAGTTTTTCTGTGTTTGGCTAGAATACAGCAGTTTTTTCCTAAAACTTTTCTGTATTGCTGGGCTGCCGCTTTCCTGGTCTTTTGGCTAGGGACAGTCAACTAGAGAGAGAGGCTTCTATGGTGTACCATTAACACTTCTGGGTTGCCTGGTTCTCCAGCTCCATGCCTCGATACATAAGGCAGAAACAAAAGCCAAGGCATTCATCACCGTGTCTCCTTGGGCCCCGAGTTCTCTGTCTGCCTTCCTTTCTCTGTCTTTAAGAGTCTTATGTTTGCATTATATACACTGTTTTTTTTAATTTATATATAGCAGGAGGAAAAGGGAAAATATTTGTTACATTTTTCTAGAAGTAGAAGTCCAACGGGAGCCTGCTAGATTTTTATCGTTTTTATTTGAAGTGTTTTATAAGCCTCCTACTCAAGGTCAGTTTTTGGAATTGATTAAACTTTTGTAGTTATTGTAAAATAACAACTCCCTCTTATCACACATGTATTCTGTGTATATAATAGTCAATGTTGTATAATACATCATATGAAATTATATAATATATAATAATATTATGCTGTATATGTAATATGTAATTGATTATATACATTATAATACATGATATACTAATATATTATTGAATTCTAATATATTACTATTATACATTAGTTATATGATATATTAATGTATTAATTTCTATAATTCTACGTGCATTATATAGAAGGTTATTATATGTGTTGTTACATATATCTATGTTGTTATATATTATACGTGGCCAACCGGTAGACCAACAAACAGCTTCTGAGGGCCTCTGCTTCCCAAGGCTCAGAGCTATCTATCGGCGATCACAAGAAGCTATATTAGTTTTCCAGGGCTGCCGTAGCAAAGCACCACAGACTGAACGGCTTCAACAGCAATATTTTCTCACGTTTCTGGAGACCAGCAGTTCAAGGGGTCGGCGATTTCTCTTCTCCCGAGGCCTCTCTCCTCGGCTTACAGACGGCCGCCCTCTCCCTGTGTCCTCACTGGGTCCTTCCTCCAGGGGCACTTGTGTCCGCATCCACTCTTCTCATGAGGACCCCCTTCATATTGCGTTAAGGCGCACCCGGCGACCTCATCTTACCTTCCTCACCTCTTTACACCCTGTCTCCCGATACGGTCACATCTGAGGTACCAGAGACTGCAACATGTGAATTTCGAGGGGATGCAACTCAGCCCGAGCCCACGACACAAGCCCAAGGCCTGATCGCTGCCCTCGGTGAGTGGCTGAGGCCTGGTGACAGAGAGGAGAGCGAAGGCACCCGCCTGTCCGACGGCTCCTGGGTTCAGAGGCGGCGGCCAGGCCCGGGGCTGCGCACAGCGGCTCCCGGACAGAGGCAGCCAAGTGCGGGGTGTTGGCGAAGGAAGCTCACTCACTTCAGGAAGGGCTGGCTCCCCGGCTGGGGGTGGGGGGTCCTGCTCTCTGTTCTCCCTCCTGCTCCAAACAAGTGCGGGGAACTGAGGCCAGCGACTTGCCTCCCGTGCGCTCCGAGAACTGGCTTCCCACGGTCCACACCTGTCCAACGGTGCTCATGAGGAGACTGCAAAGGTTTGTTAAGTGATGGGTGGCCTTTTGCACAGATTTTTAAGAAGACTGATTCTTACGTGTTAATGAAATAGAAAACAGATGATACATTTCAGCCCTCGGTTTGTCCCTTGGTTAAGTATTCACACATCCTGGGGATATATTCTTGGGGGGGTTTATTGTTTTTCTTACACTTAGTGTGATGTATGCACCTAGACGTACCAATTGAATTGTCTTTGACCTCAAAAACCCGTGCAAACCGAGCCTCCAAGCACACAGAGCTTTTGCTTTTTTTCTTCCCCCACCTCAAACAAATACACATTTTCCATCGGATTCACAGCCCAGTGAAGTCTCCAAGCGGCAGCAGCTGGTGAGGAAAAAAATAGCGGCCTAAAAGCCTCCTTGCAGGCCTGTTTAGCAAATGCCTTCTCATTTTAATCTTTCCTTATGATTTATAGAAGGATTCAAAGTTTGTCCCAGCGACCCGTCCCAGCCACCCCCGGCCTGTGGAGATAAATATCCTTACTGACTCCCGGCTGCATTTGGCAACCTATTCATGGCTAATTTTTACTGCACCCCCTAAGGAAATAAGAGCACTGTGTATTCTAGGGAAAAACAACACTCCTTTCAAATACGCCTTTCTCCGCGGCCGCGTGTGTGTGTGTGTGTGTGTGTGTGTGTGTTGTGAGCGTTGCTCCGTGGCAAGGAACAGTGTGGCTTTCTGTGGAGCCGCCCTCCCGTCTGGGGCGGCAGACTCCGTGTCTGTGGGGGGGATTCCCGCCCCTGGCCCCAGCCCACGGGCCCCGCTCCAGAGCCGCCAGGGCGGCCCGAGCACACACCCTCCTTTTCTTGCTTGGATGAGGATCTGTGCTCTGGAGAGGAGGAGAAAGCAGCTTTCACTGCCATCCCTGACTGGGAAACTCAGCTTGGTCCTTTCAAAGCAAACGTTCCCCTGGCTCCTTCTACTGGGTAGGAGACACAGGTAGAAACCGGCCTCCTGGCCTTTGTGTCTCTGGAGAACGAGCCAGCCGTGGAAACCGGAGTTCAAAATTCACGCGGACGGCCCCGGGAGGGCGGTTCTCACGCCACGTTTCGCACCTTTTCCTCTCCCCGGGGTCTTGTCTGAGGGACCCTGCTCTCTGCAGCTGACCGAGGCCCTGTCTAAAGAGGACCTCTTGGCCTTACGTGGAAGTCAACCCACCCCGGACTCCTAGGCCTCCGGAGTCTCCCACTCCCGGCGCGGAAGAGAATGTGGCTTCGCAAAGTCGTGGGCTTTGGGCGGAAGGCATGCTCACATCTTCAATCATCCGTGGCTTGTAAATAAAACACCTCCAGCCCCCCTCTTCAGAGGAGAAACCTCTGGATGAGATCACAAACCCCTCCTGGGCTGCACGCTAGAAGGAGCACAGGACTGGGAGTCTGGAGTCAGTTTCCGCTGGGAGGTCTGGCTGGTAGCCGTCTGAAAGGGAGAGAAATCAGGCGAGACTGTGGCTCCCAACCTTCCCTCAGCTCATCAGAATCATCCGGGGACCTTTTGAAACGTAAAGTCCCCGAACTCCTGACCTCGGAGAGTCTGATTCACAAACATGTTTGGGGGACTCCCAGGAAAGTGCGTTTCTTAAAAGTTCCAGATGTGATTCTGACTCCAGAGAGATTTGAGAACCACTTTGTTTTGATGAATTCTGACGTCCTGTGCGGCTCTGAGAAACAGGACACAGGAGAGGCCCAGAAGAGGAATCCTTCTGAGTCCAGCCACGTGCCCCTCTCTATTTGCGACAAACCATTGGTGGCATCATAGATGTAAAGCCTCAGGAGCTGAAGGGCTGCCATTTCCGAGGGGACCGTTACTAACGTCTGCTGACCTGAGGCACCGGGAGGAAGGGCAGGAGGGGACTCTTCTGTCGGAGGGACACTTGCACGTCCCTCGGCACAAGGGCACTGCTCTTGAAGGGTGTTCAAAACAAAAAAACATCTTAGTGAAAGTGCATTCCTTTCCTAATCTTGTTCACACACACTTTGTAAGATGGGACGCTGAGGACACATTGGTCCTGCTGGGATGTTTCTCTTACCTGTACATCAGGGGACAAGGGGAGGGGGGCTTCCTGGTAGACAATGACTTGACCCCTTCCAATAATCATGTAAGTTCTTTACTGGTTCTACTTTAGTAAAATTTAAAATACATTCATACAAGCCCTTGAGCACCCGGACAGAAATAAAAGAGGCAGCAACAGGGCACAGTGCTGAACTTATTAACTGTAATGCTCACTAATACGTATTGATATCGAATCAAGATGCGTTGATCCATTAAGCATGTGACCTGAGACCCAGGGCAGCTCGGTTTAAGTATTTGGCTGATTTGTTACTTCTTTACTGATGTCTTATTCCATGTAAGTTATTTGTTTAGGGGAGCTGGGCTGAAATATTCATTAATTACCTTTATGTATTTAGGATTGCTTGCTTGAATTACTAACTTACTTAATGCCTCTCTGCTTCACTCAGAAGCCTGGGAGTTGACTGTAACACTGGGGAACTATTAAGTCCTTACTTCTCAGAAACACCCTGACCCTTGCTTAGAAAACAACAAGCTAAACCAATCAAAAACCAAAACCAAAACCCGAAACCCACTCCCGCCGTGAAAAGAAGGGAAGGACAGACAGGAACGCCTGGCCAGCGGTGGCGAGCTGGGCTGGTGTGGCTGCAAGGTCCCTCTCTAACCTGAGACATGGGCAAGAAGACGTCTCCTGTCTTCAGATCTTATTACAGGAGGATGAATCAGATGCGCCTTTTCCCTTTTCTCCCACCAAGTACAGCTAAAATCAGTAAGCGTTACGTATCAAACAAACACAAGAAGACTCTGGAAGGCAGACAGAAGGCAGCAGATGAGCCAGGCACTCGGGACCAGAGACACAACGAGGTGGTGCATTCCCTGGGTTTTCCTTCCGCTTCCTATAGCTCAGACCTGGAGTGGGACAGCCCGGGAACCTGGCGGTGTAAGTGAGGACCAGGGGAAGCCTAGCGAGATGGGAAACTTTCAGACGATGACTACTCCGCTCTGTCGAAACACTGCACAGAGACGACAGCCCAGCCCTGCACACGCCGGCACACGCGGAGGAGCGAGCTCAGATGTTCACCCCGGCCAGGCTGCACGGGCCCTCCAGGCTGAGTCCGTACCACAGAGCAGACATTTGTGTGACTGCCATCAGAGCCTCAGGAGGACAGAGTGAGGGTGGGACGAAAGGACAAAGTAAATGTGGAGAAAACACAGTATGTTGTCCTTCTCTTACTGAGTTCTCTAAATTACACCTGACAGTTGGAGCAAAAATATAAAACTTCCCAATATGTCTTTAATGGGAGAAGGGGGAATATTTAAGACAACGATGTTTTTAGTGAGGGAGGACAAGGTAATATAAAAGAGAGGCACACTTTCCACACCGGACTCAGATTGGTGAAATATCTACACCCGTAGACTGCAGGGAGTCTATATATATATATATACACACATGTCTGTAAAAGACATGCAAAGAGATATGCTCACATTGGAATTCTAAGAATATGTTTAAGTAAGCTACAGGAAGATGGGAGAGGGGAAAACAAAAAACAGAATAAAGGAAAAAATAAAATGGAAGGCTGAAGCCTTGGTAATTCAATAATCACATTAAATTTAAATGATCTAAATGTATAAATTAGATTCACAGAATGATTTTTTTAATCACCTCATTGCATACTGGCTATAAGAAACTCATTTCAAATGAGTTAGGTAAGGAGAAAGAAAAAAGATACAGTATGCGAACATTAAAAGAAAGGAGCTATCCACATTTGATAGCCGAGAGACAGAGAGAGAGACAGAGAGAAATAGACAAACAAACAAAACAGAGAACAAACTGATGGTTACCAGAGGGGAGGTCGGTAGGTAGATGGGTGCAACAGGTGGAAGGGACTAAGAATACACGTATCATGATGAGCACTGAGTAATGTACAGATTGTTGAGTCACTATATTGTACACCTGAAATGAATATAACACTGTATGCTAACTACACTTGAATAAAAAATAAAAATTCATGTAGAAAATTAAATATATATATATATATATATATATATATATATATATATAGGAGTTTAAAAATTTTCTGTTTGACAGGTAAATATGTGCTTATGTTTGAATGTGGTCAGAAAAAAATAACTGTAAGCTTCATCATTTTCAGAGTGATTTGTGGTGCCTAAGTATACTAAATTAAAATGATAATAAGAAACTAAAATACAGACAATATGTGAAAAAAAAGAGCTATCAAAACTAGACTTCAGAGCGAAGAAACTTACCAGTGACAGGTGACAGAGAGGAATAGTCAGAATGCCCAAAGGGCCGGGCCACCAAGAAGGCTCAGCAATCCCAAATGTGTATGCACCAAACAACGAGCCGGCATCCCATGTGAGGCAAAATCTGAGAGAACTGAAAGCAAAACTAGCAAAGCCACGGTTGTCGGTGGAGACTTCAACACCCCTCTGCCTGCACTTGAAGGAACGACCAGACAGAAAACCACTAAGAGTATGGAAGAACTCAGCAACACCATCGGCCAACAGGATCGAGTCGACACATCAGGACAGACGCCAGCCTGGGTCAGCAAACAAAAGCAACAGATTCATCAGGAATGAAATCATATGGACAGTGTTTGCTGTCCACACTGGAGTCTGACCAGAAATCAAAAATGGAAAAATATCCCCCAAACACTTCGAGACTAACCACTGCACCTTTAAATACCCGTGAGTCAAAGAGGAAGCCTCGGGAGAAAGAAACCATACATTGCACCGAATGAAAATGAAAATACCACCTCGAGAAGGCATGGACAGGCCCCAGCAGCGCTGGAGGGAACGGACAGCACTAAATGCAGACATTAGAAGACGGGGCATGTTCAAGTCCACGATGTAGGCTTCCACCCCGAACCTAGAAAAGCCAACGCAAAGCAAGCAGAAGTAAAGAAAATTGCAGAAAAGAACAGAAACCAGTGAAATTAAAAGCACAAGAACAATAGAGGAAAGCAATGAAATGCAAAGGTTGTCTTTGAAAGGATCAACAAAAGTGACATATCACACACACACACACACACACAGAGAGAGAGAGAGAGAGAGAGAGAGAGAAGAGAGGACACAGAGGACCAGTACCAGGAATGAAACAGAGGATATCACTATGGGTCCTGCAGCTATCAAAATGGTAACAAAGGAGTAAAATGGACCAGTCTGCACACATAAATCGGGCAACTTAGATGACATGGACCCATTCCTTGAAAAGCAGAAACTTCCAAATTTACCATTATGAAGGATGTGATTTGAATAGCCTTTTCACTATTCAGGAAATCTAATTTGTAACTAAAAGCAATCCAAAAACATAATCTCTAGGCACAGATTGTTTCCATGGAGAATGCTACCAAAACTTGAAAGAAGAATTAACACTAATTGTATAAGATCTGTTCTAGAAAATAGAAGCAGAAAGTTACCCCTAGGCAGAAGGAATAGCAAAGTCTGGGCAAGTACCAGGTGCCAAGACACAGACTCCTTCTGATCTCCAGAGCTTCCGGAAGCAATATGCTAGGCCTTTCGAATAACTGAAAGTAATCTCAGGGTTTATTGAGAAAGGCAGATAAAGAACAAAATAATTAACTCAGAATCTGATAACCATTGCAAGGTGAGAATGGTATCTATAGGGACATGAGGCAGATAGAGATAAGATCTGAAATAGCAAACACTTCGGTTTATAATAATTGTTTTAGTTTTCTAATGTTCATTTATTTCTTTTTAACATTTTTAATGTTTATTTTATTTTTGAGAGAGAGAGAGAGAGGCAGAGAGAGAGGGAGACACAGAATCCGAAGCAGGCTCCAGGCTCCGAGCTGTCAGCACAGAGCCCTATGTGGGGCCTGAACCCACGAACCGTGAGATCATGACCTGAGCCGAAGTCGGAGGCTTAACCGACTGAGCCATCCAGGTGCCCCAATGTTTATTTCTGAGAGAGAGAGAGAGAGAGAGAGAGAGAGAGAGAGAGAGAGCATGAGTGGGAGAGGGGCAGAGAGAGGGAGACACAGAGTCTGAAACAGGCTCCAGGCTCCGAGATGTCAGCACAGAGCCCCATGAGGGGCTTGAACCCACGAACTGTGAGATCATGACCTAAGCCGAAGTCAGGCGCTCAATCAACTGAGCCACCCAGGTGCCCCAGGCTCCATTTTTAAAAAGGTGATTCCTTGCTACCGAGTGAGGTCAAGTCTAAGGCATAATATAAAATGTGATAATGCATACAAAGTAAATAAGTATGCACATATACCCGCAGTATACAAATCCATGTTTATTTCTCAGATACACAGATGCTACTCCTCACCTTTACCTTGTCTTTGCAGAAAGAAGTCTGCTTTGTAACGCACATAATAATATAAACAATCTGCCCCTGAGCCCAGAAGTCAAAGCCTTTTACGAAGCAGACTCGGGGCAGGACCTGGCGTTCAAACCACAGCACATCCACGTCTGCCGAAAACACTCAGCAGAGAGGCGTGTGGAAACAGAACATTCTCTTTGCCCCAAATGCAGCGTCCACATCCATCTTCCGAGGGAAATAGCTTTCCAGGGACCGTAGGCTGATAAGAAATGGCAAGTGATAAATGAAGCCATAGCGTCAAAGGACAAATGGCCCCCCGAGGATGGGAAAACCAGTGAAATTTTGACAGGAGCTATGCAGGCAGATGTGTGCCTGCCAAAAACATCACACACACGTGTGCCTGCGCACACACACACACACACACGCAGCCGGGCAGGCGTGCACACACACATACGTGCAGCGCGTAAACGATCGGTCCATTTGGAAAGGAGACCAGAGCCCCCTTTGCGTGCAAAATGAAGCAACTTGTGTAACCACCTGAGCCTCGATCTCCTCAAATTAGAACAGAGACACTAATATTGCCTCCTTCATAGGGTTCACGTGAGGTTAGACGCTTTAAGACACAGACAAGGCTGAGAACAGCGTCTCGCATACAGTAAGGACTTAATGACTCTGACTCACTCTTAAAAACAAGAGGTAGATGCTTCGTTGCAACTTTTCTGGGGTCCATCCCCCACGTCCAACTTTCTACCTGTTAAAAAAGAGCCCCTGATTACAAATGCTAGTAGATTCCAATTAATCAAGGTCAAAGTTTGTTCTTAAGGCAAATCTTTATCCTTAACCAACTTGTCCAGTCACCTCGGCTGTGTTTTCGGATGCTTGCTCCACACTAACGTCTCCAACTTAAGCAAAGGAAGAGGGGGAAACCCTCCCTTCCTGCTGGGCTCTTTGTCCCCTCTACCCTCAGGCATAAATATCTGGGCACCGGCAGGAATGAGGAAACCCTGTCCTGGCAGTTCCGGAGGCCGGTGGGCCTCCTCCCTCCTGCAGGCTTGGGGATGGCGGCCGCCTCCCTCCCAGCCCTCAGGAGCAGTGCGTCTTAGGCACGAGGTGAATGGCTAACAGTTCCAAGCCTCCTCTTGGAAAAGCACCAGCTATTTTTGAAACAAAGTACTTCCTCAAGACCAAGAAAGTCCATATTAGTAAAAACACTGGGGAGCTGCCTCTCTGGCTCTTCCTCTGGAATCTCTCTCTGGTTATTTTAAGTAGTTCCTTTCTCCCCGACCAAGAGTAAGGAAGCGGGTAGTATTCCCAGGGCGATACCCCTGACTTCACATCTCCTGGTAGATCTGGGCCGTGGCCAGGATCTCTGTGGCCACAGAGGGTCACAGCGAAGGGCTCGGTCTGACAGGCCTGGGTAGAAACCCCGCTCTGCCGTCGGTGACATCTTGGGAAAGTCACTTAAGCCCTGTAGGCATGGGTGTCCTCACCCTGCCGCGCTGTTCTGAATGAAGAGATCCGTGGACAAAAGGTCTCAGTCCAGTGCCGTGAAGCCTTCAGTGTGGGTTTGACGTTTAGCAGTGGCTACTATGCTGCCTGCCTGCTGGTTGGCTATGTAACACTCACCCAGGCGATCTGCTTCCAAGAAGTTTTGAATGTTTTCTGACATAGCCGGCCGAAGCCCGCAGAAGCGTACCTTAACGAGCCCCTCGAACCTGCGAGTTCCAAGCGAGCGGGCAGCGGCGCTTGTGACCTTGCCATCCTCGTCTACTCCCGAAGTGGACAGGCTGCACAGATGGCCACAGTGATCCGGGCCACCCTGCCCGAATGAACCTTGCAGCGAGGGGTGGCCACTCCTCCCGGTGAGAGGCGCGGCGTACTTCTCCACAGCCTGAGTCTGTGTCGGCCCGTGGCTCGTGTGGACAGGCACAACGTGGCACACAGAGTCCGGGGGGGCTTTCGGTTTCAAGCCACCGGGATTTGAGCTGACTTGTCCCATGGAAACAAACAGCGGATGCGACTCTGCTTCGGGCACAACGGCCTCGTTGCAGATTCATGACCGCGCCGGGCTTCACCCTAACTCAGGATGCTCCCTCTCCCTGGGCTGCTGTCCCTCAACTTGTCTTCCGCGCGGCCAGCTCTCTCGTGTTCTTCGGTTGTGTCAGCAAGTCTCTTTCCCAGTGAGACTTCCCCCAGACCCGTGTCTAGAATTGCAATCCTTTCACCCAACACCTTTATCTTCCTTCCTGGCCCCCAGGTCCCCCGTGGCACTTAAACCCTGTCTAACTCAGCACATAATTAAGCACCTGGGCTGTTCGCTGTCTGTCTCCTGCAGTAGACTGAGGGCCCCATGAGGGCAGCACTCCTTGGTTTGATCCTAGAACACTACCTAGCACGGCAAGCTATGTTAGCTTGGCCAGGCTCGCTTACCGTAACAAGACATCTAGTAACAACCTAGTGGCTCAAAACACATCCGTAATTATTTCTTTCAGATCCGAGGTGAGCTGTTCAGGCCGGCAGGTGGCTGTGTTCCATGAGACCCTTCAGGCAACCTCGGTCTTCCGCACGCAGGCTCCATCACACCCCCTGCATAGGCCAGTTTGGGCGGCAGAAATCCTCTCTGTCCCAACTCACGGGAAGCAAAAAGTGAACCTGCTTGGATACCTTAAGTCACAGACCTGTGACCTAAGAGTAAGTCAGTACAGAGTAAGGCAGTACTAATCTCTCCTGCTCACAAGGTCATTCCTAGTCAAAGGAAAGGCTGAGGTCGGGGTCTGTCCGGGCAGGCTTGTGCTCAGCTACAAAGCCCATTGCATGCAGAGGGAAGGAAGAGACTTAGTGTACCAGCAGTAGGCTTGGCCACCGTTCCATCCGAAGTGGCCGGTTCTCCCAGAAATTGTCCTGAGGAAACTTATACCAAAATCAAGTTGGAGCTAACCGTTCAAAAGGAGAGATAAGTTACGTGACTATGCCGCTTTCGCTGAGGCTCCTCGGGCTTAGCTGAGAGACATAGTAGATTAGCTGGTGGGATCCACAGCGGAGAGAAAACAAGCACCCAATCTCACCCTAGTCAGGCAATCAGAGGGACACAGAAAGCGGTGGTGCCGGGAGTGTGCAACCAACGCGGAGCACGTCAGCCCTGCTCAACCCAGGGTCTGCGTTGAGCTCAGCTCCACGGTCCTGCTGCGGAAGAGACGTGGTGAAGGCCTTACCATGGAGGGGAGCCTCCCTGCACAGAAGTTTACATTTCCCTTTCAGCTTCTCATTAAATAATTATTTTTCGGCCACTGTTAAGAGACTAATCCCAAAATGCGTTTGCTTACATGAAGCTCACAATTGAACTACTAGAGCTGGTGTTATTTTTAAAGCAAAGCCTTACAGAAGAGCATATGCAAGGCCCAAAGATCGGAACGTGAGTACATTTGACTGCGTACTGTCGCTAAATACCTCAGTTATTCTCTGGGCTGCATTTGTCCATTATCTGGATCCTTGTCAGCATTGAAATGGAACATTTTTAAATCTAAATAAGAATAACGTGTTCGTCTAGTTCCTGGTTATATTGATACATGCACACTCAACGATAAGGTAAGTTTTAGAATGAGTATGATAGATATCAACAACTCAAAAGACTTTTGAAAGAAAGGCATTTAAAAACTTTAAATCCAGGGGCACCTGGGTGGCTCAGTCGGTTAAGCGTCTGACTTTTGCTCAGGTCATGATCTCGCGGTCTGTGAGGTCGAGCCCCGCGTCGGGCTCTGTGCTGACAGCTCAGAGCCTGGAGCCTGCTTCGGATTCTGTGTCTTCCTCTCTCTGACCCTCCCCTGTTCATGCTCTGTCTCTCTCTGTCTCAAAAATAAATAAATGTTTAAAAAAAAAACTTAAAAAAACTTGAAATCCAGAGCAAGAAACACTTTAGAATTTAATTACCAAAGAGGCTTTACAACCCTGGCTCAGTTTTTGTTCAAACGCAAGGATTTCTGACCACTAAAAAGACAGTGTTTAAGTTCTTAGATTTAATTTGAAATTACAAGATCTCGAATGAATTTATGGTGGCACAGGCCAATCCCAGAGACCCTTTTCAGACCTAAAATTGAATCACTATCTTCCCACCAAGATCTACTGGTCTCCTCTCATTCTCCAAGTAACTGCTGGTCCCATAATACCTGATAAGCCTGCAGAAAACCCATCAGTTAATGCCCTAGCAATTATAAAACAATGCTTAGTCAGTGCTTTGGACTTTCTCTCCTAAATCATCCACAGCACTTGTCTTGTTAAGCATGTCCTCTAAAAGCAACGTTAGTCACACTTTGTTTCATCAATCCCCGGGTCTGAATTGAACGGTTCTGCTCCAGGGGATTCCAAAAAGATGCATCAATTGGGAAGTTTCACTGACAGACTCCGTTGATACAGTTTCCCACGTGCTGGATACTTTAAGGAAAAGCAGCAAAAACAACATCAGCCTTTGTACTTGACCTCTTGCCTATTGTGACTCTTGAACAGTCCCGTGTATGCAATCAAAGCTTTAATAAGAGACTCTAAGGTTTGCCCAAGGAAAACCTTGACACCCAGTAGGAACTGATTTCACCAGGGATGGATGAAGAAGAAAAACGTATTTGAGTCTTCCTAAGCTCTCCCTAAACAAAGTAAGGTCAAATGTGTAACACTGATATCTTATTAAAGAATCTCTTGGCTCTAGCTCTTCAAGTGTAGCTGAACTGTGTGTATGGCTAAAAGAAAACAGAAGACCAACAATGCTATTTCTCTTCATGGTAGACCTCATTCTGGAACGTCAAAGAGAAAGTGAGGTTTAGCTGATCTTAAAGCTGACTTGCCACCGGAGGCCTAAAGAATAGATGACGAACAGCCAGAAAGTTGTAGGAAGCTAATTATCTACAAATTCAAACCAAACGTTGACATGTCAAATGATGTCATTATAACTAAAGCTCTCTTTGGAACGTTTTATTGTTTAACATGATATCTCTTTAGCACAGGACATGATATCACCTAACAGAATACAATACAGTTCAAGGTAGACAGATGCTCAAAGACAATAGAAATGAAAAAAAATAGAAAATTAATTTCCAAAGTTTCAAGGATGGCATTGAAAAGCATGCTTGAATAGAAGCTAAAAAACCTGAAGGGAATTTGATGTGCTTTCTGGCAACATTATAAAGATCATTTTGTCAGGGAGAAAACACTTCTTCCCTAAGACAGGAAGGAAGGGTAGATGAAATTTCTCAGAGTAGGAGGAAAAAAGGTAACGATTTAGAAACTTCCCACAGGATACCCTCTATTTTCTGTTTGAAGTAAGAAAAGAGAATGCATGCACAGAGGCGTGATACCTACAGAGCATCATGAACAAAGCAATGCAGAAATAGATCTCAGAGATTATCATGAGGAAGAATTTCCCTAGGATGAGTTATTAAATTAGAATTGTCTTATTGTTGTTGTTGTTGTTGTTGTTGTTGTCATGAAGTACATCCTCAGGCAGGTTCTCAAGATAATGTGTCCTGATTGTAGAAGGGTCACGTGAGTATTCTAACATAGGCATTCTGGGAAGGTGGGGAAGGTAATGGTGGCCCCTTCATTTGTGTATTTGCTTTTACAATGTCATGGGTATTGCAGTTTCCTGTACCTAGTTAAGCTAATTTATGGATTAAATTATCTGGTTTTAGTAAACTCGCCCTGGAAAAAAAAGGACCAATAGGTTAAAATCATTCCTTCACGGAACGGCCATGTTGAGAGTAATACTAAGAGGAAGGCACACCGGCAGCAAAAGAAAGGCAGAGATGCCCCTCCCCCGCCCCTTCCCAGTCAACCATAGGATAAAATACAGCCTACGGTGATCTCGCCAGATCTGCAAGAAGCTGGCCAAAATAATAATAATTAAAAAAAAGTTAATTATAAAAGGTTATTTGAATTATGAGATTATAAATGTATCATTGGAGAGGAAACTTGAATTTAGTGTGCATTGTGATTTAAAATATAAATTATTATTTTTTATATATTTTTTTATTTTTAATTTCTTAAAATTTATGTCCAAGTTAGTAAGCATATAGTGCAACAATGATTTCAGGAGTAGATTCCTTAATGCCCTTGACCCATTTAGCCCATCCCCTCTCCCATAACCCCTCCAGTAACCCTCCGTTTGTTCTCCATATTTATGAGTCCCTTCTGTTTTGTCCCCCTCCCTGTTTTTACATTATTTTTGTTTCCCTTCCCTTATGTTCATCTGTTTTGTCTCTTAAAGTCCTCATACGAGTGATTTTTGTCTTTCTCTGACTGACTAATTTCACTCAGCATAATACCCTCCAGTTCCATCCACGGAGTTGCAAATGGCAAGATCTCATTCTTTTTGATTGCCGAGTAATACTCCATTGTATATATATAAATTAATCATAGCATGATGAGTAAGATAATTCGAAATAAATATTTAGAATACTAAGAAAATATTTATAATTTTTAAAAGATATTTAAAGCTGTGAATACTCAACAAAGAACTTTACAAATT
Source organism: Panthera leo (assembly GCF_018350215.1). Classification (NCBI taxonomy): domain Eukaryota; kingdom Metazoa; phylum Chordata; class Mammalia; order Carnivora; family Felidae; genus Panthera; species Panthera leo. Next base: position 1,826,860 of record NC_056695.1, on the reverse strand, counting down.
TTTAATTAAGGGAGCAAGAAATACATGTAAGTCTTGCTTGGTCTCTTAACAGTGGAAGCCAAAAAATAAAATCCAAATATCTTTGGAAAACATTTGTTCCCCCTTCTTCTATAAAATATGTTGTAGTAATACATGGAAAAAATAGGCCAACAATATAGAAATCATTCATTCTTCAGAAAAAAACGACTAGAAGACACTTATAAAATAGTTATGTTGATTTAAAACATTAAGAGAGAGTGAATCCTGTCACTGAGTTGGGAAATTGGCTACATCATGATGCTATACAGATGTATATTAGTCAGATAGGTGATCTGTAGAATACAACTCCCAAATCCCAATGTTGTAGAACAATGGGGATAGACTTCTTATTCTTTCAATGTCCACTGAAATTCTTCTTGACAGGAGATTCTGTCCTCCAAGGGTTAACTGTGGAAGCTCAGACTGCTAGCATTCTGTGTCCCAGCTGCACAGAGCAGGAACCAAGCAATCAAGAGAGATGTTGTGTGGCCAGGCCTGGATGAAGTTCCTTGCAATTTTGTCTATGTCCTATTGACTAAGATCTGGCTAATTGTACTGCCCCGATGCAAAGGAGCTGAGAAGTATAGTCTACCTATGTCATTAGTAGGGAATATTAAAGGTGTGTCTTAAACTGTCATCATCTATTTCTAAAACGTCTGAGCTTATGTATTTTGCCAATTCTGCTTCCAGAAAGAAATTTAGTAAGCCTCTAAAAAAAACCCAAATGTACCAAAGTACCCATATTCTAACACAAAAGGAAGTAGTAAATAAAGAAAAAAATATTTTATTGAAAAACTGGGAAACTTGAACCAGAATGAATAAACAACATGAAACAAAAATCACCAACTAAGGCTATCGAGATGGCACCAGACCTAAAATGAATCTATTGCATAATTTGTAGGCATAGTACTTCAGTCAAGAAGTCAAATTCAAGGTGAACGAAATCGTTAACGTAGCCCATTTTATTTAAACAAACAAACAAACAAGCAAAACACCACAGTCTTTAAAATATCACGAAACCCTGACAACAATTCACAACGAGAGGGTGAGTGGTTACAAACCCTGTTGTGCCAGCCCTGATGTTTCCTGATCAGAGTATGGCAGGGTATACAAAAGTTGTCAAAGTTCAGAATGAGTTGCGAGTCACTTATTTTACTAAAAGACAAGCATCCCAGATTTGTTGACGTTTCCTGTGATATGCAGCTCTCACCTAATAGGTACTCCAGCTACCTGCAGCAATGGTGGATGAGCAATACAAAATCCAACAACCCACTGATGATAAATGCTCTCGGGAAATCCGGAATGGAAGAAAACTTCCAGAGGACATAGGGTATCTGTGAAGAATCTACAGCTAACATCACATTTAATGGTGAAATGTTGAGCGAGTTCCCGCCAACACGAGGATTTCTACTTCTACTACTCTGACATTACACTAAAAGTGGTAACAGTAGAAATCCTTGCTGTGTCCCTTGTGTTGGCGGGAACGTGCCCACTATTTCCCCATAAAAAGGAAGATCAGGAAAGAAAAAGTCATAGAAATTGGAAAAGCAGTAAAACTTCCTTTATTGGTAGACAATAGGACAATTAATGTAGAGAATCTTAAGTAATCTACAAAAAAACCCTCATAGAAGCAATATATAAGTTTAGCATTATAAATATAGTAAATACTATAAATCTATTAAATATTATATATTAACATCAAAAATATTTATGAAAACATGTAACAGAAATGCTCAGATGTGCACACTTAAAACCTCAAAATAATGCTTCAAAATTAATGAAGACCTAAATAAATGGGAGGTATACCATGTCCAGAGATCAGAAAATCCACTATTTTTAAGCTTTCAGTTCTATCCAAATTTCTATATAGATACGACGCAATACCACTCAAAGTCCCAGCAGGATTATTTGGACTTTTTTTTTCTCTTTTTCTTTTTTTTTTGAAATTGACAAGCTGATCCTTTTTTTATTTTTTTAACTTTAGAGAAAAAGACAGAGTGCATGTGAGATGGGGAGAGGGTCAGAGGGAGAGAGAATCTTATGAGCATGATGTGGGGCTCCATCTCATGACCCTGGGATCATGACCTGAGCCAAAATCAAGAGTCAGAGGCTTAGCCGACTGAGCCACCCAGGTGTCTCAAGCTTATTCTCCAATCAATATGAAATGGAAAGGATGCTAGTTAATCAAAACCATTTTGAAAAAGAACAACGTTAAAGAACTTGCACTTCCTGCCTTGAAGACTCACTACAAAACTACAGAAATCAACACAGTATGATATTGGCATAAGGATAGACATAGTGATCAATGGAACAGACTAGAGAGTTCAAAAGTAAGCCCACACTTATGTAACCATTTGAAAAAAATGCCAAGGTAATTCAATAGAAAATGGATAGTCTTCTATACAAATTGGATAGTCATATGAAAAATAATGAATGTTAATCTTTAGCTCACGAATATGCAAAAATTAACTGATGGGACCAGAGATCTAAGTGTAAGAAACAAACCATAAACCACATAAAAAAGTACAGGAAAAAAAAAAATCTTTGTGGATTTGTAGTAGGCAAATCTTTTTAGACAGAACACAAAAAGCAGAAACCATAAAATTAAAATTTGATAAATTGGATTTCATCAAAATTTAAAAACTTTGTTTCTCAAAAGTCACCAGTAAGAGAATAAAAGAAAACAAATTGACTGGTATCTGATAAAGGTATTCCATCCATAATGTAGAAAGAACACTTAACTATACTCAATTTAAAAAGAAAAAAGAACACGTACAACTCATTATTAAAAAGACATACTAGGGGGTGCCTGGGTGGCTCAGTCGGTTAAGCGGCTGACTTCAGTTTGGGTCATGATCTCACACTCCGTGAGTTTGAGCCCCGCGTCAGGCTCTGTGCTGACAGCTCAGAGCCCGGAGCCAGCTTCGGATTCTGTGTCTCCCCCTCTCTCTGCCCCTCCCCCACTCGTGCTCTGTCTCTTTCACTCTCAAAAGTGAATAAATGTTAAAAAAAAAAAAAAGACATACTATCCCCTAGTTAATAGGGAAATGCAAATTAAAATCACAATGGGGTAACACCACCCACCCACTAGAATGACAAAATTAAGAAGACTGGTAATATTAAGTCCTGGCAGGGATCGGAAGCAAACAGGACTCTCAACACATTGCCGGTTTGAATCCAAAATAGTACGGCTGCCATGGAAAACAGTTGAATAGCTCTGTGTATAGGTAAGCCCGTATTTATCATATGACCCAGCAGCAATCCCTCTCCCGGGTATTTACCCAAGAGAAATAAGTACAGATGATCTCACAAACTTTTGTTTGAATGTCCATAGTAGCTTTATTATAATAGCCCAAAGTAGGAACAGCATACATGTCCATTGACTGGTGAAGGGATGTGGTGCCTCCATATAATGGTACAACGCTCAGCAATAAAAAAAAAACAACTGATACATGCAACAGCATGAAAGAATATCAAAAGCATTTATGCCAGGGGCACCTGGGTGGCTCAGTCGGTTAAGCTTCCGACTTCAGCTCAGGTTGTGATCTCGCCGTCTGTGAGTTCGAGCCCTGCATCCGGCTCTGGGCTGACAGCTAGGAGCTCGGAGCCTGGAGCCTGCTTTGGATTCTGTGTGTCCCTCTCTCTCTGCCCCTCCCCTGCTCACGCTCTGTCTCTCTCTCTCTTTCTCAAAAATAAATAAATGTTAATTTTTTTGTTAAAAGCATTTATGCTACATGAAAGAAGCCAGGTATGAAACTGATGCCATTTATATGGCATAGAGGGGAAAGCAAAGGGACAATATGCAGAATGGCGTCTGACAGTGTGGTAGGGAAGTAACTGACTGCCAAGGGGCAGGGAGGACTCTGTGGGGTAACAGAACATTCTATAGCATGGTTATTGTAGAGGGTCACATGAATCCATCCATTTCAAAATTCACCAAATTCTATACTTAAACTTGGTGATCTTTATTTTATGTAAATTTCATCTCAATAAAACTTTCCAATAGCTCTTTAGGATCTGAATGTTTATTATTTTATTATTACAACGCCTGCTAAAGTTGTTTTTTTTTAACTTGAAAATGATGGTGTACTTATTTTCTATTGCTATGTTATAAATTACCACAAACTTAGTAGCTTAAAACAAGAACACAAAGTTCTGGCAGGCTCCACTGTTTCTCTGTTCCGGGTCTCGAAGGTCAGAATGAAAGTTGTCAGCCATCTGGAGGTTCTGGGGGGAAACCTACTTCCAGGCTCAGTCGGGCTGTTGGCAGTATTAATTTCCTCACGGTGTAGGGCTTTGGGTTCTCATTTCCCTGACATGTATCCCGCTCCTTCTTCAAGCCAACAATGGCTCGTGCTCTCCTTCCTGTGTTTGAATCTCTCTGCCTTCCCCTTCCATGTCCTCTTCTGCTTTTCAGGGCTCCTGTGATTACATCGGGCCTACCTGGCAATCCAAGAGAAGCTTTGTGTTTTAAGGTCAGCAGATTAGTAACGTTAATGACATCCACAATGCCCCTCTTGACATCTGAGGTAACGTATTCCCAGTCCTGGGATTGAGATGTGAATCCTGGGGACCATAACCCTGCCCCCACAGAGAGCCCACTACCACGGACAATGATAGCAGCTAACTAAGGGGCACTGAGTGCAGCCTACTGTGTGCCTGACAGCAAGCTAGTTGCTCCAAAGTCATCATCGCAGTTTGCCTTCCCGGCTGCCCTACGAGGTGGGCGCCATTTGTGTGCTCATTGTCCAGTGCGGCAAAGGAGCGTGGAAAGCTCTGGAAGGTGCCAGAATCCCACACTAGTTAATAACAGAGCAGACATCGGACTCAAATCTATCTGGATCCCAGAGTGCTAGACTGATGGTGGCTGTATTTTGGTCACTGTTCTTCCTGTCGGCTGATTTTATTTTAATAAAAAGTAACCATGGCCTCTCAGCAGCATCCAGAACTGCTTGCATTTTTCCTTCGCAAGATGTTGCACAGCTTGTTGTTACCTGTGTTTTCAATTATTTCAGCAGCAGCTGTCTTCTCACTCAGTGGCGGGTGCCTTCATCTTGAATCTCCATGTCCCAGCTAATGCTCAGTTCATGGTGAGGGCTTCATACGTGGCTGTTGACTGACCAACAGAATGAACGAATGAGCGAGTACATAGCATGAAGGTATACACCCCTCTTCGGTCATCTTCTCCAAATGCAGACCATTACTCTCTGCCTTTAAGACGATGGGACAGAGCAACAAGGGTAGATGCATTGTGCCCCAGGCTTGCTCCCTGCCAGATTAACTGTGACCTCCTACCAGAGCATCTCTGGAAAGGATGGCTAGGACCCGCTGTCTCTCTGTGCTACTCACTTCTGTAGACAGCCCCTGCTTTCCTAACAATACAGGTCGTATCTCATCATCACGTTTGGATGAGTGAACAAATTGAGCCTTCCCTAACGCGAGATTTTAGGAAGCGTTGCCTGAACCAGCAGGTCCCAGGGAATGAATTTCTTTGAGGAAGCACACAGCTCAGGGTACAGTCTTCCCAGACTAGCACATATACCATTTTACCAAGTGACTTTACACCACGGATGGTCAGAGCCTAGCAGGCAGGAACTGGGCATAATTCATGAGTACCCGATGTGACGCACTTGGTATATAGCGGGCACCCAAAATATTGATTAAATGAATGAATAAATACACAAGTATGCCACGTGGAAACTGACCCAAATGAACTTCTTGGGATTTGTATCATTAAAAAAAAAAAAAATAGTCCTCCTCTCTAAAGCAGAATGAAACAACACCCACAAATATAAAGAGAATAATGGTGGCCACATCCTTTCTACAATTTTGAGTGTGAAATTGCCTTTCTTGATTTGCTTTTGTTTCTACTACTACAAAGACAATGCCCTTTTGATGTTCCTAAACGTAACCCCATTAAAGATTAGATCAGAGCAGGAAGGGTTTTCTTTAAACATAGTCGCAATTCTCAAGTGCTAAACAAAGTGTGTTAGGAGTGGCTGGATTGCCCAGTAAACTATTAATTTCAGTGAAAAGCCAGAAAATACCTCACCACAGTCTTCTCTGTCATCCCCAAGCAGTGAGAATAGAGCAGGGCTCCTCCGGGTACAACCCGTCCCAGGTCAGCCGTTGGGTATATTCCCCACCAATATGGGAGACAGGTTAAAAGAAAACTATTCCAAATTCCTTCCTGTAGCATACTACAAATCTAGAATGGGGATCGCAGGGAATTTGAATGATGAAAAGATGAGGTAGCCACTTTGATGTTGCAGAGGAAGTCTTGGTTTTGCTTGGATGATTTGAAATCTTGAACAAACGTACAAAGATACCATGACACGTTAGATTGATATGGGGTCAGTGTTTTATAGGTCAAAAGTGTGCAACTGCTGACATTTTCATAAGGTTCGGCGTAGTGAAGAATCTGCGGAAATAGGTGGAAATCAAATTTTATTTTTGTCTTTAAGAATCTCAAAGCCAGAAGAATCTTTAGATGAAAAGAAGTCCAACTTTATTATTTTAAAGACTATGTTTGTAGGATTAGGTATGAAAGTAATTGCAAACCCCCAAATATAAATGGGATAAATGAGATAAAATCTTATTGTACATTCCTGTTCAGGAGTGCCTGCAGCATTAAGAGACACAGCCCCTTCTAGTTTGCCCTTCCACTCTGAGTGGCCCCAAGCTTCCAGTGAACCTCATGGTATAAGATGGCGGCTAAAGCTCCAGACATTAAATACACAGCGATTGGTCAGAGAAAGGCTTACATAGAAGGCAGAGGCCAGATCTTGGAGACCTGTGGAAACTGTACTATTTGGGTGTGGACATGGTCTTCTTATAGGACCTGAGAAGTCATGGAGCAGAAGGAAGACACAGTTGGATCAGTGCAAATCCTCCTGGCAGCCGTGTGGATGGCTTTGAGAAGCTTGCGATGGAAGACAGCAGGCTAATGCAGGGGCTGGTTGGGACAGCCAATGGATGGGAGAGCCAATGGATGGGGCAGGAGGTGCATAGCGAGGAAGCGGGCACAGCCTGAACTTTCTGAAAAGGCCTATGAAGAGAAAGGAAAGAGCAATCCAGTAAGGAAGAGATGATGTGGGTCAACGGGACAGGCTTCCTTCTGGCTGTGAGCAAGTGGGCATGAGACCATGGGCAGCCTGTTCTGTGGGGTGTCTACAAAAGAAGCAGGCTTCTGAGGAGAAAAGGCTCTGTGTACCGATCGATGGGTTGTGTAAGATGAATGTTCACAGTCAAGAAGAAATTTGTTGAGCACGGGTCAGAGGGGTTAGAGAGATCTAGGCTAAGAAAGAGAGTGTGATGGGGGTAAGATTGTTTAGAGATAGGCAATTCTGGGAGCTTCCTTCTCTCCCGGAGTGATCAAGAGCAACAGAGGTAGAGAATGTGGTCTCAAATATTTGGACCGGTTCCGGTCATTTTGTGGTCGGCACTGGCTCACAGGGCCAGGCAGTGCCGGGTGTGGTCTGGGAGAATAAGCGTGGCCCTTTTCTGCATGGGAGGTGTGTGACAGCTGCAGAGGGCCGTGATTTGTTCCAGGATGGTACCTGGCACTCTAGGATCCCCTGGGAAGGAGTATCTACTGTCCCTGTTGTGCTTTTGTAAATAGCACAGCCACCATGACCTAGCTCTGGGCACCCACGACCCAGCACTCAGTAAGGAGCATGGCAGGTCCCTTGGGATTTCTTGGTCGGCTCTACCGGGTATAGAGAAACAGCTTCCTTATTCAACCTGATGACATTATTGCTGTTGCAATTACTTATCATGTGCCACATCTAATTTACAACGTCATAGAAGAAGAATCCTATCCTTAGTAAACCTTAGGCATTTGCATTACCCACAAGTCACTTGACTGTGTGTTTTTAAAAAATGCTAGCTAGAAATGTGTTAACACCAGTGAATACAAATGTATTTTGGGAAAAGTTTTCTTTACTACGTAGCCCTCTTTAAAGGCCCTGCTATCCCTTCAAAGGGGCTCTTCTTGATGGGGTGTTGCAGGGAAACTCAGGGTTCATTCCCCACTCAGGCAAATTCTCACACCCCCTCCCTTAATACAGACAACATAACATGGACCGTGTGGCCAAACTGCAGAGATATCGACAGAAAGATGATAGATCTAGAAACCCAGACACAAAAATAGACATGAATATAGGAAGAGAGAGAGATTATGTCATTTACAGTCTAGTGGGGAGGAGAGATCAGAGAAAGAAAGTAATCACTCACTGTAGCAAGTGCTAGAAAGAAAATGGTCCCGAGGCAGAGAATGGTCCTGGGGTAGAGAGGGATTCACTTTACACAGTGAAGTCAAAAGCTCTTTGAAGGGAGTTGCCGTTGGAGATGGGTGAGGAATGTGCAGAAATCCTGGGGCAGAGAGCTGGGTGGTTGGAGGTATTGAAGGCAGCTGGTCACAGATCATAGCAGTAAAGACAAAGTGGCAGGAGACAGTGGTGGAGATTCAACCACCCAAACACTTGGTTAAAGTCACCTCTGAATTTCTCATCATTCTCTCTACATAATAAAATGGGTAAAATTGAATTTAAATTATGTAGATAACTAACCTTTATATTTTTCTTACGTTAAGGTAATTTCATAATAGATTTGTAATTTATTTGGAAATCAATTCTATGATGTCATTTCCTGAACAGCTTCCAAAAGCCTTCATCATAAAAGGTCCACGTGAAGTAAAAGGCTTTCATCAATTCAAGGTTCAGGTTATTTATCATGGCAAAGTTCCAATTAATTGTGAGTCAAAGGGAAGACTGTTTTGCACACAAAATTAAAGGAAACATTTACAGCATTGATAGTCACTGTAATGTACTTTTTTATTTACAAAAGCATCCATCTCAAAGTCGAATTTTGGAAAGTTCTGTGATCTTGTCACGTGCGGCAAAATGTGTGCACAGATTAAATGCAGTTTTTTTTATTATTCTATTATTGATCGACTTGATATGAAGTAACCGTTCAGGTTTAATTGCCTTACTCTGAAAAAGGCCATGAGGGGGAAAGTGATCCTGTGTCTACTCAACACAAGCAACTAAAAACTACAAATAGGAATTTCAATTTGCTTTGACATGTGATTAACTGAGTCTTATCAGGCCTACAGCTTGTCCCTAAAGTCTAAAAAGATTACATTCAAAAACGTCACAAGAACATAATGAATGCACTGAAGATTTCCCATATGCTGACACAACACTCTCCTAACAAATACCCTGCCCACTGTCTTAGAGAAGTTTCACATAATAATGCCATTGGAAATTTTTCACTAAAATTAGAACAGAATGGATGAAAGAACTTGGGGAGGGGGGCATACGGGAGAAGAGTGCCTCACAAAGTTTTCTTCGCAGGTTACAGGCTTTTTGCCTGGCAGAACAGACTGGGCTCTTTTAATCTCAACCTCCGGTGGTATTGTCCTTACACCAGACTTTCGGCCTTAAGGGAAGATGGTCCTAAGCCTGAAGCTTGTGAAGAAAGAAGTGATTAGCTCAACCGTAGATGCTCACCAACAAGCTCTCAGTGTATGATGTCTGCAGAAACACATCTGGACATGCCCATCAACGTTCTCCCCACTGACGGAGGCCCGCTCCCAAGATGTGCCAGCGGGGAGTCTGATCAGAACACCTCATAGGTAGTTTTTAATAGACCTACCAACACAACACAGGTGGGGCCCACGGATTCCCTTCATCTCTACTGACCCTTGTCTTTTAAAATGAATACTGCAATGATCTCTATAAATGAAATATTTGCTACAATGCTGTCATCTAACAAAAGCCACAAGTGTTTCACAGGTTAAGTGTAATTAGAATATGTCCAGTCCTTTCCATTTGTTCTCTACAATCTGATCAGAAGCGTCACAGCTGGGGGCACCTGGGCCGCTCAGTCGGTCAAGCGACCACCTCTTGATTTCAGCTCAGGTCATGAGCTCACAGTTCATGGAATCAAGCCCTGCGTCAGGCTCTGTGCTGACAGAGCAGAACCTGCTTGGGATTCTCTCTCTCCCTCTCTCTGCCCTTGCCCCGTTCCAAAATAAATAAACTTAAAAGAAAAGTGTCACAGCTGCTAGACAAGAGGACATATAGGAATACTATTTAACCAGAGAACTGTTGCAAACTCAACAATTACTATCATTTCATATTGGTTAACTGTTCTCGGAGAACTTGCCTTAAGATAACCCAGTCCCTGCCTTCACCAAGCACCCTTGACTCTGGTTTTAAACAGCCTCCCAGTTCTTCATTTGATAAACAAATGGAACAAGGAGAGGAAATCAGAGACTTCAACCCTGGAACCATTTCATTCTGGATTGTTACTCATGGTTGGCAGAATTTTTCCGCTTTCAGCCCGACAATGACATTATGTATACTATGAAATAATTTGTTTTCAAAGGCATTTTCCCCTCTGCTGTAAAACCAGGAGACAGACTGGAGAATACTGTAGGTTTTGTGCTCCTGGCTGAGCTAACCCATTTTATTGCTGTCTTAATTCCAAGAGGGTGTCCCATCTGTGATTAAGAGCAGAAAATCCTCCCACATTAAAGGACCCAGAACCTGTCTTTCACATAAGTAAAGGACCGATTTTACTGGGATATTTTTCAGAAAAGCAAGGTTGGGTTTTACCCCACAGCCAAGTGGCAGTTGTCAACCTGTCTGTTTGGGAGGCCGCCTCTTTCACTAGCTGAAACGTTGCCCGAGGCTTTTTCCAGATTCCACCAACAGCCTCCACCCCCACCTCCAAGAATGAAGGAGGGTGGGAGAACTATTCCGAACTACTTTTGCTCCCGGCAACGTTACCAGAATTGTGAAGCTACCTTGTTCCAGGCTCCCTCCGGGCATCACAGCAAAAAGACCCACAACCAAAAAGAGTGGCTCAGCTTTAAGGGCAGGCTCCTCACCGTCCTACACCCCGAAAACGCTCGTCGGGCTAACACACCTGCTAATTCCTGAGGTTCCTCCCAGCTCCCCCAGATCTCCCCGAAGATCTGAAGCCTCGCTTGGTGCCACGCGCCCCATCCCGAACACCCCTTCTGGCCGCGTGCACAGCATACTTTCAGACCTTGGGGACTCGCAGTGCAGTCCCTCCAAGGGGCTGTGGGCCCAAAGGACAGCGACAGGGCTAAAACTCCGACGCCGGCAAACAGCAGACCCTCCAACTGCCCCGGCCGGGGCCCAGCGCGCCCCAGCCCCGGGGCCAACAGGCGGCGTCCGGCCGTTGCCATGGCCACGGTGCGCGTTGGGGCCGCGCACGCACCCCGCGCGCGCCGGGAGCCAATCGGCAGCCGGCCCGGGCGTTGCCATGGCCACGGCGTGTGTTAGGGCCGCGCGCGCGCGCGCGCCCGGCGGGGGCGAGCCGGCCCAGCTGCCCCGGGACCCGGGGACCTCGCGCCCCCCGACAGCCGCCGCGGCCCGATTCCCGAGCTCCCGGCATGAACCGCAAGAAGCTGCAGAAGCTGACGGACACCTTAACTAAAAATTGCAAGCACTGTAAGTAAGAATGGAGCGAGTGCTGGGCGAGCAGAGCTCCTGGCCAGGGCGCAGGTCCTGCCCCGCGCCAGTGTCCGCGGCTCGGCCCGCTTTCGGGCTCCAGTCTGAATGCCCGTGGAGCCCCACTTTCCGTGCCCTCAGGAGAAGTCTGGAAGGGAATCCCCGGGGCTACCTCGAGCCGCCTACCCACGCTTGCCCATGACCTTAAGGACCAGTACGCAGGTATCCGGGCGTCTGGCACTACACCCCAGTGCAGGCACTCACTTGCTTCCCAAACTCTCTTCTGAACTTGCCTGTCCATTGTAGAACTGTTGCGTATATACTGGCAGGACACGTGTGCTTTTCGCCTCAGACACATGCATAAAATAGGTACTGAAACCCACCAGGTTCAAGAAAACTAGAGCAGCCAGCATGCACCTGCTTTCTAGCTCTTTGTATTTTTTATTTACCTTTTATAATATGAAATTTATTGTCCAGTTGGTTTCCAGACAACACCCAGTGCTCATCCCAACAGGTCCCCTCAGTGCCCACCCCCCACTTTCCCCTCCCTCCACCCCCCACTTTGGTTGGTTATTTACTTATTTGGTTTACTTATTTACTTATTTGGTTGGTTTCCAGACAACACCCAGTGCTCATCCCAACAGGTCCCCTCAGTGCCCACCCCCGACTTTCCCCTCCCTCCACCCCCCACTTTCCCCTCCCTCCACCCCCCTTCAACTCTCAGTTTATCTCAGTTTTTAAGAGTCTCTTATGGTTTGGCTCCCTCCCTCTCTAACTCTTTTTTTCCCCTTCCCCTCCCCCATGGTCTTCTGTTAAGTTTCTCCGGATCCACATGAGTGAAAACATATGGTATCTGTCTTTTCTCTGCCTGACTTATTTCACTTAGCATAATACCCCCCAGTTCCATCCATGCTGTTGCAAATGGCCGGATTTCATTCTTCCTTGTTGCCAACTAGTATTCCATTGTGTATATAAGCCACAACTTCTTTATCCATTCATCAGTTGATAGACATTTAGGCTCTTTCCATAATTGGCTATTGTTGAAAGCGCTGCTAGAAACATTGGGGTACAAGTGCCCCTATGCATCAGCACTCCTGTATCCCTTGGGTAAATTCCTAGCAGTGCTATTGCCAGGTCATAGGGTAGATCTGTTTTTAACTTTTTGAGGAAGATCCACACTGCTTTCCAGAGAGGCTGCACCAGTTTGCCTTCCCACCTAGCTCTTTTTAGAGCAAGTAAACTGGCGGGATCCAAGTTCTGGAAACTTACCAGGAAATCCATAAGCGAAAAACGGTTATCAATAGCTGAACATCCATAGGAAAGATGAGTTGAGTGTCACAAAAACCTGTACCTCAGAGCAAGGAAGCGTGTCTGGAAACCAAAGAGCTCTACAAAGCTAAACACATAGTCAAGAACCTGCTCCCGGCTCCAGACTTAGACTTTGCAGTTGCTACTGGGGTTGCCAGGTAAAGGAGACTGCAGGTGACAAAATGAGCACTTACTGAAGAGGTCTGCTCCAATCACACATTCCAAAACACGGTCCTAGAGTTTCACAGGCAACTTTAGAATTGTATCCAGAACTGTACTTGGGCGAGGAGGCACGGAAGCTGCGAGATGGTTTGCAATGAGAAAGATACGTCTGATGCACAAGCTTACAAATTGTTTTGCTGATTGCAAAACTTATGGCCACTTGAGAAAATAGGAGAAGCCGTGATCCCAGGACCACCCCCATTGTGCAAAGGAGGAACAAAAAGGTGTAATGTAGTCCTAGAGATTTAGGATCTGGGGTCTTCTAGTTGTACTTAGTATCTAAATACAGCTCCCTTTACTGGAGGGAGCGTCACTGTAGCTAAAAGTTAGGGTGTGTATAAACATCTGAAGCTTCTTAGTAAAAAAGCCATCCTATAACGTAAGGGATTATTATCATTATTATAATCTGGTGAGAGTTTTGTCCTGTTGTTGTTTTTCTCAAAATAATTCCGTTTCAAGGGAAAAAAAAAAACCCAGATCTTAAAACATCTAGTGAACATTGTGAATAAACAATGCAGTGACTGCTATCCACAATGCTGAATTTGATTTCGTCCCTGTTCAGTAAGTTTACAGTGTACTGTGAACAGTCAAAAGGTGGATGTATTAAAAGGTAAGTGAAAACCTGGCAGGTAAAACAACCAACTCTTTTTCCTTTTGTCCTTACATAAAATTTTTAAAGGGGGCCTGAAAAACCTAGATGATGTCTAGTTCAATTCTATACAGATAGTTACAAGTCATGGACATTATAATTAAAACATTGTTTGAAACAGAGAACCTTTCCCCTAAAGTCAGATTTCCTTTTACTTGCCAGATGATAATCCTACCAGGGTGAAATGGAAAAATTCTGCAGAATCAGAGAAAAAAAATATCTTAAGTGATTGCCCAGCTAACCTCCCATTCTACAAATATGACGTGCAGAGCACATGTAGACCCATCCAAAGAGATGAAAATCGATTCTTGAATTTCCCTTGGTTTCATTTAGTATTTCATTCTAGAATTTAAGAAACATTGCAGCAAGAAAGGCTTTCTTATGGCCAATCTTGGATCTTTTGGGTAATAAATTAAGCTGATATTCTTTAATTTTTATTTCAGGCATAAATGGAAACATGGCTAATCAACATCCACTCTACTAACATTTCATATACGTGAATATCATTCTTCGTGCAGGCTTTTCCTTTTTTTTTTCACGTTTATTTGTTTTTGACAGAGAGACAGAGCTTGAGTGGGGAAGGGGCAGAGAGGGAGGGAGACACAGAATACAAAGCAAGTTCCAGGCTCTGAGCTGTCAGCACAGAGCCTGCTGCGGGGCTCAAACCCACCAACCCTGAGATCGTGACCTGAACCGAAGTGGGACAGTTAACCAACTGACTGAGTCACCCAGGCGCCCCTATGCAGGCTTTTCTTCTTCAGCCACTAACAGTTCCTTTATTTTTAGAGGTGTGTGTGTGTGTGTGTGTGTGTGTGTGTGTGGTTGAATATATGTAACATCAAATTTACCATTTTAAGTGTACGATTCTGTGGCATGAAATGCATTCACATCATTGTGCAGCCATTACCACCATCCATCTCCAGAACTTTTTCATCTTTCTCAGCTGAAACTGTACCCACTAAACTGTCTCTCCTCATTTCCCCTTCCACCAGCCCCTGGCAGCCGCCATTCTACTCTCCATATCTGAATTGCACCACTCTAGGTGCATCATATGAGTGAAATAATACAATATTTGTCCTTTTGTATCGGACTTCTCTCACTCAGCGGAATGTCATCAAGTTTCATCCACGTTGTAGCCTGTGTCAAAATGTACTTCCTTTTCAAGACTGAATAATATTCCATTATATGAATACGCTCCATTTTATTTATCCGTTTATCCATCGATGGTCACTTGGTTTGCCTTCACCTTTTGGCTCTTGTGAATTACATTGTTATGAACATTGATGTACAAGCACCTGAGCGCTTGCTTTCAGTTCTTTTAAGCATATACCCAGCAGTGGAGTCACCGGGTGACCTAGTGTAATATCTATGTTTAATGTTTTTTTGAAGAACTGGTATGCTATTTTCTATAGCAACTAACTACTCTCTTTTTCTTAAATTTATTTATGTATTTTGAGAGAGAGAGAGAGCAAGAGAGAGAGAGAAAGAGTGGGGGAGGGGCAGGAAGAGGGAAAGAGAGAGTGAGAATCCCAAGCAGGCCCACGCTCTCAGCATAGAGGCGCACACAGGGCTCACACTCACAAACCATGAGATCATGACCTGAGCCTAAGTCACGAGTCAAACGCTTAACTAAGTCACCCAGATGCCCCATAATAGCTCTTTTTAAAATTATAACCATTATATTGTTTTCTACTATTTAATCCATTTTAAAAGAAATTTATTTTAACATTTATTCATTTTTGAGAGACAGAGGAGAACAAAACGTGAGCAGGGGAGAGGTAAAGAGAGGGAGACACAGAATCTGAAGCAGGCTCCAGGCGCTGAGCTGTCAGCACAGAGCCCGATGAGGGGCTCGAACTCACGGAGCACGGGATCATGACCTGAGCTGAAGCTGGACACTTAGCCGACTAAGGCACCCAGGCGCCCCCTATTTAATCACTTTTTTTTTTTTTTTTTACCAAATCTTTAATTTCCCCTAATATTCAATGTTCCTCCTAAATTGTGGTACCCAAAACCAGATAATCTCGTTCAATCCTGTCTTGACTTGTAGGATGAGGCGTGATTTCTCCAGTCCTACCTACTGTCTTCCTTTATATTCACACAGGTTTCATCCTTGATTTTTAAAACAAGTCATAATTTTGTTTTGTTCTGACATAAAATCTTTCTCCTCCCCCACCTATACTTCATATTTAAACTCCCTTTTATGTTCTTAATGCCAGGTAATCACTTCCACCTACGTATGTCAAATGAGAATTGGAACACAAATAATTAACTCAGGGTTTATAAACACCCTTCATGCAATTATGTGCCTGGGCCAGTGTACGTGTCTGTGTATCTATTTTAAATAAAAATTCCCCTTCCGCCACGATACTACTGAATCCTTGTGTGTTGATTTTCACATACAACAAGGACCACGATGGGTGCTAGAAGATGGTTAAATGCTTCTGAATTGGAAACTAGGTGATTCTGATGTCCAAAATCTGGCTTAATGATTTCACCAAAGCTGATGGGAAGTGAAAAATATTGCCTGGTGTTCAGGAGTCTGGTATCTCTTCCCAGGGAAAAGTTAAGTGATTCCATAAATGCGTATAATCAAAATGCTGGGGGAAAGTGACCATTCTTAAACGTTACCTTGCTTACTTTCAATTGCACCTCTACTGCCTTTAAAGTTCAGGATCCAACCCCACAATCGTTCTTCAGGTAACTTGGCTAATATTCTTTTCTTCCTAAATGTGACTGAGTGTACATCTGTTTAATATTCAAGTCCTATTCGGTGGGAAGGCTGTTTCTCTTATTTTAATGGGGAATCCTCTGTAGTGGCCACCCACTATTAATTTAAGTGTCATGAATCTTAAAACAGAATAGTCGTCTGTTGAAAACTGAGTATTTGATGGCCTTGATGTTGTTTATAAACTCATTAATGTAAAGTTTAAGTTAGAAATTAAAGATTAAAATGCATTTTTGTTACATTTTAATTTTACTTTTTCACAGTTAATAAATTTGAAGTGCAATGTCTTATAAATCTTTTTTATAACCTGGTGGGAGATGTAACAGAGCGGCAAGGTATGGTCACTGGACTAGATCGTAATGCATTTCGAAACATCTTACACATGACATTTGGAATGACAGATGACATGATTATGGACAGAGGTAAGAAGACACAATATTCAAATGGGCTACATCTAGCCATAACTGGAAAAAAAAAAAAAGTTTGGAGTTTGGACATATTCCTTGGTAGGAAGCTTAATGTTCTGAATTCCCAATTTCACTTGAATATAAAAAATTAATTTGTATATGCATAGGGGAGGATCATAGGGAAGGAGATTCTACCCTCTGTATTCTGTGTATTTAAAAAAAGTCTAGCTTGAATAATTAGGTTTTCCTTACTTTATATCTGAAAGCCTCAAATAGTTCTATTTCTACTTAGTAAACATAATGATGAAAATAATAGTTTTAAAAGGACATACAAACTTTACATCATCAAAAGTATTTCAACAAAAATTAAGTTATAGTCTTCTGTATCATGTAATAGCATTACTTTTCTTAAGTAAGAAAAATATAAAATAATGTATTTTATGCTAATATATCAGCATGTTTAATATACTAGTATATTCATATGTTAATAATTATTGATTAGTATATTTAGATGCTCAGAATTTACTTTGTTCCCACAAAATACGAAGGGAAAGTGTCAAAGTTTAAATAAAAGAGTTCCCAATGTTATGTCTTAGTTCTCCCCTTTGTCGAGTGAGAACGTTGGACCATCTAATCCTGAAATTCTGTCTAAATTTTAGAAGTGAGTGGCACCAGTGTAAACGTACTTCTGAGAAAAAAAAAAAAAACGCAGCACAGCTGTAATGTTGTACTTGTCTCCTCTCTCAGTGTTCCGAGGTTTTGATAAGGACAACGACGGCTGTGTAAACGTATCAGAGTGGATTTCTGGATTATCGGTATTTCTTCGAGGAACTCTGGAAGAAAAAATGAAATGTAAGATTTCAGGTTATTCTATTGCTTTGGACATTAGGACTAACACATCGAAAGAACTTACCTCCCGTCTTCCAAACCTGCCAGTGAAAAGGTCTGTCTTTTGGTTGGTTAGTTTGAATCCCCCGTAGCCTCTTTTACAGAGCGAGTTTAAGTCAATGATAAAGGTTGGAAAAAATTAATAAAAAGGAAAACCAAGAGAGCCTGGGGAGTCGTTCATGCCGAGCAAACCTGCATAAGCATATACTATCCATGCTGACTGTGTGCGTATGCAGTTATGTATCAAGGTGTTAAGTATTTTGTATGTTTACCTGAGCTGTTAACCATAGAAGCAGTGAACGTTGGTTCAAGTCTTCTGATTCTTAGTTCATTCTTAATTCATGCTGATGAACTCTGCTTAAGGATCATATTTCAGTCAGTTTTTCCAAGAGCTCAGGTCATTGTTCCTTGGCATGCTTGTTCACAGCCGATTGAGTGTAAGGACTCATTTTCTAAGGGTCGTTCACTATATGCAGCAAGCGTCCATGAAGCATTTACTATGGAAAGTAGATTGCCCTACAGCCTGCGGGGTTGACATCCACAATACAGATGTTGGCCTTGAAAACTGTATAAGAGCACATTTTCCCTTAGTGAGAGTATCAGATTCATAACTGGTTGTTTTTTTAAAAGATTGCTTTGAGGTGTTTGATTTGAATGGTGATGGATTCATTTCAAAGGAGGAGATGTTCCATATGTTAAAGAACAGCCTTCTCAAACAGCCGTCTGAAGAAGACCCTGATGAAGGAATTAAAGATTTGGTTGAAATAACTCTTAAAAAAATGGTAAATATGGGAAATTTAGGATTTTATATTGAAATTTACAGGCCAGATATGGGGTAAGGCACTGGAACTCAAATTATAGTAACTGTCAGTTTCCTGCTTGGTAAAATGAAACACTTACATTGTTGCTCTTTTTTACTATAATATTGAAAGTTCTTTTCAATTTCATTATTTAGTCTCTCATTTTCCCATCACCTTTCTCCTATCAATACTTGACCAACAAAAGACAGTCTGTGTTTGCAATAAGCATTTTTCATGTCGACTGATGTGTGGCTGGTCACCCCCCAGGACCATGATCATGATGGGAAGCTGTCTTTCTCAGATTATGAGCAGGCTGTGAGGGAAGAGACCCTTCTACTAGAAGCTTTCGGACCATGTCTACCTGATCCAAAGGTAATATCGCTTTCACTGAACAGTGACCAATGCATAACGGAGAGTCAACAACCCAGGACTTGTAGGTTTGGTGAGTGAAGGATCAGATGAATTATATTCACCCACGAGGAATAGCTTCTAAGTAGGGAAAGCCCACCTGCTGGTTCATCTCATAGTACCGTTTTAGCCTAATGCCATTTTTCCCATTCATTAACTCATTCATTCAGGTAAGAAACAATTATTGAAGCATAATGTACTCCAGAAACACAGATGAAAGGTTCCATGTCTGCACTCAAGGGCTAATATTTTCCTGGGAAAAGCCAGCATGAAACTAATTACACAACAGTGTGATAAGTATTACTATAATAATGCTGACTTGTTAAGTGTTTCATCTATGTCAGGCGATGTTTATTACCTCATTTAATCCCCCCAACAATGCTATGAAGGAGGTAGTATTATTATCCTCATTTTACAGATGAAGAAAATGAGCATCAGAGAGTTTTGGCGAGTTGCCCCAGGCCAGTCACGAGTTACGGAGTACCCTGGGCGCCCTGGTGCTCCAGTCCATAGAGATAGGTGCTGGAAAGTGCCGCGGTGGTCGGGGCATCTAATCCAGCTGGATAGAATCGCTGGTGAATGGCTTGTGGCACAAGGAAGGCTCAGCTGGGTTTTAAGGCCACAATAGTTAGCAAGGTCCAAATGGAGAAGAGCAGTCTAAGCAAGACATACGCATGGGAGGGGAAGACAGGGGACAGAAAGAAGGACTGTGTTAGAAGAGCATTCAGTGTGGTATGAGACTCATGTTGACGCTAGACATGCATAGGAGAGCCAAGTCCTGTGGCACTTAGAGCTTGGATTTTGTCTTGAAGCTCATGAGGATTCATTGGAAGATTGTAAGCAGGTGGAGTGACATGATATATAAATATTACCATATACCCGCTTCCCCAATCTCTGGTTGGTTTATCCAGCTGCATATTCAACATGTCCAGTAGATAATCTCAATGAACTCTTGGTTTTCCTCTAAAAATCACTTCTCTCCCATCTTCCCTACCTCAATAAATGACACAGCTCTACACTCAGTTTCAGTCAAAAACCTAAGTCACCCTTAATTTCCCTCTTACAGCAGCTCCTACTTCAAAATATGTCCTTGGGGCACCTTCATGGTCAGTTCATGGTGTCAGCTCAGGTCACGATCTTGCGGTTTTTGAGTTTGAGCCCCGCATCAGGCTCACTGCTGTCAGTGTGGAGCCCGCTTTGGATCCTCTGTCCCCCTTGCTCTCTGCCTCTCTCTCTCTCTCTCTTAAAAATGAACAAAATATGGCCTTGAGTATAACCTCTCCACATGTGTGTGATTGCCAACCTAAATCAAGCTGCCACCCTGACACTCAGCCTATATCATTGGCTTTCTTGCTTCTGATGTTGCCCCCACAAACTATGCTCTGTAACATACAGTGTATTTGAAAACACAAATGCTGTCGTGCCTCTCTCTTGCTTGAAATCCCCAGTGTGTTCTGATGCCTGTTCGGTGGCCCCTCTGTCTCTCTCCAGACCATGGTCTCCTACTACCTCCCCAATGGAAGATTCCTGCCCCTGGAGCAGCCACCTACCTGTTCTCCCTACAGAAGGTGCCTCTGCACTTGCTGTAGCTTCTTTCTGAGTGTCCTGTGCCCAGACCTCAGCATGTCTCAGATGCTTACTTCACTCAGTCTCTGAGCAGATGCCATCCACCCTCTTAACTACTCCATCCCCTCCGCCCCCACCACTGCCCCTTTTTGCTTTGTAGTTCTTATCACTATGTAGAATGTATTTATCTACTCATTTGCTTCTTGTCTGTCTTGAAACATGGATAGAAGTTCCCTGAGGGCAGGAACTTAGTCTTTTTTTTTTCACCATAT
The DNA here is from genome assembly GCF_018350215.1 of Panthera leo. Taxonomy (NCBI): domain Eukaryota; kingdom Metazoa; phylum Chordata; class Mammalia; order Carnivora; family Felidae; genus Panthera; species Panthera leo. Next base: position 1,806,108 of record NC_056695.1, on the reverse strand, counting down.
TTCCCCATATACCATGTGTAGCACATGGTATACAGTAGGTGCTTAGTAAATGCTGAGAGGATGGATGGATGGATGGATGGATCTCAGGAGTGCCCAATAGTGAGTTCTAGATCTGCCTCTTTCCATCTCCTCAGGAAGTACTTTATCACTGGCCTTTCTCTTTACCCTACATCTTCAACCTCTTACCTCACTACAAAATTTTGCCCTGCAGAATTTAAATTTAGCCTAATATGAAAAATGGTGAGAGAGAGAGAGAGAGATAAGGGAAGGGAAGGGGAAGGGCCGGGGGAGGCGAAGGGAAGGAAACAGGGAGGGAAAAAGGAAAAGGCAGAGGAAGGAAGGGAGGAAAGAAAGAACCCGACTTTAATCCCACATGTACTTCTATTTCCTGTCCAATGGCTTTCTTCCTTACAGTCAAACGTCGTGAGAGAACGGTCTATATTTGTGACCCACACTACCGCGGTTTCTTCAGCCCATTCCTAAAACTGCTCTTGCTGAGGTCACAACACCCTACTTGTTAGTAGGTCCCAAGCGCAGGGCTCTTGGTTTCTTGTCCCGCTGGCCCACATCCCTTCCCCACCCCAACTCTCAGTGCAGCTGCTCGGCTCCGGCCGCAGCCTGGCTGTGACATCATGAGGCCTCCTGGACTCCGGAGCCCCCATGTAGTCACCCTCTGACACCGTCCCCGCCATGAATTAAGCTCCATTTGTGGCCACCTGGCCACCAGGCTGGAGGCTCCTCGAGAGCTGTGTCATGCCCCTTTGCTCATCTTTGTGGCCCCAGACCACGTGTCACTGTCCCTGCCCGTGAGTGGAAAGTGCACGAGTGTCACAAGTTCCTGGTCCCCGCTCTTCTTCAGTTATCTTGGAGCTCTTCAAACATGAAGGAGACATACAGAACGTTTTGCTTTCTTTACCTTTTTGGAAGTCTGTGCTAATTTGAGCACTTTTTTTTTACAGAGCGAGATGGAATTTGAAGCCCACGTTTTTAAAGATCCGAATGAATTCAATGATATATAAATACCTAAATGTCTGTGTTGTCTCAAGTGAGTAAAAAAGGAGGCGCATATGTATTGTTTGTTTCTCCTGCTTAGCTCAGAAAGATGATGTTGAGTCGTGTGTTTGGGGCGGGGGAGGGGACTCACCAGCAGGTGTCATCCAACCTTGGTGGAAGATGCAAATGAACAAATGGGAGACAAGAAGCCCCATTCTGAGTGTGCGTTTGGCAGTTTAACATTGCCAGATATCTTATCACATAGACTATCCGTTGAACTAGCATGAAACAAATCGATTATATAATCATGCAGAGGCAAATACTTGTCATGTGAGAAAGATGCTGGGTGTACACTGAAAAATCAGTGAGACTACTGAATTTCCTTTGGAGCGGTAAATCAAGACCACATCAAAAGAAGGAAAGGGTAATGGCAGTTAGCATTTCGACACCTTTCCGCTAGGCATGGAGGGACATTCCGAGAGCTGAAAGCGGCATGGGACCTACTTCAGCATGATGCCTGTTATTGTTTGAGGCTTTGCCAGAACAGCCTTGGAGACAGTAAGCATCTGAAGGCAGGGATCCCCGCAACCCATCTTTGTGTCTGGCACAGCGGTGAGGACAGTCGCCTGCATAGAACGGGTACGCAGTCAACAGCGTGGAGGGAAAAGTGCAAAGTGCTGCAAGATAAATCCAGACTCTTGGTGAGCGGAGGAGGAAGAGAGGGCTGTTTCTGTACATAATGCGTGATGCGGCCACAGCTTTCGGTCCATCTCTGGAGTCACCCCGAGGCTCCTCACCCATTGTGGCCGGTTGTAAAGTCCCCTCTCTGCCCTGGATCCCTCTGCCTCTCCGCTTCAGCCCCATCCCCCTCGCCCCACCTGGGTGCGCCTCAGTGTCATGCCTCCACCTTTGGCCTCCCCTCACGCACCCCTTAACAGGGAGCGCGTCACACCTCCTCCTTCCAGCCGTGAACTCCCGAAGGCAAAGCTGCTTCCTCGGCCTCCTACCGTCCAGCAGGTGCCTGTAGGCCCTGGGCGCAACAGGAGAAAGATGGGGCCCGCTTAGGTTCCGGTAGCTGCCGCTCACCCCTTTCTTACATGCGTGCAGGCGGCTGCGAGCGTGCAGATCTGCAGATATCCCCTCTGTCCACATATAAACACTCAGAGGCTACTTGAGACACTAAATCCCTTTCGTTAACATCCGTATTAAGTTTAAGCAAAAGAGTACCTTGTGTTAAAAAAAAAAAAAGGACTGATACAAATAAATGGAATAAGTGATTCCATGAAATAAAAGGTATTTTACCGCCTATGTATTTTCTTAAAATTTTAGATTCTTACATAGATGGACCTCGACACCATTTTCCTGCCTTGAGTAGGTCTAAACAGTGGGACGCACAATGCTTTGATTTTTTAAAAATTATGTTTTTCTGATTATGAAGTAAGAGAGGTTCGCTGAAGACCATTTCAGAAGTTTAGGAAATTAAAAAATAAAATTAAAATATTCATGAATACTCTGGTATACATTCTTTCAGGCTTTCTGAAGGCATTTGTAAGTATAGCTATACTTTTGCCCGGAGTAGACCTATATATATTTTTTTTAGATGATCACGTTGAAAATGCCCTTTTTTAAGCCCTTTTTTTATGGACCTCCAGCTCATGGCATTTTCTCAGGTCGACTTCTATTTGCCTACAGCCTGACGTGCCATGACCACCTGGTCCATCACAACAGACTTGATTAAGCTCCTCCCCTGTCACTGACATTTTGGTTGTTCCCACGTTTTTTTGTTTGGTTGGTTGGTTGGTTTTTTTTCTTACAAATAATTTCCAAAGTGAACTGTCCTCGTAAATAAATCTCTTCACATGCATCAGTGCGGGCTTACTCGGGGTACGTGTGTAAAAGCGAATGTTGGGTTAGGGGCCTGGCTTTGGGGTTTCTGCCGTGCCTGGTGCCCGGGCTGCCCGCTCCGCTTCTCTGGGGTGCACCTCCTTTTAACGTCTTCGCGGATGTTGTGGACCATGATTGACCATGGTTTTGAGTTCTCATTTAGGGAACTATTCTTCTACACCTGCACCTGAAATTGGTACTGTAGATTGTATAAAAAGTGACTTCCGTGTGAATGACCCCATTTCGTTACTTGACATTATTTAAAACTGGAAAAGCCTTTTTAAAATTTTATTATTTTTTAAATTTTTTTTATTTATTTTTGAGACAGAGCACGAGCAGGGGAGGGGCAGAGAGATGGGGGAGACAGAGAATCCCAAGCGGGCTCCGAGCCGTCCGCACAGAGCCCGGCGCGGGGCTCGAACTCACGGAGTGTGAGATCAAGACCCGAGCCCAGTCGGACGCCCGACTGACGGAGCCACCCAGGCGCCCCCGAAAAGGCCTTTTTAGAAACGCCCGAGTAATTTCGGAGGAACTTAAGATGGCGTCGGCACTTGACTGTACGGCCTCGCGAGCTCCGTGAGAGAGCGCCCCGCCCTCGCCCCGCCCTCGCCCCGCCCTCGCCCCGCCCTCGCCCCGCCCTCGCCCCGCCCCGAATGCTACAGACCACACCCCCTGCGCTGTTCCGCCTCGTGTCCGCCCAAATCATTTCCGGGTGTGCCTGTGTCTGGATTTCCGGGTTCTCTCACTTGTCCTGCTGTGACAACTCACAAATGATCTTCACACTGACCATCCTCCCAGCTCGACAGCAGGGCCATCCGAGGACACAGGGCACCTCTGAGGAAACAGCCTCGCTCCTCTCGCTCCGAGCCCGGCGGCCTCCTCCGGGCCTTGCCTGCCTGCTGCCGGCCTGCCCTGACTTCACCCCATCCCATTCTGCCTGCCTCTGGGTGGCTGGGACGGCACCGTGGATGAGCAGTTTGAGTTGGAGGACCGAACGTAGTAGCCTTCCTCCCACCGGCTCCGCGGAACGTTGGCTGCCCTTCTCCCGGTGCCCTCGGGTGACCAGCAGAAAGCCAGCCGGGCCCCGGTGGGACAGACACGCTGCCTCGCTCGCAGCGTGCAGAGAGTCTGTTTGGGAAACCATCAAGCACATGTCTCAGACTACAGGATTTAGAAACTACCCCCGAAAACTGGTAGTCCCGCATTCTTAACCTGCAGATAGCTTTGTGTACAAGATCGCACTTGCTAAGAAGCCAAGCCTGCAATTGCTTGCATAAAGTCATCCACAGCATTCACCAGGTTCCCACCTTGCGAGGGCGAACACAGCGCGAGTTGGGTCACCCTGCCGTCACCTCACTCGTGCCGTGCGACAGCTGTGTTGTGTCATCGCCTTCACTCCCTGGAAGCACAGTGACGGCCCCTCTCCCGCCCTTCTCCACCCCTCCCCCCAAAAGTTATGTCATTTTTAATTAGAGGACGTGGTTAGAGGGAGTTAGAATGAAATACACTTCGAAACTGTGGGGACAGCCGTGTCTGGCAAGGCTACTCCGAACAGCTCCTTGGACGGCCCAGTTTTGCTGACTGCATTTAATCTGTGTCCGTTCCCTCACAGGATTCCACACACCCCCCCCCCCCAACTCTCCCACTGTCATCCAGAGTAGATGGTAATTCTCACCTGGTGTGACCAAGAAACGATGGCCATGGCATTTGACACGCAGAGATTATTATCAACAATCTGTAATGAAATAGAAACTTAACCTATGCATTCGCCACTTACACTTTAGCAAGTCTTGAGGATTGGCTGGTAATATTTCAAAAAGAGGGAGAAACGGTACATGTGTCTTTCCTGATTCAGTGACCATGTTCTCTCTGTTAGGGTGAAGCAGACGATCTCTTTAACTGTTTTCCAGTCTCAGTTACTCCTGAAGGAGAAGCCAAAATACATACCAAGCAAATCAACGTCCCCTTCTCATGAGATATCTTCTCAAGGAAACTTGCTCAGTTTCAAACGAGGGGGGAAAAAGGCAGGAAATTTGCTGCATGCTTCCACACTTGAAACGTCTTTATCAGAGTGCCATTAACCTGAGCAGCGGTTAACGGCTCACAGTTCCATCATTGGTAATTTGTGGCTTTCTGTGTACCTCCTGCCTCCTACCTAATCCGTCAAGAAAATATTCCTCCCCCTAAGACACACATCCTCTTGTTTATTTTTACCTCCCTCCTGCCTGTTGAGCTCCACACTACTCCTATTATGTGGCCCCAGCCAGACTCACAGAGAGTTCCCTGGGTGAGAAGCTTGTCAGCTTAAAGGGCATTTGAATAAACTGGGTGAAATACAGGCTGTCCTCCCCTTCACCCGAGGTGCACCTTCCCGTCTCCTGTCCCTGTCTCCAAAGTCTTCATGTGGACCAAGGCCATACCTCAGCCAAGAGCCGGGCAACAGTGAGCCTGAAGATGGCGAATGGCTTGGAAGGAAGCAGAGGAATTTACAAGTTCTCCCCTGCAAGAGACATCGAGAGCTTGAGTCACCACCTCCTGGTAGGAGTGATTAGCTCCAAAGCCCAAAGCACTCCCGAAGAGTAATTAAAACCATTTGGTCAAGTCTTCCTTAATGAGTCCTTCAGAAATGCAATATAGTGGGCAAGTGGGATAAAACTGTCCCGGCAATCTCAATAACACATTATACAAAAATCCAATGAGCCCTTTTGTTCCAGGTATTATGATAAGCACTCTACATTTACTATCTCACTCATTTCTCACAACCGTCCTAAGAGGTAAACATAAACATCAGTTACTTCTTTATCCTGCAGATTGAGGAAATAGGAGTTTAAGAAAATCAAGAAACTCTCTCCACGTCCTACCCTGGTAAAGAACAAAGCCAAGACTCAGGCCGCATTTAGTTCTAACATTGAAGATCCTTCTCTGAAGCAGTATGTGTCCTTGCCATACATCTCCCTGACGTTTGAAATAACTGAGCACCCCTGCTTCCTGAAGAATCTTGGGAGCGCCCCTTCATGGCTCCCTGGAAGTGTTGGGTATGTGGCATGCCAGGAAGTGAGATGTTGACAACTCTCTCCAGGGCACGGTCCTCATCGGAAACACCTTGGAGTTTCCTTCATTTAGTTGCAGTCTCCGATTTGGATGTAAAGGTGTGCCTGTGGTTGGTACCAATAGGAATCTAGACATTGGGCTGGAACCTTGCCTTGTCAAAGTCCACCTGTGGTAAATGGGGTACATGAATGGTGGCCAGGCCCTCAGACCTTGTGACTCCGTGGTCAGCAAAGGGGGAAAAGTGAAGTGAGGGTCAACGAACAACAGAAGGAGAAATCAGAGCCTGAGACCATTGCTGGTTTGGGAGGAGAGAGACAGAAGTCCTTCCAGAAGGAGAGGAAGGGCAGGACCCGTCAAATGGAGAAGGACAAAGAATGTTTCTTGAGCCATCTTGGGTGATGCCAAAGAAAGGCATCCATCTGAAGAAGATGCCAGTGATGAGAGACTATGAGTCAGTGGCAAACACCGGCAATTATGATATGGCCCTTACTGGGTGCCAGTAACTGGCCCACGGAGACTAATCAAGGTGTAGCTGGATTTGTAGCCCAGCCCCACTGTGTTGTAGCTCCGACTGCCTCTAACTGTCACAAGGTATCACATGGCCTTGCATAGGTTGCACGAACCTAAAATGTCTGATGTAAATAGGGGCACCTGGGTGACTCAGTCTGTTGAGCGTCCCACCGGCTCAGGTTTGTGAGTTCCAGCCCATCGGACTCACTGCTATCAGTGCAGAATCTACTTCGGATCCCCTGTCCCCTTCTCCCTCCGCCCCTCCCCTTCTCACACACACTCTCTCTCTCTCTCTCAAAAATAATACACAGACATTTAAAAAAAAGTCTTATATAAGTGAAAGGTGGTGTGTATATTGGTGGGGACCACCATGGTTATCTGTCACCCAGACCAGAGATACTGAGAGAGGAAGGAGATGCTCATAATTACAGTGGGACAATGTCATCCCAGGCAAAGCCATATGCATGCCACCCATTTACAGGCTACGGATTACTCAAGTGACATTTCATGTAAAATGGGAATAATACCAACTCTTGGTGTCTCCACCTCACAGGGTTTTTGTAAGAATTGCATGAGATCATGTCTACGGTATCATTTTGTAAACTGTGAAGTATGATATAAATACATAGATTGATATTGGAATGCGCTAGACAGTGGAACACACGCCCTGCATTGGGACATGTTTGTGTTCTCAGTAGGAGCTCATATACGATGAGTCAATAAGAGCATCAACAACCTGGAAATGAGACGCATTTGACTACATGCGTGACATTGCTCAAGCCACTCAGCCAGTTAAAGAAAGCTGAAGGATGCCTCTAAAAATATCTTTAGTAATCTAATGTATTTACAGAAACGAATCTCATGAAATTAGGACAAAACTTCAGTGCAACCAACACTGGAATTTTCATGATTGGAGTTAGTGTTAGTGAAATTACCTCTCCTGTGAGCACACACACCCACCCACACCCTCACTTGCTCACTCACACACACACACACACATCTCTCTTAGACTCACAGACATACACATGGTAGTTTATTCTATTTAACAGACACATCAGAGTGTCTTGAATTTCTCTCTCATCCAGTCAAGATAACCACGAATTCTAAGGCCATCGGCGCCATACTGTTAACGTCCACAGTCGTGATTAACGACATTCGAGGCTTGATGTGTTTGTTACGCGGGCTCTAACGTGCTGACGTATTAGAACTTAACAAGATGCGTGGTTTGTGTGAATGCGCAGGAGTCAGAAACCCGTGAGTAAACATGAACTTACATCCAAGTTATGTGAGCTCCAACTAGCCAAGCTCACACCTTGGTCCACATGCTGTGTTCTTAAATTGGATAGTGTAAATTTGACTAAGGGAAAAACAGGCTTCTGTCCTCCTTGAATTTCTAAATATCACTGTATGTTGATGCGTGCACATGCAGAAGAGAATACAGCAGCCTTAGGAATTACAGTCAAATTATTTACTAGGAAGGGGACGCACCCTCCTTCTTTCCAAGGACCCTGAAGATCATGTCCGGATTTATGCATCATGTGTGCACGGTGCTATACCCAATGTCTGCAGACTATACGCCGGGCAGCAAAAGGGACATGGAAAAGGGATATGGGACAGGGAGAGGGAAAGGGATAGGGACATTGTCCCTACCCGCCAGGAGCAAACCATCTGGGAAATGAGACTTGCTGTTGTCCCGGAAAACAGGAGAAGGAGGTTGTGGAAAGGAGGAGGAAGAGACGGAAACTAAAATAAGATGAACTGAGTAGGAGCAAAGGTTTCCCTGGCGTGACTTTTTTCAAAAAAAACAGAGGCAAGCGGGAGAGTGAAGGGGGTTAGCGCTCGTCCCTCTTTTTTCACGTTATTACAGAAGCTCCCAGGTCGGAGAGCAGAGGCACGGCCTCCCTCGCGGAGCGTGTCGGGAAGTCCGCGGACTGGAGGTGTTGTCGTCAGGGCAGAGCAGGATGCGGAGCAGGCCGGGGCCTGCACGCCCAGCACGAGGTATGTGACTGAGAGGCAGGGAGCTGGCCCGCGGCAGGTGCAGCACAGCCAGGGCCCGGCGGCCCCGGGAAAGGAAAACCTGCAGGTGCAGTTGGGACATGTCCTGAGCCTCCAAAGCCACGCGTTTTTCTGAAGAGCTGTCCTATCTTCGTTGTCCGCCTGCAAGATTATGGTTTGCGGCGGGAGGGGTTTGGTGGAGTTTCCGGCTCTGGCGGCTTTGATGACACACGCGGGCTGCTCCAAAGTGAGGTGCAGTCGCAGAGGGCAGAGACCCGGCAGGACAGTGTCCGTGGGGCGGGGGGGGGACTCGCCCACCTGCCCCGCACAGCCCCGGTGGCCCTGGGAGGGCTCCCCTTTCCCCAGAGCCTGCGGCGGAGCCGGGCTTCGCCGGCTCCCACTCAGCCCTGCCCTCCTGTCCTCCACACAGGGCACCTCTTTCCTTCCTCCCTCAGCCATCCTTGGGCTCCGTGACTCCCGCAGCCCCCCCCAGAACTCAGTGCTCGACAGGCCTAGAACTTCCGATTGCCACCCGCAGCCTCTCTGCACATCCCGGGAGCCAGCACGGCCTCACCACCGCCGCTGTCCGTTTTTAAAGGTCCTCTCGGCCACTCTCACGACCTGTGAGCAGAAGCAGTTTTGCAGAGAAGCCACTGTCCCGTTCAGCTGGAAAGAGGAGAACTCCCAGTAGGTGGTCAAGGACAAACTCCCACCCTGTCCAGAAGAGGTCTGTTAGAAAGGGGGGTGGGGAGGGCAGGATGTGTTAAATGTGAGCGTACATTTTTAGAAATTTCAGTCACAGAGGCATAGCAGTTGCTGTAGCAATGCCCATGACCGAAGGAACGAGGAGAGTGTGAGGGTAAGGAATTGCTCTCTGACCGGATGTGCAACCAGGGGAAAGATCTAGTGAGGCAGAAAAGGCAGTGCTGCGGCATGAAGAGGCCTGCAGAACAACAGTTGGAGACAACAGCAAGGAACATTCTGGTCCCTTCCTAGCAGTACCCCCGAAGAGCCACACGAGCCACGGCACAGCCCACGGCAGTGCGGCTGGAGAGAGGCCAGAGGGAGGCGAGGGTGAGCAGTGTGGAGGTGCGGCTGGAGGGGGGCCGACGAGGCCACCGGGACAGCGAGAGGCAGGCAGGTGTCCCGTGAAGCCGCGTGCTGGGGAGGCCCTGCACATCTGCTTGGATCCTTCCTCCCACGTCCTGGCCTGTGGGGCTCCGGGAGGGCAGACAGCAGCATCCAGGCGGGTGGGGAGAGGGGCACCCACAGAACGGGGCGAGGGATTACTCGGGCTTGAATTCCTCCTTTCTCAGGTGACTGCGTTCTGGCCGCCCCACACCTCCCCCTCTCATTCTTGGCCTGCCTCAGTCCACCTGGGGCACGCAGGCGGAGGCTCCAACCGCATGCCCTGTCAGGACCTGTTGCTTCCAGGGGAAGAATGCAGGAATAGCAAATCCTTTCAAACGCTGAAAGGGGAGAGCCCTGCTCTGGAAGCCGCGGGGGTGTGAATGGTTGTAGTACAAAGTCAGAATATAGAACAGTTTGAGACTGGACCCCAAGACGCGGGGAGCGGGGGGCGGGAGGCCCGGGGAGTTGGACTGAGGCTTTTCTAGCCTTGAACGCAAAGAACCGGAAGTGGTGGAACTCCTTTGTCCCCCAGCCCCAGGGGAGCAGGTGCAGCACAGCACCCCTCTTTGTTTATTGTTTTTAGATTTTTAGATGTTTATTTCGGGGGGAGAGAGAGAGAGAGAGAGAGAGAGAGCACAAGCAGGGGAGGGGCAGAGAGAGAGGGAGACACAGAATCCGAAGCAGGTTCCAGGCTCTGAGCTGTCAACAGAGAGCCTGATGCGGGGCTTGAACTCGTGAACCGCGTGACCGTGACCTGAACTGAAGTCGGACCCTCAACCAACTGAGCCACCCAGGCGCCCCACAGCACCCCTCTTTAGCAAGGCCTTTGCTCCTGTTTGAGTCGGAGGGACCCTGGGACTTGTGCTTTGTCCCACCCCAGAACCCAGAGCTGCACCCCCAGGATCAAGCAAGCATAACTTCTGGTAGGGCCACTGGGCACCATGCCAGGAATGGGGTACCCTCCTTCCGAAACCATGCACAGCACCCCACCCCCGTAGCCTTTGCATATACCTGGAAAGGTCACACAGCCAGGGTTCAGCGTGGGCTCTACAAGCCGGGCAGGGCTGAGCACTGCTCCCACCATCTGCCCACGTGGCCCAGGACAGACGCCTTGACCGCTCTGCCTTACTTTACACGACCGTAAAGTTTAATTTAATCCAAATGCCGGTCTAGTTTTGTGGGGGTCAGCAGAACGTCTGCCGCAGAGGGTTTAAATATGTAAATAGATTAAAAACACTTAGGGTGGTGCCTGGCACATAATAGATGCTCAATAAATGTGAGCTCCTAGTATTATTAGATACAGATGACTTATTATGTAAACATTGTATGCTTTGGCTGCACTTCATGAATCTTCTTATTCGGTGTCATGATTTCAAGAGTAGCTGTACGATCAGTCAGTTGGTCCCTTGGTTACCCCTTACAGCATTCAGACGGCACTGTGTGCCACCAGCCACCAATCTGTTGCAGTTCTGAGCAGGACTGGAATTCTTCCAGGGGTCAGCGTCCTAAGGGGGCGTGTCTGGAAGGGGCCTAGGCAGGTGCATTTCAGCCACCATTAAATGGTGTTCTTCAACACCTCAGTATATGAGAAAAAATACCTTCCCTACAAGCAAAAATAATATAAAAACAGGGAGGGGGACAAAACACAAGAGACTCTTAAATATGGAGAACAGAGGGTTACTGGAGGGGTTGTGGGAGGGGGCGTTGGGCTAAATGGGGAAGGGGCATAAAGGAATCTACCCCTGAAATCAGTGTGGCATTATAAGCTAACTAATTTGGATGTTAAATAAACAAACAAACAAACAAACAAACAAATAAAAATACCTTCCCTACAAAAATTCTCAGCTAAGAATGGAAACATCCTAGGATGCTAACTCCTGGTCATAATCTGAATCCCTATTGGTTGAACACGCAGGGGATTTCTCCTTACAAAAATAGTATCCTAGAGGCACACAGGCTACTTCTTTTTTTTTTTTAATTTTTTATTTTTTTACATTTTATTTTTATCTATTTTTGAGAGACAGAGAGAGACAGAGCACTAGTGGGGGAGGGGCAGAGAGAGAGGGAGACACAGAATCCAAAGCAGGCTCCAGGCTGTCAGCACAGAGCCCGACGTGGGGCTCGAACCCATGGACTCGAGATCATGACCTGAGCTGAAGTCAGACGCCCAACCGACTGAGCCACCCAGTCGCCCCCACACAGGCTACTTCTAAGGAATCCTTTTTCTTTTTTTAATGTCTATTTATTTTTGAGAGAGAGAGAGACAGAGACAGAGTGCAAGTGGGGGAGGGGCAGAGAGAGAGGGAGACACAGCATCCGAAGCAGGCTCCAGGCTCTGAGCTGTCAGCACAGAGCCCGATGCGGGGCTCGAACCCACGGACTGAGAGATCGTGACCTGAGCTGAAGTCGGACACTTAACTAACTGAGCCACCCAGGCGCCCCAGGAATCCTTTTTCACGTCTATTATTAACCACGAAACCACAATCCATTACTATGCGAGCTTCAGTGTGCTTTCTTATCTGGCCCAAATTTAAGCTGCCGTTGCATGTGGTGTGTGCGTGTGTGCGCGCGCCCACGAACGTGTTCATCCGCACACACCTGAACTCACCTGTCCGCACAGCGAGGCTTTCTTCCCTCTGCGTCTCAGGTCTCCGCTGCCCAGCTCCACCTGTCTTTGCACTGACTTGAATGTCTCCAGATTATTGTGTGCTTTTCTCTTCCTGCCGATCTCTCCCCTTGTTAACCATTTCTGGTGATTTCATGGAAGATGATGTGGAAATAAACCCCACACGGGGCTCAGAAAATAAAGGCGAGCTGGACACAGTCTTGGGATCACAGCAACAGATACGCCTCCGGGACTTTGACCACAACCTTCAGACCAAAATCTGTCCTGGTCACCGGCTCCCTGAGGCCCATCCACAAAAGCAGTGCCCTTCTGGGCTCCAGCCTCGGTGGACGCAGGGGGGCAGCTAGCTGCCTCGTGCCCCGTGCCCAGTGCCAAGAGGACGGGGAAGGAAAACCCGAGTCAGCCAGGCCACACAACTCTATATGGTTACGCAAGTGAGTTCCTTGAATCGTGCTGCTTAGAAGAAACCCGTATCCTTGAAAAATATAAACAGTTAACAAAAGAGTGCCAATCTGGGGCTACAACAGGAGCCCATACAGAAGCATGGACAGCTGGCTGTCCGTGGCCGATGCCAAGCCAGGTGCACGTGAGGGGAAGAGGGAAGGAGATAAGTGAAGAGAAGACAAGGGGAGGCAAGAGGGAGAAAAGTAAACAAAAGGAAAAGGAAAGAACGGCATGAGCCTCAGCCTTATCTAGGGATTGCCAGGTGTGTGGTATAGGAAAACAGAGCTGTGTTTTACCTTCTCTAGGAAAAGCCACTTCTGACGGACACGAGGGGGAACTAACTCAGTGCAGGCTCCAGGAATAATAAACAGACCAGACTTGAGGCTCTGTAGGGAGCAGAAAGTGGCCGCCTTGCTCACAGTAGTGTCCCCGTGCATCCCACGCTCGTGGCACATGGCCCAGCTCGATAAACCGGGGGTGGGTAGGATGACAAAGAGCTCCTGGGAATGAATGACCTGCTTTCAGGTCACCCTATCCCCTGGTCACAGCAGGAAGGACACAGGGTGCTGGAGGTGAGCATAGGGATGGGAGGGCACAGAGCGCGCCCCTCGACCGCAGGATGGAGTCTCCCTGTTCGGGCCCGTGCTTCAGCACAGGTGCAAGTGCGTGTTCACCTCAGGGCACCCCCTTCTCTCTAGAAGGCGGATCTGGACATACTGAGGACCCATTTGGCCGCAGAGCATCTGTACTCTGCTGCCCGTAGAGGGGCAATAGCTCTCGGGGAGCTAGAATGCAGGGTCTCGGGCCCCACCAGCCCGGCTGAGTAGGAACCCTCCTTTCCCTAGATCCTGCAGAGAAGACTAGGCATGACTGAGAAGCTCGGCTCTGGAGATGGACCAAGCATGACCCTCAGGACCGGTAAAGGCTTTGCAAACATCACACATTGCAAAAGAAATCACTTATCTGACCTACAGAAATGAAAACTAAGGTTCGATTTCACTGCACGAGTCCTAAACGAACAACAAAACTGGGCAGTTGATTTCATCCAAATGCCAGTCTGATTTTGCTCGTAGCCAAAAAAGTTTAAAAAAAGGCGGGGGGGGGGGGGGTGGGAGGGGGGGACAATGGTCTTTCTTGCAGCCAGAAATGATTTGGTAAGATGTGAAGAAGACCTTGGTAGATCATCAGTCCAACAATAGCATATGTGTTTTCCCTTGCAGGAATGTTTGAAACCAGCCTAAGGACAGCAGTCCGGATAGCTGAAACAATCATGGGCTTATAGACGGGAAGGAATGGAGCTGATACGATTTTGAAGGCCTCCCAGTAGACCCAGCATTGAAAAGATTCTACCTCAATGTGTACATCCAATGGACCCGGCGTTCCCTCTTGCCTTTCGTGCACATACACGGACCCTCACTCGGAAGGTCAGGAGTGACACAGGGGCTGCTGAGGACGTCCCAGAAAGCCCCCTGCTCTGTCACAGCCTCCCTGCAATCGCCAGCATCCTTTGGCGTGTTGAACAGCACGGCCCTCATCCTCGGTAATTTGTGGCTTGCTATGTACTCACGCCATGATTTAATCCCTCAAGAAAATATTCCTCCCCCTAAGACACACATCATCTTGTTTATTTTTACCTCCTCTTGCCTGTTCAGCCTACACTGCTCCTATTATGTGGCCCAGCCCCCCGCCCCCCCCCCCTGCAACACACAGTGTTTCCTGCGTGAGGGGGTGTCAGGAGGAGGGACGTTTGAACAAATGGGTGAAACCTGGTTTCCTCTCTCCCTTTTGCCTGACACTCACTTCACAGCCTCCAGCTCTGTGCCACCATCGTCCAGGACTGTCCCCACCTGCCAGTCACGCATGGCTGCAGTGTCGTCCCAGCCCTACACAAAATGGGAGTTTGAAGGAAACACAAATGTCTAAGTAAAAAAAAAAAAAATTCCACTGAAGCACATAACAAGACTTTAAACTCCTGTCATTAGAGAATAGTTTTATTACTTTCATCACTATCTGGGCCAGGAAAGTTATGGCATGTGCTTAACCATTAGTAGCAAAATCTTCACATTGTTCTAGTGCTAAGTAACACATCACAGAAGCAGCATTACTAAAAGCCATCCAGGCAAATCCTCACTAGTGCGTCAGACAGGTAGTTCACAGAGCTCAGAGGAGTGGGGCCTTCTGTGACTTAGTGGGACTAAGTCCCGTCCCTCCCTCGTGCATGCACACGGCTCAAGAGTGACACGGCCGGTTCTTCCTTGGTGTCTCCCACCCTGTCTTTCCGAACAATCCCATTCCTGTAGATTTCTCTTAGAGTTTGAAACAAGTTTTGGAAATTTTCAAAACAGGTAGGGTAGCAAGTGGCGTTTGGTTTCACAAAGAGCTGATCGATGCGTTCCGACAGAAAAGCACAACCGGCCCCTTCCCCAAGAGAGCCTGCGAGCCCTCCCGAGTTCCTGTTTCCCCGACTGGGGTTATCTCTCTTCCAAGATCGCCCACTGGTGTGCACACAGCTTAAACCCATGTGTATCAGATCGGTTTGCTTCTTGGAAAACCATCATAAGGACAGGAACCGACAAGCAATGGATCGGACAAAGACAAGTGAGGGCCCACCGTGGACTACGGCAAGGAGGGGGCCAAGAGAGTGGTGCTCGTCTCTCTTTTTTCACGTTATTACAGAAGCTCCCAGGTCGGAGAGCAGAGGCACGGCCTCCCTCGCGGAGCGTGTCGGGAAGTCCGCGGACTGGAGGTGTTGTCGTCAGGGCAGAGCAGGATGCGGAGCAGGCCGGGGCCTGCACGCCCAGCACGAGGTATGTGACTGAGAGGCAGGGAGCTGGCCCGCGGCAGGTGCAGCACAGCCAGGGCCCGGCGGCCCCGGGAAAGGAAAACCTGCAGGTGCAGTTGGGACATGTCCTGAGCCTCCAAAGCCACGCGTTTTTCTGAATAGCTGTCCTATCTTCGTTGTCTGCCTGCAAGATTATGGTTTGCGGAGCCAGCACGGCGTTATGACCACCGCCAGGGCGCAGGACCTCAACCTCTCTAGGAGGGCTCTCCTCTGTTCTGATGTCTACATGACGTTGAAAACTTACACTGGGACCCCTCCCCCTAACACACAGCTTCATTCGGCCCTGTGTTTCTCCAAAAGGCTTTGATCCTTAGACAGTGTTAATACTGCTGTCTGTAATTTTATGAAAAAATGGGAAACATTGCCCGAAGCTAAGCCACCTAAACTTTAGAAGGTAAAGGTGAAGTTCAATAGCATCATCATCACCATTTACTCTCTTAAACCACCTCAGTACTATGAAAGGGAAGCTCAGGCTTATGACTTCAGCCCTCAGAGGGGAGGCCCAGCCTGGCCTCCACATGGTTCGGTCTCTAGCCGAGGCCTCAAGTCAGCCTGCTGTCACTCTCTGCTATATTCTTTTCTTCTATTTACTTCTTTCTTGGGTTTTTCCTTCTACCAGCATGTAAATGCAGGGACGTGTAGACCTTGCCAGTGCTAAGGTTGTCTTCACTGACGCCACGCATAGTAGGCAGTCAATAAATATTTGTTGAATGACTGAATCCCAAGACAGGTGCTATGGGAAAATCAATTTTTTTATATCGGATCTCAAAAGAGTTTGTGTCCTCAAGGTAGCGTTGTCTTTTGAGGAGGCTGATATACACTGTTATGTACTCAACAGTACAAAGTGAAGGCTGAACTAGCATTCCTTGGTCCGCAGCAGCCCTGAGGGCCTCTGATTTATTGTATGAAATCATGAGCAGGAGGCAGTGTTTTCATTCTACTCATCACCACCCGGGCCTCAGTAGCATCCTGTTCACTCGGCCGGCAAACAAAATTGAACACAGCCCCTTAGGGAATAAGATGAGTTATTCCCTCATGAGTGTCCCAGGGACACTCACGTACCTGGGAAAGTTACAGGGGTAAACATTTCTTTGCCTGGAGAAGAGTTAGACCTGAGTCAAGGCCTTCCTGGAACT
Organism: Panthera leo; assembly: GCF_018350215.1. Classification (NCBI taxonomy): domain Eukaryota; kingdom Metazoa; phylum Chordata; class Mammalia; order Carnivora; family Felidae; genus Panthera; species Panthera leo. Next base: position 1,789,496 of record NC_056695.1, on the reverse strand, counting down.
CTACACATGGAAGTTTATTAAGTGGAATATATCTTCCAAATAATGGAACAAAAGTAAATAGACTCCAGCCGAAGTGCAGAGTAAATTTGGTCTGACTGAAATGAAGGTTATTCTACTGATACGGCCACAGTGAGCTGTGGCAATCAGCTAAGGAACAAACATCGCTTTGAAACTTAAAAAACTGGCTTGTCCCATATTCTGTGATGGCTAAGATGAGCCCCTCCACGGAGGGGCTCATTGTTTCCAGAGGATGATGATTCTACCGCTGTTCCAAGCCCTGGGTAAAGGGAAAATGCCGAGAGGTTCGAATCTCATGGTTTTCAGTGCGTGGCTAGCCACGAAATCTTAACTCCCAAAGGAAGGGAGTGTGTAATGTAGGTCGACAGGATTAGTGACTACATGGTAAGGGCTGCCCTGGCCGAGGAAAATCTTCCTTTCTTAGCAGTCATCTGTTGAATTTTAGAAGTGGACAATTTCTAAGACGAGGAGAACGTGTGAGAGCAGTTTGGTGCTTCTGAAAGGTTGCCCGATTCTCGAACGTCCCGGAGGGCTTTCATAAGACAGCTAGCTGACTGTGCGAGTTCCTTCAGGCCACTGTTGCCATGATGCGCACGTAGCTGGCCCACCGGAGTCCTGTCACCTCCACTCCTGCTTCAGAAATGGCCTTCCTTCCACCTCGTCCTGCCTGACAAACTCCACTTACCCTTTATGTCCGATTTCACCTCCACTGCAAACCCTCCCGGTCTCGGCCAAGAGGTCTGCACCCCACCCCACCTCCAGCACGGGGTCCGTGGTGCAGACCTCTCTTATGGCATCACAGAGCATTGAACTCATTTATCCACTCTGATTTCACCCGGGCCAGGGACCTAATTCACTTCAGTGCCTTCATCTGACATATGATAATTCTCCACTAAAGTGACAGATACGTGAAGAGTGTTCTCAGACGAAATTCATCAACCCTATGGAACGCTGACATTTCCCCAAAGGTACTCAGCCACTTACAACTTCCTCCTGGTGTACCTTTATACTCTACAAAAGATGAGCTCCTCCAGGAATAAAATGTGCCTATTTGTCTATATGACTCGTTAATATCTCACCGATGTGAGGATTCTATATGCAGCCTGGGCAGCGTCTATAAAGCCGAAGGATTTGCAGAGGATAGAAGGGTGTCTGGATCCTCTAACTTAGAGCACCCCAGGAGTACTGCTAAGATCTAAAAAACAAAACAAAACAAAACAAAACAAAACAAAACCTATTTGAATCCTTCTTTATGGGGCTTAAAATTCCAAATGGGAGAACAAAACACTTCTTCATTCAGGAGCTGACATAAGTGAAGAATTCTACCTCCCATTTCCCCTTTCACCCATAATGCAATGCAACCACCAGCTCCTTGAGGATTTGTCTGTCTCAGGCTAACCTTGGGTTTTCCTATAATTGACAGTCATGATGAGTGCTCATCACATGTACTGTGGAACGTACAGCCACGTAGGGAAGTAATACGTGGCTGAGTATCTTAGGGAAAATTCCAAAATACGATTAGCATCAATACATCAGTGTATTATCTTATGAGTGCACCTCTCCTCCGTTGACAAAGAAGCTGTTCATCCTTGAAGCTTCACATCAAATTTTACTTCCATGACACATCTCCAGCCCTAGGTTCATCAACAAATAGCAAAAATTGAAAAAGAGAGCGGTGTCCAGGAATTCCCTTCTCTGTCCTTTGAATTCCTGGCTCCATCTTTGGATTTACCACCAATTGGCGCAGTTTGATAGATTCAAGGGACTTGAGAGCCTTATATTCCCCACCGCCCGCACGCATATTCGTATTTCAGCATTAACTGGCACGGTGCCTTCCACGTTACAGGTGTTCCATATATGTTGATCAGCTGATTAATGAAAAGAACACACTGATCACTGATCTGAAGGGAACAGCGCCCAGGAAGCTGAAGACCAGAGTTTCTCATAAATAGGACTGTCATTTTTTAGAGTTATCCTGGCCACCAGGAACACAAATCCTATCTCTCAAAAGTATTCATTGAAGAGCCACATCCTGAGTCAAATGGTTGGCAGGCTGATTAAATAGTATCTGTGCCCTAACCCAGGTAGCTGTAGGATTTTTATTATCTGTGTGGTATTTTTATACTTTGCAAATCACTTTTATATCCATGACTGCATTTGATCTTTACAGCCATCCTGGAAGTGGCTGGGGCAGAAGTGATGATGAATGGATGAATAAACTGAGGCGCAGAGAGGTCAGCAGACTTCAGCTCCAAAGTCTGTGCAAGAGAAATGGCCGTGGACAGGATCTCGGTGCTGGCCCAGAGGACCCCAGCGGCTTAGGAGGAAAAAGGACGCCCAAGAGAGAATGAACGCGAAAGCAGAGGTCTGGCTAAAGTGTAATGGAGCACAGAGGAAGGTCCGAAGACCAAACCCCCCAGACATGCCCTCTCCACCCCAGAGAAGTCCTCACCCCGCAGGGGACCGCGTCCGTGGCACCCGAGCAAACACTCCAGCGCACAGACCTTCCCAGAGGCCGCAGGTTCTGAAGGGATGAAAGGGGCTTTGAATCCGTGCACCACGATAATTACGTTTGTTTTAATGGAGCAGTGGGTGCTTCTGTTGTGCTGTGGTGCGCGGGCCTAATTATTCAAACGCAGCCATTAGTTCCCACACAACAGAGAGGACAGCAGATGTTAGAAAGATAGCATCTCTTGGCCATTTGCCCACCAAGACCGGCCACAAGGCCACTTCAAAAGCAACAGCAACTCCTGCCAGGAGCATCCCACCACATGTCCTAAAACATCAGAGCCCGGAGTTGGCTTAAGACACCTGGAGGGAGATAGGGGTCAATGTGGCAGTGACAGCCTGTCTCCCCCCCCACCCCGCCCAGCCCTCAGGTAGACAAGGTGGCGTCTAGGCGGGTGAGCACAGAGTGATCTGGGCTGCCTGCAGCCCTGTGTCCGATGGCTGTTTTCACGGACAAGCAGCTCCCAACAGGACACAGAGCCTGTGTCAGGAACTCATTTCAAACCTGCGGGGCTGAAAGGAAATCATTCATTTGACCGGAGAACAAGACGTGCCCAGAAACCCATCCAACTTCTTGCTGCCACCACCAGGGAAAAGCATACATATAACTAGCTGAGTCTGTGTGGTACGCGATTGCTCAAACTTGAGTGCTCAGAAGCAGGCACCAGCCTGCCTGCATTTTTCCTCTCCCGGCCCTGTGAGTAACAGTTAGGAAAACACAAAGGGCTTTAAAAAGTTCAAAGAATTTAAAAAAAAAAAAAAAAGTGACTGCATCACTATCATCACCAAACTGCCGAATATTTAAACTTCTGTAAACAAACAAACAAACAAAAAAGGTTTTTAAGTTGAGAGACCATCAGGGATTTTGTTTTCTCTGCCTCAACCATAGCGAGGAGATTTCCCGGAAGTGGAGACCCTCAAGGCCTCAGTTTGTTTCCTACGCATCCGTCATGCACACACACACACACACACACACACACGCACACACACGCACACACACGCACACACACCTGTCTCTCCAATAACTGCCTGGAAACAGGAGTCGTGGAGAGAGGAGACGAGGGCTCTGAGGAAGTACTCCTCTTGACAAAGACTTCTGCCACCTTGTGTTGAATCACACCTCCCTCTGGCTTTTCTTCTCACTTCCACCAAATCATAGAAAGGATACCGCCCACAAAAATTGCAGTGTAAAGGGTTCTCGGTTAAAAAACAAACAAAACAAAAGTGGGGGCGGGGCGGGTAATAGTGCCATAATAATGAAGGAACCACACTGGGTTCCTTGTAGCACAGACAACGAAGCCAAGATTTGCCGTCACATGGAGACTTCCCCGTGGGAAGTGGAAGGAGCCGGTGAAAGGTGCTAAGGTCCCACAGGATGCCCCCTCCACAGCCACATGTGGTGGAAAACTCCTATTGGTGAGGGATTTCCCAGTTTCAGTGCATTGTGGGTTTTTTTTTTTTTTTCGCAAGGGGAGACCTAATAGAAAATCTAGGTGGGGAGGAATGAAGTCAAAGAGCTTGCTTCTCAGCTCAGGAAGAGGAACGTGAACTTCAGAAAGACCTATGTACTTACAAGGGTCTGGAAGTATATCAATTTGAAAAAATAAGCACGCACAATAAAAAACAAACAGTCAAAATACTAACAATGAGAAGTTACAAAGAGGGAGGGAGGCAAACCATAAGAGACTCTTAAAAACTGAGAATAAACTGAGGGTGGATGGGGGGTGGGAGGGAGGGGAAAGTGGGTGATGGGCATGGAGGAGGGCACCTGTTGGGAGAGCACTGGGTGTTGTCTGGAAACCAATCTGACAATAAATTTCACATTTAAAAAAGAGAGAGAGAGAAAAGTAGCATAAGCCCATTGGCATAGCTGGCTTGTACCAACTGAAGCAAAGGAAGGTCAGTCGTGGCCCTTCACTAATGGAAGAAATGTGATACATCTGAAAAGAGTCTTGAAATAGCACCGACATTTGTATGTTTTTATATCTTATTTTATTTTATTTTCAAATTTTTCATTTAAGTCCTAGTTAGTTAACCCTGGGGTTGGGGGATAGGTGGAGACAGTGGGGTCCAGATAGATCACGGGCCCATCCTGTAGACAGGAGAGTGTGGCCCAGATGGGGCCCGGACTCATAGCTAGCTCATAGATGTAGGACTGGGGAAAACATAGCGGAAGATTCCGTTACTACCCCATTTTACAGACAAGGAAACTGGCACCAAGTGATGGGTCCAGGGTAATTCGGCAAACAAACAGCACAGAAGACACTGCTGTCTCCAGGGGGGTTGATGCCCTGTGTGCAAAGAAAAGCTCAAATCTCCACTGCTGCCCTACAATCAACGTGTGATTTCCCCGGCACGTCTCTTCTGAGCAAATACCATGTTCCACGTTTTGCCTCTTCGCTTTCCACACGAGCAAAGCCAGGGCAGATATGTACCTCCCACAGGAGTCGCTATAGCCATGGGCAAGGCCAGCGGCAGACTTTCTCAGACTTCAATGAAGAGACCAAAAAAGACGCTGTGGCCCCCAACACGGATCCTCCGGGCTCGGTGGGTGGGCCTGACGGGCCCTACCCGCGAAAGCTACAGCGTTCGTCCTGCGGGAGCCACGACCCAGCTAATCCTACAACTGCTGCTGAGGATCAGAGGCCAGCCCACACTCCTGTGTGGCGCCCGGGACCCCTTTGACAGAGAGGATCATTGTCCACTGTCAGGCCTTGTAGGAAGCCGCCGGTCTGAGGGTGGGTTGAAGCAGGGGAGTGTGTCCTCCTTTGTGGGACCGGGTGTCAGGCCTGGAGTCTCCCGGGCTGGGCAGGAGGCGAAGGCTGAGGGGTGGCAGTGAGCCGAGGGATGTGGGACTTCCCGTCAGTCCTGGAGTGCACCCTTAACCTCCTTGTGCGTGGCTTCTGTGAGGCCTATAAACTTTCTTCCCAGTGTAGTAAATGTACCAAATAACATAAATACGATTAAAGGAAAGCGATTATATGGAAATAGATTGTATCCACGTACCCCTCGGTTAGGACGTCATTAGGGAGCTCGAGTGACCTAAACGTGGCATTAAAAAGTACAGGTGGAAAAAAGGGATAATATGGGATCCAATGTTGTAGTCTCAGACTGTCATGGGCCATGTGGCCTACCACTGCTGATAAAGGACACCTGGTTCCTACAGGATTCTGGGGTCAGAGCACCCGTTTCAAACCAGCCAAGGCCTCTGAGCGTCTGCCGCGAGCCACTTAGGTTTCGGATTATACAGGAATGCCAAAGGTAAATAAATATGGCTTCTTAGTGCAAAGATATTTGTGTGGAATCACATTTCTCATAAGTTGTATTGCATAGGTTTGTTTTTTTAGGACATTAACACATTATTTGTTTCAATATTATATTGCTTTTCTTATGAGGTACTCAGATCGTAAATAAACCCGAGGATATTCTGTCAGCAACAGAGAAATATGGGGGATCCGAGACTTGGTTTTCGTCTCGTCTTCTACACCTTCGGTCGCGTTCCCGTGGCAAACACTTTCTGTTCCGTGAGTTTCCCAATGGAGTCTGAGAGCAGCCGGACGCACCTTGGGCCCCGGGGGGGTCATGAAGAGGCACATTTGCCAGGCCCACGCACCTGCTCACCTGCCCCTGGGGAGCTCTGCGCCCGAGAAGGGCCCGTGCACATTCAGAGCAGTAAGTATACAGGCGGGTCCAGGCCTGCAGCCGGTTGCCTCCAGTAATCACAGACCCAGACACACGGCTCCGTGGAGGAGCCAGGGTGCAACGGCCACCCACACCCGGCCCCCACCACCACCGCCGGGACCCCCGCCTGCTGCGGCCCACCCCAAGCACCAGCACCCTCGCCCGGTGCCGGCCTCGAGGCGCGGCCTGGATCCGCACGCTCTGTGGACCCCCGGTCCCCGGCCGGCACCGCCCCGGGGCCACAGGGGCTGTGGTGGGGGGTCTGACCCAGGCGCAAGCCCCTGGGGGCTCCCAGCCAGGCGGGGAGCAGAAATCCCCTCGCACTTCTCCACAGCAGCTCTCTCAAGGGAGCCCTTTGCGGTTCACGGTGGCGTGCCTTGTTTGTGTACTATTCCGTTCTTCCCAGCCCTGCTGGCCGTGGGGCCTGAGGTCTGAACGGAGGTCACAGAGGAAACTCACTTTCTGGTGAAGCTGATGCTGGTGTCAGCCCCTGCGGTGGCCTGGAATACCGGCCCCCCACCCCTCTGCCCCGCCAGCCCCTCCACGGGGCCTGGCACTGCGGGCCCAGACTCCGCTTTAGGCCGTCTAGTTTTCAGAGCAGGCCTGAGCCCAGTTTTCTCCTCAGGATGACTTCCCACAGAGGTGGCTTCTGCTCGTGAGGGACCGCAGCCTGAAGGTTTCTCTGCCCCCCTTGTGAGCCCCAGGGACGTCTGTACCCAAGCCGTACCCGTGTAAGGCCCGTCCCAGGTCTCAGTCTAAGCACTGGTGGTTCGTACATTCAAGAACTTAGGAAGAAGTGCTTGAGGGAGGAACCCCAAAGTCCGAGCAATGTTCACATGCCGGGTGGGTCACTCTTCTTCTTTGGAGGGGACAGATGTCTCATCGCCATGACAGTCGGGGTGCTGAGGGAATGAAAAGGAACAACAGAAGAAGGGATCCTGAGAGCAAGTTAGCTCAGGGAGATATTTTGCTTCTGTACTTTATCCTTCCGCAGAATGCAGCCAGGCCATCTACCTCTCTGGAGGAAGAGAGAGTCCCACAGAGGGTGTTGACGCGTCACTTTCCTACCCGTTGGTTTTACGATGCAGGCGCGTTCGAGGCAGGGGGCCCTGGCCAGGAGTGCGAGTAGACCTCCTGTGGCTACTGTGGCTCCTGACACTGTCCCGCGGGGCTCCTGGCCCCCTGGTGAGGCCCAGACACCTGGGGTGCCTTCGTATAGGCTACTAGATAATCCTTGCCTAAAACCCCAGCTCTAAAGCTTTGGCAAAGTCCCCCCGGCTTTCAAACATCCTTCCGTGTGTCGACGCTCTGGCCTGATGCTTCAACAGGACACACACTCCAAGCTCTTTGTGACAGCTCTGGCGGCTGAGCACTTGGCAAGACATCGGAGAGTCTGATCTCCTCCCATCCCAAAATACACCTGCGAAAGCGTGTGCACGTGCTGCAATGAACATGGGATGTGAACTTCTCTTCGAGATCCTAACATCACTTCCTTTGTATAAGTACCCAAAAGGGGCATTTCTGGATCATACGGGAACTCTGTTCCTAATTGTGGAACGACCTGGTATCTATCAACAGAGCAGCTGTGGGGCATGTGGAATGTCAGTCCGCCTTAAAGAAGGGAGGAGATCTTGCCATACGGGACAACATGGATGAACCTTGAGGACATTACGCCAAGTGACGTAAGCCGGTTACTGAAGGATAAATGCCGCATGAGTCCCCTTCTATGAGATGCCTAAAGTAGTCAAACTCACAGAAAGTAGAATGGTGGTTGGCAGGGACTGGAGAGAGGGCAGTGGGGCATTGTTGTTCAGACGGCATTAAGTTTCAGTTTGCAAGACACACACATTGCAAAGAGCTGCCGTATCACATCGTGCTTACAGTTGGCAGTCCTGTACCCTGCACTTAAAAATTCGCTAAGAGGGTGGAGGTCATGTTATCTGTTTTTATCACACACACACACACACACACACACACACACACCAAGCATATGGAGGGACAGCTCCTGGCATGCCCTCTCCAGCCTTGCAGAACTTGAAGGCTTTGCTCTCACTGCTCTCTCCATCTGGAAGCCCCTTTCCTCCTGCCCCACTTGTGAGGTGCATGGGACCTGATGCTCTGGTATAAATAGAAGGTGCCCAAAGCCATCAGGTGCCATGTCTCCAAGACCCCATCTACCGTGCCGGGCTGGAACACAGCAGGCGTCCGTCCCACCTTCAGGTCTCTCCAACCTGGGGAAGAAGAAGATGCTATTGATGTCTGAGGGTTGTTTTGAGGAGAAAATAAGGAATGCATATCAATATGGTATGTACTTAGAACAGTGTTACCTATTATTTACATTGTAATTAATATTATTAGTATATAATTTCTTAGAAGCATTTTCTCCAATAGAGTTTGGTTCCTTTGGACACCATTTCTACATGTTTATATTATCTTCCACAGGAAGGCTTAGTTCATTCTTTGTCGAACCTGAGATTAAGCGATCCGACTTTCTTCTCATTAGCCCCACCTAAAAACCACAGTCGTGGAATAAAATTTGTTGAAACATGGCAACCGCCACGTGAAATGGACACGGCGAGGTGGTGGTGACCTTGCGTGCACCCCCAGTGCAGATATTGGCGTGAGCTTACGTAGTTTGGGCTGTGTGTTTTGTTTCAGACTGGTGGGTAGGGGAGCGATCAGGGTCATTTTCTGGGGGGTCAGGAGCAGGATCGTTTTCTGGGGGGGGTCACTTGTCCTGTCCTTGGACCTTTTCCTGCAGCAGGTTCCAAGTTGCACCTCCTAGTTCAATACGTGGAATATGCATCCTCTGTGCATGCAGACCAATTAGAGGCCAGCGCAAGATGCCCTACGGTAGAGCAAACCTGGGAAGCCTGCGCGTAGCATGGGAACTGAGCGATCGAGCTTTTCACAGTGATTGAAGCTGCGGGTTTAACAATGCCAAGGAAGGATGGGCCCAGCCTCCCTGTGAATTCATTAATTGTGTTTATTGTACATATTGTCTACCTGTGTCTTTGAGGAGAGGGATCATAAAGTATGAGTGACAGCACCTCGCTACAGAGCTGTTGTTCCTGCTCGGGTCGGGTTCAAAGGAAATGCCGTTCGTGGCCCAATTACTGGGATGTCAGCTCTTCCTGATGGGCCAGCCAGCCCAGAGGAAACCCAAGGAGTGCATTCCACCCTGCTGGCAAAGGTTCTATCCAATTTTATACATATAGGCAGATCACCCAGGGGAAAATGTGAGTTCAGTTAGGGAGAAAATCACGCATCCTTAGTAAGAAAAGTGAGCTAAACATTTAAAGCTGATGGTGAAGGACACTTGCACAGACGACAGAGGTGGCCAGGCCACAGAGCGGTGTTACCTCCAGGTCCCCGGTCCAGCCACAAGCCAGAGGGTCGCTGCCCGGTGTGCTGATGGCTCTCCTGGCCCCCACTCCTGGCCTGGCCAGGTTTGTAGGGAGGTCTCTGTCTTCCAGCAATAGCCATCACTTCCCAAGCAGCGATACTCTGCTTCGCACACTATTTATTCATTCATTCTTTCCTTCCTGCCTTCTGGAGAGTCACACATGTGTCCAAAGCAGCAGCCCCACACACTGGGGCTTTCACACACAGGACCCACGACCATCCCAGTTCACTATGAAGTAGCAGGTGTCTTAGCAGGAAGCAGAACAGAAGGAAGTGGATATTGAAAGAAGTCAATTAATTTCACATTAATTCCACTTGAATAATTAGAGAATCCTCCCAAATTTTAAGAGTAACCTAGAGACCCAAAGTTTTCACGCTAAGATCACATATCCTGCCTTGTCCTCCTTCATATTATCTTTACTCAGTCATCACTACATGGGTCCCAAGTTCTACTTTATAAACCTCACGAATGGTTTTCCCTGTGTTAAGTGGTTTAAAAATGGATGACACATTATCATAATGATAGACTATAATAATTAGATGCAAATTACCAAGAATAACCCATGTTATTTTATAAGAATTTAGAAGGGCCGAGTCCCCACACCCATGGAATTTACAGTCTGCATTTTACGAAGTTCCATGTTCACTGTCAATATGCAATCCACAACGTCTAGTGTTAGCAATTAGGTCAATTAATTGGCTCGCTACTGAAATATGTGTATCTATTCTGATATGTTTCAATAAAAGTTGCCACATATATTATGTGCTTCACAGCTAATTCCATGAAAGAGATGCCAGCAACTGATCCTGTTAGGAACCAGCGTTAAATGTTCTGCAAATAAGATAGTACAACTTCTTACAAGGCTCTTCTCAAGCTATGGGTACGTTTAATGCTAACGATTGAGCCGTTCGCCAAACTCAACTGGGCGATTGGCGGTTTCAGCTCATCGTGGCACATAAGAGACACCTGTTAAAGTTTCAGGAAGCTTTTTGGCTTTTCCATTTTACCGTGATTTAATATTCAAGTATATAAACCTGTATCTTACTATATTAAATGCAAGGTAATAAGAGCTGAAACATCATCACTTCCTGAGCATTTGACTCCATTTCGCTGTGTCCTGTGCTCTTGAGGGGTTTGTCCCCCACGACATCAGTGGGGCGGAAGTTCCGCCCGATGCGGAGATGAGTCCGTGCTTAGTCACCTGTCATTGGTGAGGGTCTTTACACCACAGAAACCAGCAGATGTCACCAGCTGGGGTCTGATTTAGTGTTTCGTTGTCTGCCGAGGCTCATGACAAGGTTGAAGAAAACGTTCATGCTGCAGATGAAACCTGAACGTGTGTTGTGCCTTCAGCTGTTACCCTCTAAGGCAGCACCAGAAATTGAGAGGATCCTCCTTCGGTTTGCAAAACTGGCGATCCAAGTTAGTGAAGAAGTCACTCACACCATGAAGAACCCGTGAAGCCAAAACATCCATCTTCGTTATTTCACTTTCTCTTCACTTGCTGGCTTCATTAGGCAAGTAAATCACCCCACGGTCAGGTCAGAGCCACGTTTGTACATCTGCGGCAATGCTGGGTTGGCTACAGACCTAAGATTTCAGCAAGTCAACAAAAGCACTCTTTGAGACTCAAATGGAGTATATGATAAAGAATCATGTGTATTTTATTACTGTTGGTAAACTGTATGCAAATTATTTTCATGTCAGGATTATTCATAATAAAGCTATGTGTGTAGAGATGCACACATTGTTTTTTTCTTCCTGGATAGCTGGTTGCTAAACATTTACCAGCACACCAATGGCTCAGTGTCTTTATTGGCTTTTCTCGTGTGTATGAAAATTCTAGCCAATTTGAAGGAGATCTACTTGCCCAAATGTTTTTCCTAAGGAAACAGTAAGGGATATTTTGTTTTTATAGAAATAAGCAAATAAATTCTGATTATGGAATAAATTTCGGGAAGCCCAGAAGGCTCAGTTGGTTAAGCGTCCAACTTCGGCTCAGGTGATGATCTCATGGTTTGTGAGTTCCAGCCCCACATCAGGCTCTGTGCTGTCAGCTCAGAGCCCAGAGCCTGCTTCAGATTCTGTGTCTCCCTCTCTCTCTGCCCCTCCCCCGCTCGCACTCTGTGTGTGTGTGTGTGTGTGTGTGTGTGTGTGTCAAAAATAAATAAACGTTAAAAAAATTAAAACAAAAAAAGAAATTTATTTGGTCATAGTTACCAGAAGACAATTTACCAAAATGGTAGTAGTCAAAACAATTCAGACACCCTTATGCCAGTATCATTGTGAATTTAAAAATATTTAAATTTAAATATTTAAATCATTTAATTATTAATATTAATATTAAATTAATATTAAAATATTGATTTTAATATTTGATTAAATTATTTAATTATTGAAATTATTGAGTTAAATTATTAAAAATTAAATATCTGTGTGTCCATTTAAATTATATTCTTGTCTAAACATAGAATAATGGTATACACCTCATGACTTAAATTGTTATTTTTACTACTTTTCTCCTAAAATTTTAGTTACAATTTAAAAAAATTACACACACACACACACACATGCACACACACACTCCGCTTTTTCAGAAAAGACATCAGGAATACACCAAACCCCTTAGTGTCCAGCTTCCTCCCAGGAGCCAAGACTGGAAGGTCAGCCCAAAGAGGCGGTGAAAGGGTACAAGGTCCCATTCCCGGACCTAGCACCAATCCCACAGGGGCTTTGCCCAAGAAAGCCCCTGAAATGTTCCAAAAGTTGCAATGAGAGCAATCATTCAGGCCATGCCAAACTGAGATAAGATATAGATTATGCCGCAGAGGCAGGTACAGCATAAAAGGCATTCAAGAAACCTCCAGAAAGCCACAGGTAACAACTGAAATGAAATCATAAGCAGCATACTTCTGGAGGCGAGTATCTCAGGGCAGATTTTTTTTTTTAATAAAACTATATGTCTGGGAGCATTCTTTTTTCACACTTAGGACAATGTTTCACCATCGTTGGGTCCAATATCATGGAATGAATGAATGAATGAATGAATGAATGACATCCTGAGCCTGCCACCAGGGTAAGCATAGCCGCTTGAGGGCTTTATGTTTGAGAAACACCAAGTATGAAAATTTGCTTATGGCACTGAATTTAAAACACGAGATCCGTGCCCCCCCTTAAAGCAGGAGCAGGAAACGACAGCGTCTGCACCAAATCTGGCCCGGCACCCGTTTTGTAATTAAGTTTTACTGGAACACAGCCATGTTCATGCATTTATGTGTGTCTACAGCTGCTTTTGCACCACAATGGCAGAGTTGAGTAATTGTAACAGAGGGAGCATAGCCGGCAAAGCCTAAATATTTAGTATGTGGCCCTTCAGAGGAAAAGCTTGCTGATCCTTGCCCAGGAGAATTAATACAATGGCTAGAAGTCTTACGACGTCTCTTGCTTTCATATGGTTCCCCAGAACCAAAGAGTGATTACATAATTCACGTGTCCAGCTAACTTTTATTGAATGTCAACTTTATGTCATTGGAAATATGTAAGAGGCCTCCTCCTCCACCCCAGTTGGGCCGACCAGAAGTTCTAGTTGGAAAGATAGAAATATAGATGATGCTCAGTGTCCAGTCTGGAACTTGGCCATAAACTTGAAGGAGATGCTCCCTCTCAGGATATTGCAGGTGAGGTGGCAGGCATCACAAGGCAAGCCCTGTCCCTCATCTTCAATACCAATGGGGGGCCCTGCTTCCTCGGAATAAGGGTGAGAAACTAGGGGGGATCTCAATGGGCCTCTGTAGCGGGAGAAGTTAAGGATCCGGCTCTGACTAAAGAGTGCCTTGTTTCTCATTTGATGAGTGACCCTGGTTCATATCGTCTCCAGGTTCGGAGAAGGGGCGAGGGACGCAAGATGCTTCAGTGTGCGCACCAGACCCTTCAGAAGCATCGCTTTGTGCAATCCTTGCAGCAAACCTGTGCTGGTCCCGCTGATTCCCCACACCGCAGTGGGGAGACTGAGGCTCAGAGTGGGAAAGTTTCCCAGCAGGCCAGCGGTAAGAGATGGTGGAGTGCAGACGGAGTCACTCTGACTCCAAGGCCAAGCTGTGAGGCATTCTGTGGGAGTCTGAAACCCGAGGGAGGCGGGAGTTTCCCAAAGGAGGGATCAGGGAGTGGTGGACGTCGTGGAATGTAGCAGAAAAGTCACAGTCCCCTCTGGAGGTCACCCCTTTGGCCTCACTGGTGAACTTAAGCGTGGAAAGAGACCCTCAGCTTCTGTCTGGTATCTGCCCTCAGTCAGGCGATTCTGGAGAATCGGCATTCTGCACTGTGTCTCATTCTTTGTATCAAAAGTCGCCCTTCAAGGGAAAGAGAGCCACGAACAGCTTTGTGATAAAGCTTTACACTGAGAGAAAACACTGAGAAAGGAAGTTACTCAAAGAGAACAGAAAACATATTTGCAGGGCAGAACTATGCATCTATTTGGAATTCTTATTCCCTAATTAGGGAATCAGGTAGACCTGGGTAGAAACTCAACTACATCAATTAGTAATTGTTCAACCTTGAGCCAGTGTCGTATCCTCCTGGAACCTCTGTTTCCTGATCTGCACACCGGGGATAACAAGGTCTAATTCCCAGGACGGCTGTGATAATAAAATGAGGTCATGCTTGTAAAACAACTTAGTATGATGCTTGGCACACGAAAACCTATCAACAATGCTGCTGTTCCTGCACTAATCCTATTAAGATCGATAATATCATCATTGGTATTACAGTGGGTCAGGTTCTCTGCTAAGAGATCAAGATACAAAGGCGAGTGTCTGTACCTCTGCCCACGGGCAGGTCCTGGAGGTGGGCAGAGTAACAGGTAGCAGGAGAGACACCGGCTGCGGATTCTCTCCTTCAGTTCAGCTGCCCGTCAGGGTCACGAATGAAAGTACTCAACACATTTCATGGCGTCAGTTTGATTATCGTTCATAAAAGGGAAAGGTAGCAGTGCTCACCGCAATTCTTTCCTCGTTCTCTTCTCCTGGCCCCTTGTGTTCCTGGGGCTGCAGCCCATCTGGGGAGGCCCCTCCGCTCTCCCTCACCAAAATGTACCTTTCTTAAGCATCGGCACAGACGTTCCGACGCGTGGCATGGGCTGCACGGATTGCTGCCTCCAGAGCACATGTTTTAACAGACTACTGATGCCCCGACCATGCCGCTGACAAACGTGTGCGTTTCCGATGAGGCCAGTGGTGGCCCAGAGGGCGGGCTCCACGGTCAGCTACTTTGTGCAGCCTTCCCAAATGTTCAGAGGAAGCCTCCGCTCTCATAGAGACTCAGAGGGTAAATCCAGAGGGCTTGCGTTCATCCCAACCGAACTAGCATCTTGCCCCATGGGCCAACAGACCCCTTTTGCCTCTTGTTCTCTGGCCCGTAAAGTGTTAATTCTTAAATAACTCCATGGATTTTTGTTGCTTCAGTTTAGGTTTTATACAAAGGAAAGGAGGGTGATACTTATCACCAGAGTAAATTTCAAGGGTTGTCCTAAGCGGCTCAGAAGAACACGCTGTTTCAGTAAAATATGTGATTATATTACCTCCCGATGAAGACAAATGCTTTGTGCACATCCTACGTGCCTATTTGTGGATATTGCATAACCTCAAGACAGGTAACTTCAAAACTTTGGGAACTTATTTTCTACCTACATGCAAAGTCTACCCTGCAAAAGAATACGGATTAGTAAAGAGGAAACATTCCTTGTGTCCAAACAACCCTACTGGCAAACATATAGAGACATAGCCTTAACGAGTGGTGTGCTGGAAAATTTTAACAAGCTATTTCTGAAGGGCAGAGGAGAGGTAAATCCCTCTGTCTGGAGCATCTGCCCATGTTGGTGGTGTAAATATTTCCACCGGGCTGAAGTCGCTGATCGGAGAGCTGGGGGAGAGTCGCAGCCAAGCTCTGCAGAGCTGACACACGCGGGGAAACTCTGGGTGAGACGCTGGGAGACACGGCTCTTGTCTTGGTTCCAGATGACTCCATGGAAGTCGCTCGTCCTTGGAGCCTGAATTTCCTCGTCTGTAACACAGGTAGTAATAGCTGTGCTAGAACCCCCAGGAGGTTGTCATGAGGGTGACAGTTTGCTGAGATACTTCAAACTCTAAAATTCCAGGCCACCGTAAGTTTCTGCTACTTTTGCCATGGCACCCAGCATGTGGCACGGCACCTACATATACCTATCTACTCTCGTACCTCATTTAGAGCGTCAGACATCTCTGAGTTCCATCTGACATCTCAGAAGTGCTCACTGAGTGGCCAGAGCACTGATCTAGCCTGAACTGTAGCAGGGTTTTTTTCACTAGTAAAATTTGAAATCACTCATTAACCTATTATAACAGCTTTGGATCATTCTAGGGTTAGTCTCAGGACCTCCCCCCCACCAGTCATTTGAAACAGTAACCTTCCACCATCACGAGGAGCGAAAGCATAATGCCAAACTGCATGGCGCTCCTAAGATAAAACACAGGGCTCCATGAGAAGATGGCAGGTGAGCTCCCTCCACGCTTAACTGACTGATAAGACAGATTCTTACAATGTTTCTTGCGGAATTCTATTTGAGAACAGCAAATCTGATGAGGAACTTGAACCCCAGATCCCATTAATTCATTTCAGTTAAGGCCTTCAAAATACCTGGAAATCGAATCTGGAGATCTATTGGGCATGTGAGCTTCTCTAAACTGGGAAGGATGAAATAAACCTCTTTCTTAACGTGCTCGTGAGCTATTGAATCGACCAACCCAAAACCTGTCTTATTTCTGGACCTCTTTTTTTTGTGAGGTCATAAAGGTCTTTGTCCTTGGGGTTTTCTCTCACCTGAAGCTCCTTGAATCTCTACTAATTCTCTTCCTGATGTCAAAGATCTTAAAGATATTAAAAGCAGTGAGCCAAGCTCATCTAGGAAACTATACTGCATCTTGGATAGTTTAGTGTGAGACAAAGTGCTATCATCATTTGCAGCATGAAAGTCCAAGAAGTAGGATCTCTTCCACACTGGAAATGATGTCACCTACCGCTCCAGGGGCAATGTAGCTGGCAACTGCCTGAGGACATCTGAACATGATGAGGAGAAGTCTAATCTCTCATCTGTAATTACTTGAGAAACGTCCTAAGCAGAATGTGTTTCCATCTCATTGCTTTATCTTTAACTCTATCTGAGTGTATTTTTCTAAATTAATAAAACTCCCAATAAGGAATGGGAAAATGAGGTCAAGAAAATGATATCACTCGCAATGTTTGTCTGGTACAGATGTGGACCAACCCACAAGGATGACCTCCCCAAACAAGAATCCACCAGTAAAATGGCATTGAGAGTGCTCCATCATGTTTAATAATGATATTTGATAAGGATGATTTCATGTGTCTCATAAACTCAATCAATTATGGTGTTCTGGTTCTAAAATACAGTGGGGTTGGGGAATGTGTCAAGAAAGCATCAGCATCATATCAGAAGCCAGAGTGTCAAAAAGTCAGGCAAAACAAAAAAATGTATTTTTCTTTAATAATGAAAAAGACCGTGTCAAGATGAATTCAAATACGTGCACCAAGAGACATCTATTAATATAATAAAACTTTGAGGAATAAAAACAATGTAGTGATAAAGCATCAGGGGAAAACTCTGGCATGTTCCAGAGACGCAGGAGAAATTGAAGACAGTTCATCTATATAAAATATGACCCTCTGAGTATTGCCAAGGTCGAAGAGACCCAGAACAGTCAGCTTGGTTTAAAACTGGGCTTGTTCGTTTTTCTTATTTGTGCTAGTTCCTCCCTTTCTTGTATATCTGCCACTTTCTTTTACTTCCCTGCCATCCCTCCAGTTTTACCTCCCCCACAGCATATTTTAGAATTGTCCTGGGGGAGATACACCACATGTGCTGAAAACCAGAGGGAAGATAGTATGTTCAAGCCCTGTTTTCGGGGACTTCTTCCGAATGCCTATTTCTTAAGTAGATGCCACTGCCTTTGTTTCCTTATAGCCTGACTCTCAGTGGCAGTGGCAGGACAGATGTGTGTTCTCAAATAATCTGAACCATTTTGTCACAAATTGAGTCAAGTGCTCTCTCCCCACAACTTGGCTTTCCATATTCCTCTCTTCCTTGAGATTTGTTACAAGTTACCAACCTTCCACAGGTGAGATGCTCCCACAAAAGAAAGTTCATTGGCAGGTTATGGGGTGTATGGTTTTGACTGAAGTTTAGAGTTATATATTCAGTACTGAGGAAGGAAAACCTGTCTTTTAGCAAATAGGTTTTAATGTTAACGACAACTGAATTTGATTTTAATTGATTTAAAACCTCCTGGCAAATATTAAGGTAGTTTAAGTAGGAAATGGCCTCTGGAAACAGTAATCATTATCACTCCCCAGGTGTACAATTGACACCCCATCCAACTTTCAGAAACACTGATACTTTTTATTTCTTTTTTAAATTTTTATTTAAAATACCAGTTAGTTAAGAGACAGTGTTAGTTTCGGGTGCACAATATGGCGATTCAACACTTCCGTACATCGCCCAGAGCTCATCACAGCAAGTGCCCTCCTTCATCCCCATCACCTGTTTCACCCAAACCCCCACCCACCTCCCTTCTGATAACCATCAGTTTGTTCTCTACAGTTAAATATCTGTTTCTCAGTTTGCTTCTCCCTCCTTTTCTTCCCTTTGCCGGTTTGTTTTGTTTCTTAAATTCCACATATGAGTGAAAGCATATGGTATTTGTCTTTCTCTGACTGATTTGTTTTACTTAGCATAATACTGTCTAGCTCCATCCATAACAGTGCAAATGTCAAGATTTCATTCTTTTTTAATGACTGAGTAATATTCCATGGTGTGTGTGAATATATATATCACGTCTTTTTTTTCTCTTATCATTTATTCTGAGAGAGCATGCGCCCATGTGCGTTCGTAAGGAGGGGAGGGACAGAGACTCTCTCTGGGAGAGAGAGAGAGGGAGAGAGAGAATCCCAAACAAACTCCGTGCCGTCAGTGCTAAGCCCAACTCAGGGCTCACACCCACCAACCGTGAGATCATGACCTGAGCCAAAACCATGAGCCTGACACTTAACTGACGAGCCACCCAGGCACCTTACTACATATTCTTTATCCATTCATCAGTTGATAGATACCTGCTCTGTTTCCATAACTTGGCTATTGTAGATAATGCTGCTATAAACATCAGGGTGTTCGTATCCCTTTGAGTTAGTATTTTTGTATTCTTTGGGTAAATACCTAGTAGTGCAATTGCTGGATTGTAGGGTAGTTCTATTCTTTTTTTTTTTTTTTTTTTTTTTTTTTTTTTTACTTTTTGAGAAACCTCCATACTGTTTTCCAGAGTGGCCGCACCAGTTTGCATTCCCACCAACAGTGCAAGAGGGTTCCTTTTTTTCCACATCCTCACCAACATCTGTTGTTTCCTGTGTTGTTCATTTTAGTCCTTCTGACAGATGTGAGGTGGTATCTCATTGTGGTTTTGATTTGCATTTCCCTGATGAGTGATGTCGAGCATCTTTTCATGTGTATGTTGGCCATCTGTATGTCTTCTTTGGAAAAATGTCTCTTCATATCTTCTGCCCATTTTTAATTGGATTGTTTGTTTTTGGGGTGCTGAGTTTTAACCGTTCTTTATATATTTTGGATACTAACCCTTTATCAGATATGTCATTTGCAAATATCTTCTCCCATTCTGTAAGTTTCCTTTCAGTCTTGTTCATGGTTTCCTTCACTGTGCAGAAGCCTTTTATTTTGATGAGGTCCCAATAGTTTATTTTTGGTTTAGTTTCCCTTGCCTCGGGAGATGTATCTAGAAAGAAGTTGCTACAGCCAATGTCAAGGAACACTGATACTTTTTAAAAAACATCTTATGTAGTCATGGAAACAAGAACAGATGATAATAAAGAGAATTTTAAAAATCTTTTCATCCAAAGTAAAGCAGAGTTTCAAGTCAGAAACAAATGAGCACCTATTACAATATGTAATTCTGTTGACAAAAATTTTAAAAGTGAAATTTGCAAAAAGAGAAAGCGTTATTACAGTCATACTAGGAAGAGAATGTTATAGTTGGAGTTACATAAATATATTTTCATCAGAACTCCCATGTATCTCATTTTCCTTCATGTATGATTTTCTGAAAAACAAAGTATTTTTTCCTGAAAGCTTTCCACGCTATGAGTCTCTCTTTCTCCAGGGGTCACTTATTTACATTTTGGAAAAATCTAAAGAACATCTGTTCAAGGATTTTGGCTTTTAGGGAAGAATGAAATGGAAGAAGCACAAAATAATAGGCTTGTCCCTAAAAACTATCCATTCATTTTAACTTTGGATCACAAATTAATAAAGAAAAACAGCTACACTTCTTCACAGACCTCATCAAGAAAAGTAATTATGTAAAATGATTGAGCCTAAGTGGAAAAAAATGTATTAGACAGCGAGCTTTTCTCCAAGTGCCCTGTTGTCTTTATAAATCAGCCCCCGGAAGCATGGGCTGGGTGCTCCATGTTTCCCATGGAGCACCCAGCCCATGCTTCCCACATTTCTTTAGCTTGAGAGAGAATATGAATTCCCTGAGGATAAATGCTGAGAGCTGGTAGTCTCGGTTTAGCATTAGGCCATGTAATTATGGCAGTACTTGAACTCGTGTGGCTTTCTGTCCTTTGAGGACTCAACAGCCATTGACATGATGCTACCAACTGACTCCCCAGTGACGCCCATGAAGCACGTGCCACGTGGCTGTGCGCTGGCTCGGGGAGCCTGGTAAAGAGCATCGACAGCCCCCGAGCCTCAGAATGGGGCACGGAGTCTCTTGCTATTTGCCCTGGCCCCGCGCTCACCGGGGTCCCCCTCGCTCATGTTTTCTTCTGGAACCAGGAGACACAGTGGAGACAGAGGACGTAATTTACTGACTTTACATACAGGTTACCTGCGCTTGTAAAGTCTTAGGATTGGAGAATGGCTCTGCCTAGTGACTTGGGGCCAGAGATCACGGCCAGGCTTCCTCAGCATCCACCTCCCTGAGAACACCGCCCTTTCCTTTTCTCCGCAGTTTACAACAAATTTAAATATTAATTCTGAGTTCTAAACTACGTATATTTATCTTGTAATCAACCATACATTTCCTGCAGAGAGTGTCGATCCACTCCTATCAAGGGGTTTGTAAACAGCTGGCAGAAAAGCATTCCTAGGAACGCCGGGAGTGTGTGTAAGAACGGCCTTCAGCCAAAACGCAGCGGAACAACTCATCCAGGCTGGAGAACACGAGTGCCGTAGCCAAAGTGGGGGTCTTCTCTGTAGATGGCCTAGTCCCTGTAGCTGCCATCTGTATTTTGGGGGTAAGCACAAGGCGTCATGGGAGCTCATGACAGGGGAAACCAACCCAGGATGGAAGGGTCAGGAGAGGCCCAAAGGTAGTGCCCAGGTTTAGACGTGACGGATGTGCTCATCTGCTAGGGAAAACGAGGGAAAGCCTTCCAGGGAAAACGATGGAAAAGCAGAGGCATATGTAACAGCTTCCACGTAAGACAGCCAGCAGCAGGAATTGCCACAGCTCAGTACTCCATTAATCCTGAAGAGTGTTTCAAAAGGACAGCAGAAGCTGAGATTGGAAAGTTAAACAGAGACCATCACTTGTGAATAAAAGAGTAAATGATATCTCTGGAATGTTCCTGGTGTGGGATTCCAAGCAAAGACTTAAAATCTCTTCACACGATAACAGAAAATGCCTCCTCCTGAGACCAGTCGTCCATCCCTAATCTAACAGGCAAAAACGTATTACCCACAGGCCGCTTCCTCTTGTGTAAGAGGCCTCACTTCCTTTCCATAATGGGACAGACTTTCCCTTTGCACCAAAACCCATGGCCGCCTTGCCCAAGGGCCAGTGTTTACACAAGCAGTATAATTTCTTTTCATTGGTGATTTTTGGCCCTGGGGTTATATTTCTTACACTCACAATGTTTTGAATGTGACGTTTAAACCCAACTTAGCCCTTTTCTTCCAAAGCGACGTTAATATAGTAGAAGGCTTAACAGACAATCCAGGCAGAAATGCCTGCAAAAGTTCACTGCAAGTGCCACAAAACGTAAATTGTTTTCCTCTGCATATGGGGATTTAGTGTTATTGCAGAGTTTCAGATTTTTATGAGCACTTAAAATTTTGGATCTGATTGGGATCTGGGCTCACATTAACTCGTTTCAAATTATTGAAATATCCATCTTCTGGCTAAAATAAAAAGGTTACCGGATCAGAGCTATTAAGAGCCTGCGTGCGGAGGAAGAGTAGGTTTTCAGATCTCTTAAGAAATAATCATGAAATTGCCATGGAAAACTAACCAAAATGTACACACCTAAGTGGGTCCAAAATAACCTGACTGCATCAGAGAGTACCAATAAGGTTGCATGATTCAACCGAAGGAAGGACATCACTTTTACAGCACATTTACTCTATTACCTAAAGAACTAATGGCTTTAGAAACCATGAATCCCATCCCAGGTGTCTCGGCCCTAGACATTTTGTAATGATCAAGATAATAGTAACTCTCTGAGCCTATGGTATGTGAAGAGGCATGTACGTTGAAGTTTTGCAAGGACCCCGTATTCACTTTTCTCAGCAAGCCTTCTAATCTGGGAGCTACCCACGAGAGTGGTTGTACGTTGGCCTCTCCAGCTGTCCCACTGCATGGTCTCCTCAGATACCCAGGTCCCACATAAACTAGCCCTAGTCCCTGTGCATTCAGACATTATTTCATTATTTCTACACGTTTAAAAGTGAGGTTAGATAACACTATACTCAAATTCCCTCTAGCATGCAAAATACATATTAAGGCATGAAAAAATGTGTTGTAACGTTTATTTATTTCTGAGAGAGAGAGACAGAGTGTAAGCTGAGAAGGGGCAGAGAGAGAAGGAGACACAGAATCTGAAGCAGGCTCTAGGCTCTGAGCTGTCAGCACAGAGCCCGACACGGGGCTCAAACTCACGAACCACAAGATCATGACCTGAGCCAAAGTCTGGCGCTTAACTGACTGAGCCACTCAGGCGTCCCCAAAAAAATTTGTTTAAAAAAAAAAACGACAGAATTTTCAACTTTCTTGGCATACAGAATATCTGATGTTCCCTTGACCAATAAAGCTGACAGTATAAAATTTTGCACAAATCCGATGCAATTTTTAAGCTGCTACCTTGGTTTAATTCTGGACTGTAGTGAATGTGTTTCTTTCTCTTATTTACTTCTTCCTGTTCCATTCAGTGTCTTCCCTTTTGACCCCTTCCTACTTCTCACATAGAAAACTTCTCACTCCTCCAATGGAATTACCAGCACCAAGCTCCCACTCGGTGAATATTACATCTGTTTCCATATTCAGATCTTCTGTTTGATCTAGAGTAACGTTTGCAAGACAAATCAAGTCTAACTTGACCCTACTTCCTAAACATTCAAGAAGGAAAAAGCAAGTACTCTTCCTAAAAATGGGAACAGGTGAAAACCTGTGTCTTCTTCAGTCCTAACCAGGAAGGAGCTGAGAAGCCTCACTTGGGTAAGAAATGGGAACAAACTCACGACAGGACCAGACGCAGAAGTTCCAACTCCCTCCAGCCCGAGGGCAGAATCTGAAGAGGAAAAGCGGCTTGGTGGGTTCTTCTGCTAGGTGGGAGTTTAAGACACTTGAAAGATGTTCTAAAAACTTTAAAGAATGAAGGACATGTGACCCCACCACCTCTGTCATTTGTAACAGTTTTGATAAATAATTTTCATACATCTTATACTAGCTTTCAGCTACGCAGATTAAATCACAGGATTCGTTCAATCAGAATTTCTGAGAAGCAGCTAAGAGCACAGGCGATCGGCCAGCAAGAACGAAAGCTAATTCACTGGTTTTCACTTCTTTGCGTTTACTACTCACAGGTCTATGAAATGGGAAGGGAGGAGACTGAGGGTTGGAAAATGTATTCTGTCGCTCTGAAAAAGCTCAAGAAATCCTTACTTTCTCATTGTGTATATGATGATAGTTCATAGTTAGTACTGCGCAAAATTTTAGAATATTATGTAGATTTCAACATCTATAAGTAGAAGACACATTATTGCATACCCACTCTAAGAAGTTATTTTAGATAAATATTATATATGTGTGGCATATAGTATATTTCATATCTCTGATATATTTAAGTGGGCAAAGAGGCCTTCAATTTAGAAAAAATAAATCATACCAAAAAAAGTACCAAGTCAATGACTACTACTTACTCTAAGATGTAATATGCCACATAGACAAAGGCAAGCTCAAAAAAGTTTGAGTACGTGCATTAATAATTAAGTAATCCTAAATACCATAATGAAAGAAAGTTTGGGGTCAACAGAAGCTTAATGATGATACTGTACATTTGGATGAATCGTCTGTGATTTTAGTGGTGACTGTTCTCACAGACTCCAAGGGATACGTACCCTAGAATTTCAGCCATGTAATGATAGTGGCTATTGACACATGATACCACTGTATGTTTTCCTAAACCTTCCACATCCATCATATATCGAATGACACTTTTTTACGCAATCTTTCTCCAATACTGAGCTATTTTGTTATCTTTTGTCGTCAGAACTTCACATCTGACATTAGAGATTTTCAGAATGTATAGGATGTGGAGATTGCAGATAACTTTGTACATTGTAAGGCAGTTATTGTGTTTTAGATTTTGTCATCGTTTGTTTCCGGTTTCAGTGAGAAACAATTAATACACATCGCTGTGTAATTTTAAGGCATACAGCATGACGGTTTGATTTACACATATCGTGAGATGATTATCACAATAGGTTCCACTAACATCCATCTTCTCATATAGATAACAATAAAAAGAAAGAAGGAAAGCAAAAAGGGGGAAAAAAACTTCTTGTGATGAGAAGTCTTAGGATTTACCCTCCTGACAACTTTCCTGTAAAACATACAGCAGTGCTTAGCTGCCGTCAGTATGCTATGGGTTACATCCCTAGTACTTATTTATCTTACAGCTGGAAGGTGGCAGCTTTGTTTAAAAAAGTTTCTTAGTGTTTACTTTTTCTTGAAAGAGAGACAGAGTGTGAGTGGGAGAGAGGCAGAGAGACACAGAATCCGAAGCAGGCTCCAGGCTCTGAGCTGTCAGCACAGAGCCCGACGCGGGGCTCGGACTCATGAATGGTGAGATCATGACCTGAGCTGTAGTCCGACGCTTAACTGACTGAGCCTCCCAGGCGCCCCCAAAATTTGCAGCTTTTGACCACCTTCTTCCCGTTCCCTATCCCAATCTCCCATCTCCCTCGATTCTGGTGAACCCCAATTCTGATCTCTTTTTCTATGAGTTTGGGTCTTTTTTTGTTTTGTTGTATTTTGGGGTTTTTTTCTATTTTACTGTGGTTTATTTTGTTCTAATATCTTTATTAATGACTTGGATTTTTTTTAGTATAGTTAACGCATAATGTTACATTAGTTTCAGCTGTACAATTTAGTAATCTGACAAGTTTATACCTTACCCTATGCTTACCACAAGGGTAACTACCATCTGTCGAATTACATCACTTTTAACATTGGCTGTATTCTTTATTCTGCTTTTTATTCCCATGACTTACTCATTCCGTAACTGGAGGCCTGTATTTCCCTCTCCCCTTCACCCATTTTGCCCAATCCTCCTCCCTCCTCCTCTCTGGCAACCATCAGTTTATTCTCTGTATTTATAAGTCTGATTCTGTTTTTTGTTTGCTTATTCATTTTTTAGATTCCTTTTATGAGTGGAGTGATATGGTATTCGTCTTTCTCAGTCTGACTTATTTCACTTAGCATAATACCCTCTAGGTCCATCCATGTTGTCTCAAATGGCATGATCTCCTCCTTCTTATGGCTGTGTAATATTCCAGTGTGTATATTTCCTGCATTCTCTTTATGGATTCATCTGTTGATGGACACTGAGGTTGCTTCCAGGTCCGGGCTGTTGTAAATAATGTTGCAATAAACGTAGGAGTGCATACATGTCTTTGAGTTTATTTTTCTTTTGACTATATTCCCAGAAGTGGAATTGCTGGGTCACATGGTGGTTCTGTTTTTAATTTTTTGAAGATCCCCCAGACTGTTTTCCTCAGTGGCTTCCCTACTACCTGGTCCCAGCAACAGGGCACCGAGGTTCTCTTTCCTCAACACCCATGCCAGCGTTCGTTATCTCCTGTCTTCTTGATGATGAAAATGCAGGCAAAACAATAGGGTGTTTTTTTTATGACATTCTCCCGACAAACTCAGAGCATTTTAGATCCACGCATTAGTCATCTGAGTATCCCTGTCTTTTCCTGACCAGTGCTGTTGTCAGAACAGGGCATTGAGGGGAATATTTACCACAGGCCATTTCCTATTTCATTGTTAGTTGCCAAGGGCTGCCTTCTGGCCACTGGCCACCTGATGATGGGGGAGAAATCAACAAACAGTGCATCCTCTTTTTTTTCTGTCCTGGACTATGAGCATTTCCAGCCCTGACAGCAGAGGATTGGCATTGTGGGAAGTATTATTCTCTATTTCTGTAAAAAACAATACCAGTGAAAGGAAGTGAGCCCTGCACATTAGCTTCCCTTTCAGCCAACAGGTAGTTGGCAGTTTTCCAACTTTGATGATTTTTGTAAGAAAAGTGTACTTTTCCATCATGACTAACGTAACAATGGCTATGTATTCAAACCACCAAAAAAATTATGATCTCCTGTGTGACCCTGATGTGAGAAAACTGCATTTGTTCTTCCCAAGAACATATTTAACCGAAGACCATCTTAAAATTCTAGCACTGGAACAGGCCCCAGAAAGCCCTCATGGCAGGACAAACTATTTCATATCCTTTGATTTTTAATTTCCAAGGTTGACGAACCCACCAGATTGTTTTGGACAATCTGTTTTAATTTTTTATTAGTCCTTCCACCTCTTTGAATCCGTCTTCTGTAAAAATAGAAATTATTTGGTCACCCAACCATAGCCATTTCTTCTTTAGGTTCAAACGACACCAATTGGCTCGGCCTAGGCAGCCAGAGTATCTGCCGAGCCAGCGAGTGACCTTCATCCTACGGGCCTGGGGGTCTCTATCGGGCGATGCACCCTTGGTAACTTGGTGAGGGGTCAGGGCAAACAAGGCATCCCCCTTCCGGGGATAAGACTTCTACTTCAGTAGAGAATTATGGGTCAATTTTCTATTAAAGTAAAACATGGATATATTATGTAGTAGAAGAAATATGAACGACTGAAATTAAAAGAAAACATTGTGGGAATTTGACACCCGAGAACCCCTTCTGGACAAGCATGGGACACCCTGCCCGCCCCCCCCCTCACCCTCCCAGCTCTTGTGTAAAAATCATGGAATCTCCTCCAGTCCCAGAGCTGGGCAGTTCCACATGGAAGCAAGAGGGCTTCCTATAATCCTATCCAGAGAGAAATTATTACTCACGACCGTCTACAGATGTGCAACTAGGAGAATTCTACCCAGTGATAAAACTACCCAACCTATTCCCAGCTTGGCTACCATGGGGGGAAAAAATGTACTAGAGACCATCCTCAGTGGATCTTCTCTAGTATTAACGGCTGAAGGCCCTGGAACACATTAGGATTAAAGCTGGACAGGGGAAGAAACACACAGCGACAGAGCTCAAGCAGTTTTAATGAGCAGCTTCAATAAAACGAAAAATCGATCCAAGTGTTATGTGAAAGCTACATTGATCTTTTGGCTCCTAAAAGGAACTGTATATGTGCTAAGACTCCCCTGCCGAGTCATGTGTGCAGGTGTTGGGTTGAATCTAGAAGAAAGTTAGTATTGGCTGCACGGAACTCATGCAACTTCTCAAGACTTAATGACGAAATAACAGATTCCAAGTGTCCCTCTTGAAGGAAATTCGGTAAGCCTGGGAAACCAATCTCACCACCAATCGCAGATCGTGAAGCAAGCACGGTAATGGGGTATTTCCACGGGCAGGCTGAATCGGTGCAGCCCCCGGTCCACAACGTCGCGCAAAGACCAGCCTGGCAAGGTGTTGTCATGCACCCGTCAGTGATAGTGGAAATTGTTCTATGTTTCCTGCTGCCTAGATGATGAGAAGAGGTGAAGAAGAGAGGGGGCGAAGAGGAAAAGGAGGCAGGAGTCAGAGGAGGAAGGGCTTCACAAGTCACCCTAGACAGCACGGATTTCCCAGTCGGTCTCCACACAACACAAAACATACATTCAACCAACGACTCGTGGTCCCAGAAAGCGTGGCGCCTGATGGGATAAGAAGCATTGTTCAACGCACTTAATTTTCTTTTAAAATATTCTAATTCACATGACTATTACGCCCTGCCCCAGAAGGGAGCTTTGAATTTTGCTAATGATAGTTTAAATTTAGCCTAGTTTATATGCGCCCCCCCCACACACACACCCATGTCACTGAGAGAAAGGTAAATCTTAAATTAAAACAGAATCTCCAGACCTCACTCCATATTTCCTAGGATCTAAAATGAAGACAAGGCATTTGAGAGTAAGCCTGAAAATGCAAGCTGGGCTACCTGTAACTCCAGTGGTTTTCCTTTTCATTTCTTATTTTTTACACTGTGGGCTCAGCTGAGATTGAAGTGTCCATTTTAACAGTGAATTTCTTTCTGAGGGAGTTAAATCAGTCTCCTATACATCAGGTAAACCCTGTTCTCAACAAAATTGAATAAATGGAGACTGGGATTGCTAGCAATTTTCCCTTTGTTAAAGATTGATTCTACTAGTGTAGAAATGATATGATAATTTTGAGAGAGCCCTTAGTTTAAGATCAAATAGGAATCTACGACTGGGATCTGAACAAAGATATTTTTCTTTAGTTTCTGACTTGCTCTTGACCGTGTATTATGGCAAACGAATGCATGGAAGGAATTCTCAGGTTCCAGATAGAGCATCTATCCAGGTTTGGCATGGCCTTCAATCTATTGTGCCCTTTCTCGTCTTCTTTTTTTTTTTTTTTTTTTAATTTCTAAGCTCCACAAACTCCTTGGCACATTTTCTAGGCTCTGTTAAGCTTCCTGATGTATTGTCTTAAGAATCATTTTTCCTTAATCATTCAGGACATCTCTGGGGACACAGCTCATGTCAGTCTGATACTCAAGGAAAAGACATTGATTTGTAGCTGCTACAGGAATGTAGCAACGTGGGATGATTTAATAAGGCAGCAGAGGTTGTTAGGCTGAGACGAGGTGAGACCACAGAGGAAAGCGCACAGAGGGCAATGGCCAAGCACTGCACGGAGCTGCTTAACTGCACCTTGGCCGGCTCTGTGTGGAGCTGCATAATTGCGGCGGCCCGCGCCATCCATCACCCGGAGAGAAGGCAAGCCCTGCCTCTCACACAGCGTGGCTTGTCACTTGAGACCCACGATGTGCTCAGTGTCACGTGAGTCTTCTTCAGTTCAGGCTAATGTGCGTCAAGACAGAGCAGTTGTTGGTTGAATTCCTCACATCTGCTATCGTTAAATGATGGGGAAAAATGTCTCTCAAAGGTCGTTTTGTTAATCGAAGATTGTTTGCAGATTAAGTCTGGAAACTCTCTACTTGTATTTGAAGTAGCTTCATGTAACCCCATGCCGAATTTGCTAGTCAATTTTGTTTAGACCATTTACTTTATGGAGCAAAGATAAAGCACAGTGACTTCTTTGGTAAGCATAACCTCTTGGGACCGCAGCCTGGCCGAGATTTCCCTTACAAATCGTTGATGATCCTAAAGATGGTCCTAAAGCCAGCTATGCAAAGTGTTTAGCTCTTTGATAGTAGTATTTTGAGTTTTCTAATGTTTATTTATTTATTTTGAGAGAGATGGAGAGCTCACGTGTGCTTGGGAGAGGGGCAGAGAGAGAGAGGGGGAGAGAGAGAATCCCAAGCAGGCTCTGCACGGTCAGCACAGAGCCCGACGCGGGGCTCGATCTCACAAACTAGGAGATCATGCCCTGAGCCAAAATCAAGAGTCAGACGCTTAACCGACTGAGCCCCCCGGAGCCCCAGTATTTTTAGTCTGACTGCACTTCCCTAACCTTATTGGCATGTCCAGTGATCCATGGCCCTTAGTCACTATGGTCTTCGGGAGCCACTGGCAACAGCTCGTGCAGCTTATGCAGACCAAGCTCCGTGCCCGACGAGAGGTCGAGGGGTGTGGGGGTGCTTCTCCTCCGGCTTCCCCTTTCCGAGAACCCACTCCAGACCTGCGCCTGCGCTCCCCCCGTGGATGCAAACAGAATCAGAGGGGCAGAGGCTGGGCCTCCTGGGAACACCACGAGAAGCCTGCCTGGGGTCACGGATGAAAGCTTTGTTCCCAGGCGTATCCTGAGATGCCAAGTTGCAGCCTGGAATTTTTACAGCGGAGTTTTAAACCCCTGACAATGAGAGTTTATAATGGAAATGCTGCCAGACCTTTAACTATCGCGACGCCACTATAATATTTATAAGTACCTTATACTCTTTCCAAACACATGTGCTCATTACTTGTGTCTCACTTCGGGGGGAACCTCTCTGTATAAACACAACGGATTGGCTTGCTTATACTTCCAGACTCTAATTGCTCTCCGTCTCTATCTGTGAGAAGAAAGCCAGCCCCGGGGGCCGACCAGCGAAGCAACTCACATGGCTACAACGCTCTGCGATGCACGCTTCTCTTCTCGAGTTTGGCCGTCGCCACGAGCCAATGAGCACATCCTTTGGTGTTTTCTTAAAATTATTTCTTTCGGTGCCGCACCTGAAGGGGAGCTGACTGGTGGGTTGGAGACAACCCGTGAACCCACTGGGTCTGACAGAATCTGACCGTTAGGCAGGTTTTAAGTAAACAGGGGAAAAGGCAGTGCACATCAGCGAAAGGCCGCTCGGAGTGCTGACAGCTTATCTGGTCCAACGTAAGTAGGTTTCCAGGGAAATTGATTGCTTAATAGTGATCAGGGATGACAAGGATTTCCGAACCCTTTTATGCAAACCTCCCAGCAATTGTGTGTCTGGGCACAAAGTCACGCTGAGCTGTTGATGCGTAAGACAGCAAGCGTGGCCCGGAGGGAGGAGGACCCAGGGAAAAGGACACGTACCCTCCTCCTGGACAGGCAGACAGTGGAAGCCAGCTCCTCGGCAGGACTCCTGAGCGTCCCCGTCTGCAGGATGGAATGCACACCAGTGCATTGAGAGAGCTGCAACCAGCTTGGGCACCCAGCCCTCGGAAAACAGGTGTGAGTTCATTGGCAGTGGCCTCGTGGCCCGAGACTTTCAGTCAAAACTGAATCGGGAGTGAGAAGCAAGGATTTCAGTGCCAGCTTCCAAGCTCATGAAAATAAGCGAAGAGTGGCACCATTGAGCTGACGCATCAGGTCCCTCAGCACCCAAGGGGCAGAGTGGGTGGGCAGCTTGTCCCCTTCACAGGGCACGGCCATCCCAGGCCCTGCGGCGTGGCCACTGCTAACGGTCTCCGGCCACATGCCATCTCGCAAAAGCAGATGATGGCTCATCGTGACAACACACGGCCATGCGGAACATACCGGAATTGGGCTGATTAATTCATTCAA
This sequence comes from Panthera leo, assembly GCF_018350215.1. Classification (NCBI taxonomy): domain Eukaryota; kingdom Metazoa; phylum Chordata; class Mammalia; order Carnivora; family Felidae; genus Panthera; species Panthera leo. Next base: position 1,758,333 of record NC_056695.1, on the reverse strand, counting down.
CAGACATTCTTCCAGAGTAAGGTATCCAAATGGGTGCTATGTAGCTAACTGATTGGAAACGGCTCAGTAAACACGCATCACCATAAAATGTAGAGGAATCAGCGAGCACTGTGGCCGGCTGAGCACCTACTTTAGGGATGGGAAGGAGGAAGTCTCGTGGTAAGAGCCTCCCACACGCACAGTCTGGGCGCACTTTGTCCTTGAAGGAAAGAAGCAGGGCTTTGGGGATGAGCCAGGAAGACACGGGAAAGGCACCCACCACATAGGAAGTTCTGTCTGCTCGCACGCTGGCCAACGGCGTCGTTAGTGGCTCTGTGATCGAAACAAGGAAAAGCGCCCCGAGTAACGATCTGATCATTAATATCACTATCGCATTGGTGTTTCTAGTGTTGAACAACGGAGAGTAACCAAGCTGTCATTTTATTCTTAAAAGAGGTTACTATACAACAATTTTACTTACTCCTTCTTGTTCACAGAAGCACATGCCACATATCTGCTCCTTATGGCTGCTTCCTTTTTCCCAAATCTCTGGCATTGTCAGCACAACTGATTCAACTCTCATATTCAGAGCAATGACTGCGATTGGTATATGACGGCAAGCCTTAATGTAAACAAAATGTGCCCCCACTCCCCACCCACAGGCCACGGGGAAGGAAAAGTGATACAGTGAAATGATGGGGAAGCTCCTACAGAAATTGCAGCATGGAGGGACCTCCAGCCCAAGGAAAGATGATGTCAAAAGCAACAGGAGGAAGGAACATTGACTTTTTTCTCTTTATTTGTACCTGGACAAGACGAGTGTCAAGGAAGGAGGGCAATCGCCCACCTACTAAGAAAACCCCAGACCTCACCAGGTGGAGCCTACAGATTTCAGAGCTGTGCACTCGGGACACAAAGTGAGGTGGGGCTGGTGTCCCTGGTCGCAAGCGTGGGTACCTGTGTGAGCCTGGACCTCACGCACACAAGCCCCGATACCTGCCCAGGGACAGAACAGGCGTTGCACCCCCGTGCAGTCTAATTTAAGCACTGTGTTTTCCAACTCGTCTATATTTGAGTAGTTGATCTCAGATAACCCTTGAAAACAGGAAGCAAATGCTATAATTTTAAAGAACTATTTGGCAATCAACCCATAAAGAATAACAATCCTAAAATTTTTAAGTGTAGGCAAAAAAAAAAAAAAAAGCCCTCAGATACTTAACGTTAAAAGTTTTGTGTTTTTTTTTCTAGTTTGCCAGCATTCACTGTGGAAGACATAAGGAGAAGAGTAAAGATCTAAAGCTGACTAAATAAACAAATAATTGAAAAATTCCACAGCCCCTCTTCTCAAGAGAAACGTGAGGTGGTGAGAAATCACTTTATCTCCAACTGTAACACATTTGCAATGAAAGAAAACAAAGGATCATATTCCAAAAGGCAAAACTAAAGTTAATAGAAACACCATGATGAACGTGAAAGAAAAAAAACTTAAAACAGTGGAGAGAATGCTATTCCCTTTCCCACGAAAACGCTGCCATCATATGGCACAGAAGGAAGAAAGTCCAACGGTGCCCTACCCCACTGCTGAAGAGACTTCCGAATTAGACAGGAATGCTTAGCGCCTGCAGGGGCCAATCCACACAACTATGCCACCCAAGACCACGGATGAGGCAAACAGCAGGGAACTGAAGGAAACTTGAAATGAAATCCTCTTTGTTCCAAAACTGGACGTATTCAATCCAGACACACGTGATAGTAAAACCTTGGATTGCGAGTAACTTGTTTTACGAGTGTTCGGCAAGACGACATTTCTAATCAACTTTAACTTGATAAACGAGTGACGTCTTGCAACGTGAGTGGTACCTGACGGCGAACGTCACATGATCACAGCTGAGCCAATGGTTCTTGAAATTCACTTTGATATACGAGTGCTTTGGATTACAAGCACGTTTCCGGAAGGAGTTATGCTCCCAAACCAAGGTGTTACTGTATATAAAATCCATTTCTGCTAGAGCTAAATATTTAATCAAGACAGGGACCTGACCCCTTCAAGCTTCTGAAAATCGAGCTGAAGCAATGGTGAACCTCTTGGCCTTCCAGTATCACTGGCGAAATATGTGTTCCTCATCCCAGTATCAAGGTCACTCATCCAGGAAACAATGCGGTTTGGCCTTGCCCACTGTGAGGTCTCGCCCAGCTCCAACTGGTACCTTAGAAGTATGGCGGCATGGCCTATGTTGAAAAGCAGGTGGCATTAGCTGTATCAGTTCCTGGACAAAGAGAGCTCGTCTGTGAGGACTTTTCCCTTCTGTGAGGAAAGAACAGCTGCAACCCGGTAACCCGACATCTCTCTCTGGAGACTGACAGTACGTCTTTTGGGGGAAATGATGTTTCTGATCTGGGCCCTGAGATGCCCACCAAGACACAGAATTTGAACATAAACCCTAAATTTACAAATTTCTTCCCTTTCTGAATACATCTTGTGATATGAGAAGCATATACTGAAAACATTTTCACTTACTACGAGCTTCTTGGAGAACCCCCACTGATCCAACTACAGGTTTCAATCGGCAGTCAGTTTCCAGCCTCTGGAAGATTTCCTGAAATTGATACAAACCTCACAGAAGATGCATCCCTCTCCCCATAAAGGATGAAACAAGGATCATCCAAGAGATGGAAAGGAATTACTTAGCAAGGGAACTCCCCCCGCTCCCGCCTCTCTTTATAATAAGCACTCTCTCGGGCAGTATTCTTCCAGTCAACAACAGAACAGGGCTCTTCAAGTAAGCATGTGGCTGCATAAAGAAGCAGCCAGAAAACAACTCTCTTAAACAAATAAACAATTCAGCACTTGAACTTTATGTTCGTAATCTCTGCCATCATTAATCACATTCAAAGTTTGTCTTTAACAGCCCGAGTGAAGGAGTGGGGGGTGGAGGGAAAGGAAGGAAAATAAACCCCTGGGCCCAGTGAGATTCGTGAGACAGAGCAGAGATGCAAAGTCACCTCCTCTGCCAAAAGGGACTTCGGGACGCTTGTAAGCGGTGGCCCAAGTGCATATTATGGGATGGCTTTGGTGGAAATCAAACGCCTTGTGAACCCAACACTGAACGTCACTGCAGCATTCCGAAAATGAACCTCATCTGGGTTGCAGTAGAAAACCCGGGAAGGGGTCTGAAAGTACTTCATCCACGAATGTATGCCTTTGGTTTAAGAAAAGGAGAAAGAAAAAACCTCGAGGCACACGTATGGTTGGCCAAGCCCGTGTCATTAAAGAGGTGTGACTGTGGAAGTCACCGACGCAGGGGTGAGGAGAGAGGAGAAGACCAGACCTAGAGTGCAGAAGGCATCAAGTGTCCCTCAGCCCACTTCCCGTAGCCCCTGCTGTCACATCAGAACCAGACGTGCAAGGAGCGACGCACGGCCGTCTCCTGGGCTCGGCGTCGATGCCTTTAGCTTCTTACCTGCTGTTTGTAGTCGTTCTTTTTTCCTTTTTTGCAAATCTTCAGATTCCCTCCAGGTCCTGTAATTTCATCGTGTTCACATTTACAAATGACAGGTTCTGTTCCAGAGAAATCTAAGCGTGAGGTCACTGGGTTGCCCTGCTCCGTCACGCGATGCTCCCCTTCCCCAGGGGAGCCAGGCTGGGCATCGCTGTGTATTTTTTTACATGTCCTGCTTATGACAAAGGAATGTTCTTGATCTATCACAGTTAGTGAAACAGTAGGAGGTTCTTCTTTTGCCTGTTGTTGTTGTCGTCGTCGTCAGAAAAACTGCTGATTGCTTTCTGGCTAACAACTGTCTTGCTGTTGTCAAAGACCACTGTTTAAGTGATGAAGGCCAGCTGGTCGTCATAGGTTGGATGAGGCAACAGCATGTGCTGGGGGCTGACGCAGGCCCAGAGGTTCATCACCAACCCATGGGTGTATCATGAGCTTGATCAGAGATCTAGCTGCCAGCTCAAACCTTTTCGGAACCTGACGATTGTTAGGCAAGGGAACAAGAAAACAGTCCCTTAAATGAATGTCTTATTGCCTAGATATGCCCTATAGGCTTCATCCTTAACTTCGACCACTAAAGCCACCTTAGAAATTGGTCATGTGCTTTGCTAATTTAACAGCAAGAGAGAAGAGCAGCTGACAGTCACCATCCTGATACATATCGGTTCAAAGTTTTATCTTGCAACACAGTGGAAGTCTTGAGTGGACATCTTCCTGGGGATACTTGGAAGTGAACTCTAATAGAGACACAAGCAAAAGTGAACTGAGCCATGAGATCAAGGTCTACTGTTACATAATAAATCAGAGCTATGAAAACAGTGCTTCCTTGCTTGGAGTAAGGACCACTCCAAGTATTGGCCAACTTCAATGAGAAAAAGTTACAATATTCTAATGTGATTTTAATTACTTTCAACAATGTTCTAACATAATTTTCTTTACATAAAACCACACCGAGATCCTGTGTTATCTTTATAATGGCCAAGGATGTGAGGCCAGGGGGCTTTGGGACACATCACATGCACTTATGAAAGGACAACTATCTACTCCACGGGACATCATGATGTGTTTTGATGTGCCTTTGATGTAAATGAAATGTAAACCCAAGAGGCCCCAGCTGCTGAATTATTGTATAGACACCCAAAGGGTCATCCGGCTTTGTATAATCATCGTACGTGGAGCCTTTGGGATGTGAATAAAGTGCATTCTCTCTGATGTCATTTCCATAACAGTTAACTGCAACTTGTACATAGATGAAGCTCCGTGACTGGAAACCTGGCAATGGGATACTGTTTCAATTTTCCACATGAAAGACTCAGCTGTCAGACATAGCTAAAATTTCAAGATCAAAATTAAGCAATAAACCATAAGATGCAAAAGGAGAGGAAAAAAAAAAACAAAGCTGAGCAAGATGTAGGGGAAAGGATAAGAATGGGGTGTATTTTGACTGAACGGTCATGTTTTCCTTATTGGATTACACCACACCCTTTTTCTAAGTGTGCATTGAAAAGTTGGCTACAAATGTACATAAAAAAAAAAAAATCTCTGAAACTGCACTTGCTAAATCTTTCTGGACAATCGTTTGAATTTTAAATCAGGCTTAATTACAGTAAATCTTATTGCAAAAAATCAAGACAGTAGATAATTGGGCTTTTCTGGTTACCTAAATAGACTCCAAGATTTAAACCATTCACCGAAATACGATAAAAGTTATGGATGTAAAACATCCTATGATATGCTTTCTAATCATACCGTAAATGATTCAGGTCCACACATTCGTGGTCTTTCTGTAATTTTTTTCAGTGTAAGTGTTAGCCTGACTAGGTAGGGAAGTTCCTGTCATATGCTGAATCATCCCTTTATGAAAAGGGAGTTAGTGGATCCATGTATAATATAGACAGATTACAGTGAATCTTGAATCTTCTGGAATTATAAAGAAAACTGTGGGGGTGCCTGGGTGGCTCAGTCAGTTGGGCGTCCAACTTCGGCTCAGGTCATGATCTCCCAGTTCGTGGGTTTGAGCCCCGCGTTGGGCTCTCTGCTGTCATCACAGGGCCTGGAGCCTGCTTCGGATTCTGTGTCTCCCTCTCTGTGCCTCTCCCCTGCTTGCCAGCTCGCTCTTTCTCTCTCTCTCAAAAGTAAATAAAACACTTAAAAAAATAAGGAAAACCGTGTTTGTGTTGTAAGCGTTCATATGTGCATTTTTCTGCAGAGAAAGGGCAGTCCCCCCTTTATACTATCCACCAGTTATCTGACCTTAAAGAAGAGGGCTGTTACTGGCATAGCCATTTCATAGGTGTATTTTGTCTATTTATTAGTCAACGAATATGTATTAACTATATAAGTTCCAATGATAGATAAGCCAGATATATTGCCTGCCTGCTTTCAGGGATCTTTGGGCTCATTTGGGGATGCAGGCGTCAAGTGGTGTTATGGAAGAAGTTCAGTTTACTAACCAAACAGGTAAGACTTTCTGTCTCAACCCAGGGCATCAGGGTAGCATGCCCAGGAGATATGGTACGTTCTGACTTATTACAGTTATTATCCTTAATGTCCCACAGAGCATTCCATCTGTAGCGTCTTCCTTCTGACACAACCCCAGCAGACTTTGAGAGTGAGTGTTCTTAATTTCTTGAATGGCAAGATATTCTGGTCTTGGAGGCTTCGTGCCCCATACCTGGAATTAGCCGATCCTCTAAGAAGCTCTGGTCTCTTTCACTAGGAAATAACATTTAGAGATCATCATCTGTACGCTAGCAGTTCAAAATTTAATATTTTTTAAATAATAAAAAGAAACTCAAACTTTACACGGGAGGTTTAGTTCCCCAAATGCTAGAGTCAAATAAAAACGGTGTTATAGGAGATAGCATGAAATAATAGGAAGAAGATGGATAGATCGAAGCCCAAACCCAACGTCTCTCAGGTCTCCAAGTCGGTCTCTCTTAGGGCATCGCCTCATGTCCAAAATGGAGACATCATTGCCTTCTCCAGGATTGTGGTCGAGGTTAGATGAGGAGACGCAGTTAAAGCAGCTGGACCGCATAGATCGTGTCTCATTGCACTCGAAAGGCCACAGATGGCAAGACGCCCGTCAGCTTCCACGGCCACGCGTTGCCGTTAGAACAAAGGCCAAACACCACCTGGCTTGTGAAACTCTGCATGACCGGCCCAGAGCCCTCTGGTCTCACATCCTAGTGCCTCCTCTTGCTCTCGGTTCCAGCTTTACAGGCTCTTCCAGCAACTGGCTGCTGGCCCTTCCATAGGCTGCTGGAAGCTCTCTCCACAGGGTTCATGCCTCCATTGTTCAGACTTCATTTTAAATAACTCATTCTGGCAACGAAAAAAATGACTTCTTTGTTCTAACCTCTCAGTATGTGATACAGGAGGCTGTTGTTTTGGAACTTGGGTTATCAGATCATGTCTTTCCACATTCACCCAAATCTAACACTGTGTCTAAAGTCTCTGTTTGGAACTTGAAGATCAAAAGAGTCAAACTTCATGTAATGACACATTAGGGAGTGCTAACGGCAGGAGTATTTCCAAGCCCTTTCGTGAAAGCACGATCAGTTCTACCAGTGGAATATCACTTTCAGCATGGTGGTGGAAATTCTGGAAACCAAGATAAATTCCTCCCAAATTTTGGTAGTAACGTTAAAATATTTTTCTAAGCAATGATGGAGGTAGTTATAAAATGTTTTTATGGAAGTTAACTAGACATGTCTCTAAAAGGGTTGTAAATACTGCAGGTCCTTGAATTCTACGTCACAGAGAGCAAGTACTGTTTCCACTACTTATTGGGTGGGGCTCAAGGGGAAAACAACATATCTGGGCATCAGTTTTCTCTGCTACAAACTGGGACTAAGAACAGTCCCTACTTCATAAAATTGCTGCAAGGATCAAATAAAACAATGGAGGGAAAACAATTGCAGCATGGCCCGTGGAACTTCCGCTTTCAACCCGGATGGAAATAACAGGGGCCAATTGACCTTGCTGCCTGACCAACTCCCCCGCAAAATACACACAAATTATGTGAAGGAGAGATCTTGAAGACGCTAATATCAGACAACAATGAAAACTAATCCCCAAGAGATGCGAAACAGATTAGGGGAGTCCTGAGATTGCTCAGCTGACCACCCCGGGAGAGTTCCTGGCCACACCTCACAGGGAGGGGAACCCAAGCAAAGCTGGCAGACACCTGAGTTCAAAAGACGAAGCTGAGACTCTACAGAGATCAAGAAAGCTGGTGCTGGCGGAACTGGAGAGGAGAGAAAACTCTGTAAATCTGCAGACACAGACAGAGAATAGGGTTCATTCCCACCAGCCAGAGTGGAAAATATCATGACTCACCAGGCATTGGATAGAGTACTCGGAAGGGTTTTAACTCCAGAGGGGGAGTTAACTTGGGTTTTAATGGGGTTTTAACTCCACAGCCCAAGACTGAGTCCTACCTGGTGCAACCTGCCAAATCTTAAAAACAATACATGAAACAATGGACACAGATGTGCAAATTAGCAGACAAAGACACCAAGATGGTTAATTTAACTGTGTTTCTTATGTTCAAAAAGTGAAGTGGAGACTTGGAAGATACAAGCTAAGACTCAAGCTAACCTGCTATATTTGAAAATCATAACGCCTAAAATGGAAACGATACTGGATGGAATTAATGGCAGAATAGACATTGTTGAAGAAAATATTAGTGAACTCGAAAACAAAAACAGAATCTATCCAAAACGAACCTCAGAAAGGAAAAAGAATCGAAAATGAATAGAGCATAAATGAACTGTGAGACAACTTCCGTATAGGGGTTCCAAGAAGAGGGAGTGGCAACAGAAAAAAAATTAAAGGAATAAGTGGAATTTTCCCAAATTTGATGAAAACTACAAACTTAGAGGTGTAAGAAGGACACCAAACTCAAGCAATAAAAAGGGAAGAAAGTGGAGCAACGCACATCATCAAATTGCTCAAAATCAGCAAAATGAAGAGAAAAATCTCTAAAGCAGCCAGAAAGAAAATTGAAAAGACACACTACATAAAGGACCAAGAATAATAGGACAGCAGGGTTCTAGCCACAGGTAATACAAGCGAAGACAGCGGAGCAACGTATTTAAAATACCGTCAACATAGACTTCTATTCAGGGGAAGAGAGAGGAACCTTTCAAAACTGAAGGCTGAATAAAGACTTCATAAAGACCTATGAAAGCTGAGAGAATTCACCACCAGCCAACCTGCGCTATAAGAAATGATAAAGGAAATTCTTCAGGCAGTCAATTCATCAATGAAACAGGACAAGATTTATGGATCCAGTAAAAGAGCTTCAACATACACGAAGCAAAAACCAATAGAGCTGCAAGGTGACTCATGAGAGAAAAAAATTAATAAATTGGGCTTTATTAATATTAAAAACGTGGGGCCCCTGGGTGGCTCAGTCAGTAGAGCGTCCGCCTTCGGCTCAGGTCATGATCTCGCGGTTTGTGAGTTCGAGCCCCGTGTCGGGCTCTGTGCTGTCAGCTCTGAGCCTGAGGCTTGCTTCGGATTCTGTGTCTCCCTCTCTCTCTCTGCTCCTCCCTCGCTCATGCTCTGTCTCTCTCTCAAAAATAAATCAACATTAAAAAAAATGTTCCTCTGCAAAATATACTGTTAAGAGAATAACAAGTCAAGCCACAGGCTAGGAGAAAATATTTGCAAAACACATATCTGATAAAGGACCGGCATCCAAAAAATACAAATAACTCTTAAAACTCAGCCACAAATAACCCAGATTATAATGGGGAAAACAACTGAACACTTCACCAAAGAAGATGAACAGATGGCCAATAAGCATTCTGTATGAAGAGATGTTCGATATCAGTTTTCATTAGGAAACTGAAAATTAAAACAAGAATGAAATACCATTACACACATATTAAAATGTTTAAAGCTCAAAAAACAAACAACACCAATTTTTGGTGCATTTGTAGAGCAACAAGAACTCTGATTCATAAATGGTAAAAATACAAATGATCCAACCACTTTGGTAGATAGTTTGATAGTTTTTCATAAAAGTAAACACATCTTACCATATAATCCAGCAATTATCCTCCTACTGCATGGAAAATCTGTCCACAAAATCCCTGCACGTAAATTTTTAGAGAAGCTTTCTCAATAATCGCCCAAAATGGAAGCCACCAACATGTTCAACAGGTGAATGGATAGACAAACTGTAATACAGACTTACAATGAGATACTATTCGGTGATAAAAAGAAATGCAATGACAGGGATGAAACTTACACGAGAAAAAAGTTAGCTTGAAAATGCTGTCTAGTTTGGGGCACCTGGGTGGCTCAGTCGGTTAAGTATCTGACTCTTGGTTTCAGCTCAGGTCGTGATCTCACGGTTCGTGAGTTAGAGCCCCGCATCGGGCCCTGTGCTGATAGGAGCCTTCTTGGCATTCTCTGTCTCTGTCTCTGTCTCTGTGTCTGTCTGCCTTTCTCTCTCCCTCTCCCTCAGAATAAACTTTAAAGAATGCTATCTAGTTTACGATTTCATTTACATGACATTCTAGAAAAGGCGGTGCAATAGGTTGAAAACAGATTGATGGTTGCCAGCAGTGTGGGGACAGGAAAGAGTGAAAAGGTGAAGTACAGGGATATGGTGAGGTGGAAAAAGTATTCTGTGCCATACTATATTGGCAGATCTATGACCCTATCCATTTACCAAAATCCATAGAACTTCATAGCGACAAAGAGTGAACAATCGTGTATGAAAATTCTCATAAATGTATTTAGAAGGTCGAGGAATTCCAGGACGAACACACAGTGTGTATGCAAGAACTTCAGGGAAGAAGGGGAGGAGAAAAGCGGTGCTGACCTAATTCACTTCAGATGCGAGTGGACGGTGTAAGACAAATGGCAAAAGAAACTGTCTAGCTGGAGAACGGTACTCTAGCTGATGAAGTTGTTTCCCATAGGGTATCAGTTAGCAACTCTGAAGCCACTATACGTGCGTACTGGAATGGGACAATTACGTAAATGGATGGTGGATCCTGGAACCCAGTTTTCTCGCTGTTGGAGTAGAGGTCATAGACAAGCAAGGGAAGGCTAAAATGCTCTCTATGGTAATGGATGACGTTTGAGACGTAAGCATGGACTCATGTTTAGCTTCCCAAGATGCAGATGATTTCATATGGAATTATGTATAGTTATGCATACAAATGTGTAGTATGGACCTTATTTCCCTACTCTGTCTAGTGGGGGGTTAGAATAAAACGTTCCAGTAGCCCTGTGCACACCCGCTGCCCAAATCTTGGTCTTTAATACCATTTGCCAAAGGAACTGGAGCTCATTAGAAACGCCTGGTTATAGGCCTGGGGCAGGAAATACGCAATATGGGCCAGGAGCATTTTGTAGTACCCGAAAATAATGATGCGCTGAATGACAGTAACAACAACGTAACAAAACCCCACAGTGATGGGGTATGGAGAAAGGGATACAGGGGCCAGCAAAAGAGTTCCCAACGGCCAATGCCACGACGATCTGAGCAACAGAATAAGCCAAAACATAAACAAATATCTGTGATTCCATAATGATATAAATAAATCATGGAATAGGTAAATAAATGGAGAAGAGATAAATCTCTACTACAAAGAATTCCAAATAATTTATATGGCTACTTCTCCCCCTCAGTGAGATGGGACCTAACTCCCCACCCTTTAAGGGTGGGTTTCACAAAGGGACCTGTTTCCAAAGAGTATAGGTATGAAAAGCGGGCGTGGGGGTGGGGGTGGGGGTGGGAGGAGTAACTTTATGGAGAGAAACCAGACAAACGTCCTGTCAGCCAGGTAATCGGGTTGACATTAGAAGCGATAGGTCATTTTTAAGAGTGTGTACCCTCGATATGATGTGATGAGAATGTCCCTTTGGCTCTGTGGTCTTCCTCCCCAAAATTCATAACACCAGTCTCATCATGAAAAAAAAAAAAATCAGACAAATGCCATCAGTCTATAAAAATACCTGACCAGTACTCCTCAAAACTATCCATGCCATCAAAATCAAGGGAAGTCTGAGAATCTGTCATAGACGAAAGGAACATAAAGATATATATGATGATTAAATGTGATGTGCTGCTCTGGATGGGAAGGCATTAGGGAAAACCAAGGAAACCTGAATGAAGTATGGACTTTAGTGAATAATGTATCAACATTGGTTTATTGGTTGTGACAATGTTAACAATAGGGGAAACTGGGTGCAGAGTATATAGGAGTCACCTGTACTATGTTTGCATTTAAAACTTCTAAAATGAAAAGTTTACGAAAAAAATAACTACTTTTTAAAAGCAGTGCTTGGAAGGTGATTTATTTACCCTTGGTATTAATTGATCTTTATTATTATTATGTTTATTCTTAATTAGTAATGGCTCATCGATTAATATTAGTAAGCACCTATTAGTTTAAGCATTTACTCGTTTTACTGTCAGTGAGAATCTCACACGAAAGACTTGAATCTCTTAAGGTAAGGCGGTGTCCTATAGCCAAGCCAGGGACAGACAGATTGTGAGGGACCCATGACGTACATCATTCTAGAGATGCTTATTTTAAAAGTAAAAGTACAATGCCATGCGTACAAAATCAGGGTCAGTGGCTTTAAAGGCTTGCTTTGCAACTTGCAGGCCCTACCGCTCCCCTTCCTCGTTCACCTCTGCATCAACCTATACAAGTATCTCTCACCCAACCGAGCGGTGAGTTCGCGAGGTCAGGAAATTTACCGACCGTTTCTGAGAACGGAGTGTGCGAATTACAGAACTTTAACCCTGGCAATTTAACAGGCCCCATGAAAAGGAACCAACTGGCAGAAAATTAAGTAGATTAAGACGTAGGCTAAAGACTGTAACAAGAGGCAACACGTTAATCCAAGCCAGTCATACAAAAAGCAGGCATGTAGGCACCCTGTGGACCTGTGCCTAAAATGATACCCCGTGGTCGGTTTGCATCCGAATCCTGAGACCTAACAATCGCCGAAAGGGAACGGAAGTCGTTCCCGTAGCTCTCTCGGCCAAGTGTGGTGCTTTCATATCCTGATTCAGCATCTCCGACTGTCAGGCATGGTCCTGGTAGTTTTGCAGGGGAAGTAAAGAAACGCACAGCTTGATCAAAGGCCTGTCCCCAAACGACGCGCAGGTCTAGACACGAGTGCGAGCGCAAGCCATCTTCTGTGCTAACGCCACTCGCCTGTGATACCAGGTCCCCTCACCGGTCGGAACACACAGGTAATTAGCTGCTGTGTAAGCCGAAGGGTCCCAACGTGTTCGAGCAGGTCGGCCTCAAGGGTTTAAGATGCACCTGTTTACGATTAGCTACAATGGATTCCATACACCACACCTCATTTCTCGGAGGGAAGGAAGAACTTGTTTGAGCAAATCGCCGCCTTTTCTCTCCTCCAGGTTTGTTGGTTATCGACAGAGCCATTTCAAACCCGTTCACCTGGTCTGCTTTTAACGTTCTTTCACTCCCAGCCGGCTGCAAAGTAATGTCTCTACACTGCCCAGTTAAACTCACCAAATAACTCCTTCCCTTCACTTGGCTGTCAGAGGGAAACCTGGCCGGCCCCCCGGAATGTGTTGACACCACAACAGCGCACCTGCCCTGGACTGTAGACCCCAGGAGCTGTGCTGTGTCACTTCTTCTCATCAGAGCTAGAGCCAAACGCGAGGAAGAGACGGGACTCTAGCTCCCTCAGAGAGCTTCCCACGGGAGGCTTTGGGTGTCGTTCCTATCCAAGAGGTGCACCCATGTGGGGCGGTGCACCCAAGACCAGGGAGCAATCTGCATAGACTCATGAGCACAGTGTGGACAAGTTCCCATGCCATTGTGACTGATAGAGCTGGGAGCCAAAGAGGAATGGGATCCTTGAATATTTTGTCATCATCTTTATCTACCCGATGATAATTCCAAAGCGACCATCCAACATTAAGAGCGAATTGGATCTTGTTTCTTTTTTTTTTTTTTTTTTTTTAATCTTTATTTTTGAGAGAGAGAGAGAGAGAGAGAGAGACAGATCGTGAGCAGGGGAGGAACAGAGACAAATGGAGACGCAGAATCCGAAGCTGGCTCCAGGCTCCAAGCTGTCAGAACAGAGCCCGATGCGGGCCTCGAACCCACAAACCGCGAGATCATGACCTGAGCCGAAGTCGGACGCGTAACTGACTGAGCCACCCAGGCGCCCCGGATCTTGTTTCTTTCGAGCGTACCTGATCTCTCTCTCTAACTTGACTTCAGAAGATAAATACTTGTTGGAATTCTTCACTGTGCAACAGATATGGATATCATCCCCACTCCCGCAACACATATGCACTTGAGATCCAGGGCGGCAGGCATGGGGGCCGGGGGTGGGGGGCTGCAGAGTTACCGTGCTGAATTTCGCAGGCCACCCACTGAACCACAGGGTCAATTCAGAGCTTGCCAACCCACCTTCAGGTGTGAGAACTGAGACTGAGGAGGCAGAGCTAGAGAAAGGGATGTTCACCCTCAAGAATTTTTTCAGAACTTCTCCAATTAAAAAGACCCACCCCTTTCCCCATAGCCCGGTCAACCTTGGAGAGTTTCAGTAAGAAGGCAAAAGCATGGTCCGGCAGCCCAACCTAAAAACAGATGTCTTCCTCCAGGCTCTGGAGTCCTCAGACACACTGGGACTCCTCTGTCAGCCTGTGACATGGGTGCTGGCCAGGTCTGGTAACGATTTCTCTGTGATCTCTGCAGATCCATAGAAACCTAGCTAGATCGCAGGGGCAGCACTTGTCCTGAAAACAGTGATCCGGGCCCCGGCCCGTCTCCATCTTCTTCTTCGGCCGTCCGTCGCTGCCCTTACATCCTCTGCCCCTCAGCAATTATACTTTGATGTACTTAGTGAGAATTTGAGGTGTCAGGCTTCTGGGGAAAATTTAGGCAGCTGACGGAAAAGATGATGGAGCAGAAGGTCATTTTTAGATCCCTGAAAAGAGTCACCTGGCCAAGGATAGCAGTGATTCCTCAAATTAAGTAGTGCATCAGAATCGCCTGGAAAACTATGACAAAAAGACAGGTCCCATGCCCAGAGGTTCTGACTGACTGAGACTGGAGTTGGGCTGCCTGCCTTTGGGATCCTAGCAAAATTGGAGAATCACTTGGTAGGGTGACTGTCAGGTGCCCCAGTGTGCCAAGACCCTTTGGCACTGGGATCTACACTGAGTGTCTGAGTTGTCATTCTAGTTAAGTTCCACTAGGATGGACACAGTTCATTTACTCAACAAATATTTATTAAATGCTTACTGAACAGAAATATTAGGGAAATAGAGAGATGGAAATCTATACATGTAAATCTCCCCCGAGACTATGTCTCAAAAGTTTAAGTGGCCTGCAGTTTCAGGAAAAAAAAATGGTATTTAAACATTGGACCTCTTTTTCATGTTATGTAAACCAATGCCAGGATCCAGCACTTTCCAGAAACTAAAACACATCCGCACGCAACTAGTTACGTCCATTTGGAGGAAATTATAAGCCAGCTTTTAGTTGAAGGTTTTTCACCCCAACTTCCCCCAAATTCACATTTCAGGATCAAGTTTATTAAGAAGCAAGCATCTAGGGTTGTAGACTACAAAATGATACACAACTAAGGAATCATTGAATCCTACGTTTAAGGTATTTCTATTTCCTTTCACCAAGAATTTTTCCTTTCCTCCTTTTCTCCGTGCCTCGGTTTTGCCACAAAGAATCCTGTTTTTCTTTGGCATGGATTAGGAAAGAGATCATAATTATGTGATATTGAATTTCCTGAATATGGGTGCTGTCTGTTAAGCACCTGTCTTAAGAAAATAAAGCTGGGGAGAATTCCACCGTGGCATTGGGAAGTCCAGGTAAGTCTGTCTTGAGGTGTCTCTTTGTTGATGACAGGATTCTCCTCCGTTTTCACTGAAGGCATGGCACGCTTCTGGACTCACATATTTGTCATGTTCACCCCGGACTTTCTTGGCTGACATTGATCTCAAACAGGGTAAATGGAAGGTTCTTGTCTCTGGTGAGGGTCAAAATCCAGAATGTCTCAGCTGCCGCCTCCGGTCGACCAAGCCGAGGGCCTCAGCTCCGGCCCTCTGCGACTCCTTCAGACATATTCTTTTGTCTTCATTTCACCCACATTTCAAAATGCCTGTTCCGCCTGGATAATTTCACACAAGCTCAGTGAATAAAGCGTAAAAGGGAATTCAGAAATACAATGTGATCTAAATGAAACCGTCTCCCTTTAAACAAAGAAAGGTGATTTCACTGGGCCAGGCTCTGTGGCATAAACAGAGGTTAAAGGACACGGCGTGGGGCTTCCTTAAGCACAAACTCTCATCCTAGGAACTTCTAAGTGTCCAGAGACCAGTGCCATCCAACCTGCGTTCTGTGACAATGGAACGACGCTGCGTACCTGTGCCGTCCGATAGGGAGCCACCGGTCACAGTGACTACTGAGCACCTGAAACGGGGCTGGTGTGACCAAGGAACTAAAGTGTTAGTTTCCTTTAACATTAGTTAATTTAACCTTAAATACCCAGATGTGGCTGGTGGCCACTGGATGGCACAGTGCAGCTCTGGATTCCAGTCTGGAGGGGATCAGGGGCCCTTTGAAAGGCTTATGTGAGAATAAAACAGCGTGTCCATCGATGCCTCAGGAGTCAGGACCTGCAGCTCAGATCCGTTCTAGTGACCGTATGAGGCAATCCAATGCCACCAGAATGGCATCCTTGCCCCCTTTTCTCCCAGAGGGCACAAGGGCGCATGGTTGGCTCAGGAGCACACAGAGGGCGGGTCCTCCACCTTCTCCACTGAGGGCTTGAGCACCACCCTAAGCCAGAAAGAACTTCCTCCTGCTCTGAAGAAGTTTGGAATCAAGTCCATCTGGAATTTACTCTATTCTCACCTACCTAAAAGTTTCACTTAAGTGGCTGCCTCAAGCATGGTGTCTTCCGGTGCATAGCAAGAGGGATTGCCTAATCTAGGAGAAAATATTGAGGGGGAAAACACACTTGGGAATGACACCTACAGAGCCAGATTGAGAATCTTAAGTAGGCTCCTGAAAATCTGATTTGATTTGATTTTTAGTGTGTGTGTGTGTTTGTGTGTGTGTGTGTGTGTGAGAGAGAGACAGAGAGAGAGAGAGAGACAGAGACAGAGAGAGAGAATCTCAAGTAGGCTCCATGCTCATTGCGAGCCCAACACAGGGACTCATCCCACAACCCAGGGATCATGACCTGAGCTGAAAGCGAGTCAGACACTCAACCAAATGAACCACCCAGGCGGCCCATGAAAATCTGATTTTAAAACCATTACCTTACAAAGTGGGGGCACGGGGGCACGGGATTCATCACAGCGTCTTCTTTCCCAAAGTCTTTGACGCTTTTACAGGAGAGCTGGAGGTAGTTTGAAGCGTGCATTTTCTGGAGTGTTCAGTTCGGTTCACAAACCAAACTGCGGGATGAAGCAGGTGTCGGTGCTCCGGCAGAAGGGAAGAGAACGAGGTGACGGTGAGCCAAGGGGAGGGAAGCAGAAGGCTAAGGGAAGAGCAAAGAGGGAGAAGGGCACGGAGGGAACAGGACTGGAGTTTCTAAGGGGCAAAGAGGCCGCTAATAACCAAGGCTATTTCTGAATAAACCCATTTCTATCAGTTCTGGAAATAGACTTTTTCCACCCCATCTAAACCACTCCACGTAGGATGACTTGGGGATTCAACGGATTGGATCAGCAAGCACTATTCTGCGCGTTCGGCACGATCCTAGGTCTGGCAACGCGACCCCGCCTCAGACACCAGCTCTGTTTCCTGCCGGTTCACATCCACAAAATCACACGTGCCCTAATTTCCATCACAGCCTGGTGACACAACCATTAGGAAAGGGGAAACTCTCTGGACAATGACTTGCTTATGAAAATACACAGCCCTTCACACAGTCCTAGGTTTTGACGCACCGATTGCACTCCCCAGACTCCATCCTGGGTCAGTAAAGAAAATAGAGGTGTCCACAGGATTTTAAGGATTTAAGTGTTGAGAAATGTTGAGTGAAAAAATAACGGAAACAGAAACAAAATTTAAAGAAGCAAAAAATAAATTATGGCACATTCAGTACGATGGAGTAAATGTGGCCACTTAAAATCTACAAGAGGAGCTGGCATTCATGACACACATAGTGTGTGCAGTGTAGCCTTTATAGCCATAACACAGAGAATCCTTACGACCACCATATGAGAAAGATCCTATTTTTCAAAGTACCATTTTACAGGACGCTGTAACGGAGGAGAACATAGTTAGCAGCCATAGGTTAGAGCTTAGATCTTATGTGATTACGGAATCTTGAGCTCCTTCCCTGCCTCCCACTCATGATTTCTAACGACATGGGTAAATGCTTATATCATCATATGGAACAGCATGATTCCTATTTTTTAATCACACACACACACACACACACACACACACACACACACACATACACGGTCATGCTTTAGTATAGACACACTAGAGAGGTACCAGACAAATAAAATTTGTGCGGATGTGTGTATATGTGTAACCAGAAGCAAATATCACCAAACGTTAATAATGGCATATTTTGGGGTGCCCGAGTGGCTCAGTCAGTTAAGGGTCTGACTTCACCTCAGGTCATGATCTCACGGTCCGTGAGTTCAAGCCCCATGTCAGGCTCTGTGCTGACAGCTCGGAGCCTGGAGCCTGCTTTGGATTCTGTGTCTCCCTCTCTCTCTGCCCCTCCTCTGCTTGAACTCTCTCTCTCTCTCTCTCTCTCAAAATAAACATTTAAAAAAATAATAATGGCATATTTTTTCAAATTCATAAAATAATTTTGAATTTATTTTTTATGTTTCTTTCCCTAAGCGTTCAATACTATATGTTACTTTTATAATTAAAAAATAAGCATCATCAAAATTTGCTACAGAAAGGAAAAAATGTTTACCTATCATTTAATTTTGATTTTTGTACCTAAGTCTATTTGCATGCTAAATAACTTTTAAACTTTAAAGCAGAATACAAACACTAATAATTTTATTATTCACTTTATGCTTTGATTTTAGTGAATCTGTTTAGCCATGCATGTTTTCAAAACCTTTCTAACCCACTCATCTTGCTGGAGAAACTTTTATCCTGTCTTTGGATGCATTTTAGAAACAGGTATAGAAATCACAAAGTACCTTGAAACAATGAATTTATTGTGGACATTGCTATATACTCATTTCTTTCTGGTCAAAAGTAGTTTGTAAAACCAGTTGCTACAGTACTGCTTTATGAATAGTCTTCCAAAATCCCTGTTCATTTTTCTCTTTTAACAATTTGGTACCAAACCTCAATTCTTTGGAAGTCGTTTGGTTCCCTCAGATGTATTTTGGAATGTGCAAACTGTCCAAATAATAAAACTTTTTGATAACTTGAACGGCTAAAACGAAAAGTCCCTTACAATGCCCACATATATTAACTCTTCATCAACTGTCTTTATTGTGCAGCCCGAGTCTAGCTGTATTGTTGACCATCAAGAATGTCAGATCTGACTATATAATAATGAAGGGGACAATCCGACAAGAAGATAGAAAAATTGTGAATGTTTATTCACCCAACATAGAAACACCCAAATACATAGAACAGTTAATAACAAACATAAAGAAACTAATCAATAATAACACAATAATAGTAAGGGACTCTAACCCTAATTACCTCGATGAACAGAGTATCCAAACAGAAAATCAACATGGAAACAGTGGCTTTGAATGACACATTGGACCAGATGGGTTTAACAGTTATATTCAGAATGTTCCATCTAACACAGCAAAATACACATTCTTTTCAAGTTCACACAAAACATTCTCCAGAATAGATCACATATCAGCCATGAAACAAGCCTCAACAAATACAAAAAGACTGAAGTCATACCATGCATCTTTGCTGACCACAACACTATGAAACCAGAAATCAACCACAAGAAGAAATTTGGAAAAATCACAAATACATGGAGTTAAATAACATGCTACTAAACAACGAATGGGTCACGAAATAAATCAAAGCAGAATTAAAAAATTACATGGAAACAAATGAAAATGACACAATGGTCCAAAACCTTGGGGATGCAGCCAATGCAATACAAAGAGGGAAGTTTATAGCAATACAGGCATACCTTGAGAAGCAAGAAAAATCTCAAATAAACAACCTAACCTTACACCTAAAGGAGCTAGAAAAAGAACAAACAAAATCCCAAACCAGCAGAAAGAAGGAAATAATAAAGATTACAGCAGAAATAAATGATACAGAAACTTTAAAAAAAAAAACCAATAGAACAGACCATTGAAACCAGGAGCTGGATCTTTGAAAAGATCAACAAAAGTGATAAACCTCTAGCCAGATTCACAAAAAAGAAAAGAAAAGAAAGAAAAGAAAAGAAAGAAAAGAAAAAAAAAGAAGGAAAGAAAAGAAAAAAGAAAGAAAGAAAAGAAAACAGGCAGAGAGAGAGGACTCAAACAAAATTGCAAATGAAAGAGGAGAAGTAACAACCAACACCACAGAAATATAAACAATTGTAAGAGGATATGATGAAAAACTATAGGCTAACAAATCAGACCACCTAAAAGAAATGGATAAATTTCTAGAAACATATAACATTTATCTCTAATAATGAAGCACCAGAAAGAGAAATTAAGAAAACAATCCCATTGCAGAAAAAATAATAAGATACCTAGGGGTAAACTAACCAAGGAGGTGAAAGACCTGTACTCTGAAAACCATAAAACATTGATAAAAGAAATCAAAGATGAGACAAAGAAATAGAAAGACATTCCATGCTCATGGATTGGAAGAACAAATATTGTTAAAATGTCCCTACTACCTAAAGCAATTTACACATTTAATGCAATCCTTATCAAAACGCCAAAAGCATTTTTCATGGAACTAGAACAAGCAATCCTAAAATTTATATGGAACCAAAGAAGACCCCAAATAGCCAAAGCAATCTTGAAAAAGAAAAGCAAATCTGGAGGTATCACAATTCCAGATTTCAAGTTATATTACAAAGCTGTAGTGGCTGAAACGGTATAGTACTGACACAAAAATAGACACATAGAACAGTGGAACAGAATAGAAAACTCAGAAATAAACACACAATTATATGGTTCATTAATCTTTGACAAAGCAGGAAAGAATATCCAAATGGGGAAAAGACAGTCTTTTCAACAAATGATGTTGGGAAAATTGGTCAGCCACATACAGAAGAATAAAACTGGACCACTTTCTTACAGCCTACACAAAAATAAACTCAAAATGGATTGAAGATCTAAATGTGAGACTGGAAACTATAAACAATCTTTGAAGAGAGCACAGGCAGCAATGTCTCTGACATCAGTCATAGCAACATTTGTCTAGGTATGTCTCCTGAGGCAAAGGAAATAAAAACAAAAATAAACTATTGGGAATTCATCAGACTAGTTTCTGTACAGCAAAGGAAACAGTCAACAAAACTAAAAGGCAACCGACAGAATGGGAGAAGATATTTGCAAGTGACAAACCTGATAAAGGATTAGTATACAAAATATAGAAAGAACTGATACAACTCAACACCCATAAAACAAATAATCCAATTCAAAATGGGCAGAAGACATGAACAGACATTTTCCCAAAGAAGACATCCAGATGGCCAACAGATGCATGAAAAGATACTCAGCATCATTCATCATCAGGGAAATGCAAATCAAAACCACAATGGGATATCGCCTCACACCTGTCAGGACAGCTAAAATAAAAAACACAAGAAACAACAAGCGTTGGTGAGGGTGTGGAGAAAAAGGAAACTAACTTGCACTGTTAACGGGAATGCAAATTGATGCAACCACTGTGGAAAACAGGATGGAGGTTCCTTAAAAAATTAAAAATAGAGCTACCATTGATCCAGTAACTTCAGTTCTAGGTATTTACCTAAAGAATATGAAGACACTAGTTTGGAAAAATACAGGCACCCCTATGTTGGTAGCAGCATTACTGACAACAGCAAAATATGGAAGCAGCCCAAGTCAAAATATGGAAGCAGCCCACGTGTCCGTAGATTGATGAATGGATACAGAAATTGTGATATGTATGTATGTATGTATGTATTATGTATATATATGTATATGTGTGTATACATATACATACGTGTGTATATATACATATACATGTAGATATATATGTATACATACATACAGTGGAATATTATTCAGCTACAAAAAGGAATGAAATCTTGCCATTTACAACAAGATGGATGGAGCTAGAGAGTAAAATAACAAATGAAGTAAGTCAGAGAAACAGATATCATATGATTTCACTCATCTGTGGAATTTAAGAAACAAAACAAACAAGCAAAGGGGAAAAAACAGAGAGAGAGAAACCAAGAAACACGCTCTTAATTATAGAACACAAACTGATGGTTACCAGAGGGGAGGGGAGCGTGGGGATGGGTGAAACAGGTGATGGGGATTAAGGAGTGCACTTGTCTCGAGGAGCGCACGGTGACATATGGAAACGTTGAATTACTATAGCTTACACCTGAAACTAATATAACACTGTATGGTAACTGGAATTAAAAAAAAAAAAGAAAGAAAGAAAGCAGGGTCTGGATGAACGCTTCGACATTCCACCCTAAATTTGACCCCACCAAGGAGGGAGCGTGTCCTCGGAATCTGTCTGGGGGTGCCCGTCATCTTCTGGAATCCAGTGGCCCTTATCAGGTGCTTTCAAGAAACCACTCTGGGACGGGTGGTAATTGTGTTCCTATCAGTGTCAAACATACCAGAGCTCAGCAGGTGATTGGGAAGAGTTTCAAAGAGCTGATGACAGGAGTGAAGCAGGGTGCTTACCCTGCTGCCTCCTCGGACCCCTCGGTCCTCCCTCTCTGGACTGGCTCGGAACCTGCAACCCAGGCCGGGTCCCTCCTGTGTTTCCAGGGTTTAGTCCAGCTTCATCATCTTGTCCCCTCCCATTTTCCTCCCGAGATATACAAAGTAAACGTTTTTCTAACCCCATTTCCAGACCTGCTTGAAAGGGGTTAGTGGGCAGGCGCATGCACGCATAGACACACACACACACACACACACACACACACACACACCCCTCATATCCTTGTGTTGCAAACTCCGAGTCATATGCGCTTGGACTCTGGCTCCCCTTTCTTTGCCAAGATTCAGATTACTGAGCAAGCGGGAAGAGTTGAGCCAAAGCAAATCAAGCGATTCCACAGGCACGTTGTGAGGTGCACAGCTAGCACTTCTGGTATTGTGTGATTAAGGCTGTAACAAACATCACACAGGGAATTAGCCTCCAGATTGGGACAGAAATAAATCTGCTTGGCTTCGAAAGTCTTCCTTAAAGAGAAATATTTTGCTTCCAGTATCTGTGCAAGAGGGAGAAAGCCTGCTGTCCTTGACACAGGAAGTAGATAACACCTGTCAGGAGAATTCGAACCACCTGCTTGGGGTGCCTGGGGGGATTAAGCCTGCAGCTGGCCACACGCTCTCCCACTTCTGGGCCGCACCTTCGGGGCTACAGACGAGTTTCAGAGTGGGCAGAATTTCTTATATTCGGCATTTAAGACCCCAGATATACAAATCATTACAAATTGTGGAATTTCCCCCAAGGGAGAAAGAGAAGTTAAACTCCCCACCTTCAGGATATCACAGTTTAGTGTTTTACAAGCTAACAGTCAACATGGCATCCTCGTTTCCCATATAAAAAAGCACAATAGTAAAACACAGGTCCCAGTACACTGTGTCTGTTCTTCAGAACTGAAAGCAACCCAGAACCTTTACCCTCAGACTCATGCATAAGAGATTAACCGAAATGCCAAAAGTAACAGCTTCCATTGGATTCCTCTACCCGGCTATAAGGCTGCTCTATGTTATTCTTGGGAAAGCCCTTCCTGGCTTGAACGAACGTCAACGCTTAACGGACTTTTACCACAAGCATTCTTTTTCTTTATGTTATTTTTAAATCTTTAATGAATGCTGAAGACTGAAGGAGGCAGAAAGGTTGGCCCTGGAACCGTACCCTCACACCCACTTTTGCCGTTGAAAAGCCTGAGATGAAGTGGGCAGTTCACTCCCAAATCTTTTTTGCGAAGCACTTCGAGATGGATTTGGGATCTGCCCTTGACGACCTGAAACTAGCAAGAAATAGGGAAAGCATAAAACGGAGGGAAATGAGCTTAGAATCAAGCTCTTGTGGGCCATTTCACTGGGGAGGGGGGAGGAGGAAGGGGATAGGCAGAGTTGGCTGTGCTGCTTCCTCATGGCCACGGTCCACTTGTCCCTCTCTCCTTGCATGCGTCGTAAGAGCCATCCACCTCTTCTTATGAAAATACAGAACACAACTGTTTCATTACAGTTGCAGCTATTGCAAAAGGATATTGCAAACATGAAGTCACCTTCTAAACATAAAAATGGATGCATGAGGTCACATGCCTACAACATAAGAAAAGCAATTGAAATGCAGAACCAAAAGTCTTCTCTTCCCATGCCTTTGTGTGAATTCTTTGTGTAAATGTGTACCACATGTCGGGCTGTTTACAGAGAAAAGGATTTTGCTTTCTGAATCACACGTATGGTAGACATGCCAACTCTGATGGAAAGGAAACTGGAGAAATGGCTCGCCCAGTGATGCCTGTGTTCCTGAACGGGGCCCACGGGCCACCAAGCGTCAGTTACGGCCAGGCGTGGCTCGGGAAAGGTCAAGAAAACACCTGACTCGCAACTCCAGTGAGTCACGATGCCTCTGAGGCAAAGGGATACCTGTGCCAAAGCATGAACCGTCTTCCTACGGTCTTCCGACAGGCTGGGCGGGAACTGAAGAGGACCGCAGAGCATGAGGGGAAAACTCAATGGCTCTGCACACACTCCCCACGTCCCTGTAGGCTGCGGCTCATATGCACACCCTGCACATACACACATAGATGCACATCCCACTCATACCCAGACGTAGTCTCGAGAATACCAGAGGGTGTGTTGGTGCCAGGACGCCCACTGGAGCCGCCCTTTTCGCTTCGTCGCAAAGGGTTTGTGGAGGAAGGAGGTTAATGGTAAGCGGGAGGGACAGAAGAAAGGAAACTGGGGATGAATTGGCCTCTCTCCCATCTTCCTCTTCTCACGTCTCTGAAGAAGAGATGCCCATACTTGCCAAGACGGACTGCTACACCTGTGCCAGGAACGACACCCCCCCCCCACCCGCACACACACACCAACGACCCTGAGCATCAGCTGACTCCTTTCCCAACTGGCCTTCAGCCTCTCCTTCACCACCGAAGCCTCCCCTCCACGTCAAAGGTTCACTTAGCAATTATAACCCTGATGACAGCGAACACTGATTGAACATTTACCATACGCCAGTTTTCAGCTTGGCCCTTTGTGTGCGTTTCCCCCGTTAAATCTTAAAGTTATCCCATTTTAATGCCCGCTTTAGAAATAAAGAAAATGAGGCTCAGGATTGTTAACCCACACAAAATCAAACAGAGCTCTGTTGCCCAGGACCCAAGCAGCCTGACTCCAATTCCACGCTCAGAATTGCCAATAAGTACCTCCCATCTCAGAAACCAAAGCCGAACTTCCCTGACTGGCCATACTTCTCAATCGTTCCATCATCCCTATTCCAACTACAGGGACACGGCTACTTTCTGCAAGCTTTCTGGTCTACCTACCATCCAGGTCTCTAGGCGGTCCTCCCTTCCTGTGGCTGCCCTGCTCTCCCCATTCGGAACGTCCTTCCATGTTTCCTTGCCTCCTCCCTCAGATGCCTCTTACTGTCCCTCGGTCTGGGCTTACACCCATTCATCGACTAGCCCCTCCACCTCAGGCTCACGTCTTTCTCCTGAGCTTCATACCCATACGTATGTCCAGGGGACACCTCCAGTGGGTCCAGAAATACTCAGTTTCCCCCGACCCCTTCCCTCACATTTGCCACACTCCACCTCACCACCCCCGTGGTCAGCCCCGGCACCCGCCTCCTCTTTCAAATCTGAACCCTCATCTCCTCACGCCTCTGCTGACACAATCAAGTCGCCCACCTCTGGTTCCTCCCTCCTTCCAGTTGCAGCTCCTTCCACCTGTCCCTGGACAATGCCTTGGCCTTCCATACCTGCTACATCGGCCTCTGTCCTGGTCTCCTTGCTCCACACTGAACTGAGAGTGATCGTCTTGAATCCCGAACCTGAGAGCATTGAAAGGTGCCCGTGACTCCCATTAGTACAGGATGAGGTCTACATTCCTCAGCCGGCTACACGGGATCCTTCATTTTCTGGGCCACTGCACATGTATGTGGCTCATCACTCACTATTTTCCCCTCGGACCCCATGCTCCAGTCTTCAGATGGCCCACAGTTCTGCTCCCGCCCACATCGCTTAATTTGCCTGAGTGACTTTCGACTTGCTCCCAAGCGCCCAGGCACCAGCTCTTCTGGGACTCCTTGGACAATTTCCATACCTGTCCATATCTTCTGTTGTGTCTACCAAGTGTCCCTCCGTTCCGTCTTCTGTGACGAGTTACCGAACGCTGACTATGGGCCGGACACCACGTCGAGATCCGGGTGTTCAAAACTTCACGGAGCTTGGGATCCATGGGAGGGAAAGGAAGAGACAGAAGTCAAGTGACAGACACTGCCGGCCCACACCAGCAGAGCCTCCCGTGGCTTTGCAGTCCTTCAGGAGCTGAGTGTGAGACGGGGTGGGAAGAAAAGGGAAACCAGTAACCTGTATTTCTTTCGGCCTCCACTGCACTTCAACCCACATACAGGTTTCAAGGCCTGAAATAACATCTGCGAACCTCCTTGCTACCATCCCCAGGGTTATGATAGACCACCACAAATGCAGTCACTCAAGTTTTAGAATTACATAGAAATTTAATTTTCACAATCTGTAACTTCTTTAAAAGGCTTTGCTTCGGTTTGCCTGACATACTTCTGAGTGTCTTTCACTGGGGCACACAAGCAAGGCTTGTGTTTTTAAACATCTTAATCTTGTCTGGAATAAATGATGATAAGAGCACATGTGACCATGGCTGTCCACACAGGTGTTCAGGGTGGCCGGGACAGCCCAAGCTGCATCTGCAGGAACAAGGCTCGACTCCCTCTACTTCCTGCAATTCTTGCCTAGTAACGCCATCCTCCACACTTCGGGGATTTCGCTGGTTTCATGCGAGTGGATTTAAGACCCAGCACCTCACATGACCTGGTTTTAATCTCTCTAAGTGTTGAGGAAGGAGGGCAGCTTGTGCAAATTGCAACCAGCCACAGAGCCAATTGTCGTGGGAAAGACAGACAGAGACACGTGGGCCCAGCCTCGTCGCCCTCTGACCAGTAGAAAAGAAAGATCCTGAAACGAACACACCCAGAAAAGCTGAAATACTACCCTGTTAGAAATCTCATGTGATCAATACAATCAATATAAGTGTGAGGTCTTCTTGGGTTTTTGTTGTTCTTTACTTGTGGGATTGCATGGTTAGAAAAAGAGAGGGGAGCTCCTGGGACAGACAGGTGGGGAATGTGGATGCTCTTACTGTCTTTGTTTCCCTCTAACTTCCTCTTCCGGTATTAATGGGAACTGATCCCTTTTGAAACCAAAAGGCCCCAAAGGAAACGTGATCATTAAGCCTCTACTGTGTCCCTGTCAGTTGTTCTCATCTGTAAGGAAATAGGCGGCTGTCTCCATCCTGATGCCAGTTTGAAAATTGTTTCTGCATAGACATGAAAAAGTGGTGTTCACGCACTTACCTCTCCCACACCGGGGCCCAGCCTCGGAGGCCCGGACAGCTGATGGCGCCCCCCAGGAGCGCTCCTGGCCCGGTCCCTCAGCCCACTGGGTGGGCACACAGGGACACGAGAGATCCTCTCCAGTGGGGAGCAAATCCCTCCTGGGAGGTGTGAGGACCGGCAAGCTGGATTCTCCTCCTCACCAAACCCAGCAGGTGCCTGGGAAACCTTCAAGGAAGGAGAAGAGCTTTTCGCCCCACTGTCCTTTCCAGAGGGACCTTGAGTCCTGAAACCCACCTCCCATGTTCAAAGAACCCTCTATTTTGGCTGCACGTGAAGATCCGTTTTTCACATGTTATCTGTGCAACAGATTCCGAAGGGATGTGACAAGTCACAGGCCTGCCCTTTTTTAGAAGATGCAGGAGACAGGGAAGGAGGAGGGAAGCCCCCTACAGTCCAGGTGACACAGAAGGTGTTCGTGGGAATATGGCAGGTTACGACGGGCACACCGTTAGACCTGGAGGGCCTGGTGCCAGCCTAGCTCCTTGCGTGGTCTTTGTAAATGACAGTGGGAGCAGCAGGGGCATTGCCTGAGGTCCCACTGCGTTCCAGGAGCTGTGCCCGCTGCTCTGGGCACATTGTCTCATTTACTTCTCCTAGGTCACCTAAGCTGAGAGCATTACTGTAATACCCGTTTCACAGATGAAGAAACTGAGGTTCCGAAAGACCAGATAACCTGACCAGCCCAGGAAGGAAGAGCCAGGCCAGTTCCCAGCGCAGATCTGCAATTCTATATCCTGCACTTTTCTTTGAACCTGGCTTCTAATCTGTAAAATCAGATGAAAACTGCCTACATTATAGAATTTTTAGAGGGATTACATGATATATGTGGAAGTATGCTATAAAATGAAAATCGTAGTTTTGAAAACACTGTTTTTATAAACTCGAGTCAATAAGGATACAAAATGTTCGAGCTTGGAAAAACCAAAACCGGGGAGGAATCGAATGTAAGCTGGCGACCGGCCTCTATGCGTGCTTCAAATCTCTTCTCTTTTGGGTTCATCCAACTCTTGGCCACAGGTGCCCCATTCATGCTCTAAGAACTCTTTTTTTTTTTTGAACGTTTATTGATTTTTGAGACAGAGAGAGACAGAGCATGAACGGGGGAGGGTCAGAGAGAGGGAAACACAGAATCCGAAACGGGCTCCAGGCTCCAAGCCGTCAGCCCAGAGCCCGACGCGGGGCTCGAACGCACGGACCGCGAGATCGTGACCTGAGCCGAAGTCGGCCACTTCACCGACTGAGCCACCCAGGTGCCCCAGAACTCTCTTAAATCAAGGTTTTATTCATTAAATTTCCGATACAAAGGATCACTTCCCTGAACTCCACTGCTCGTGAAAATCGTGTAGAATTATTGTCATTGATTCTGACCTAAACGGGTTTGTGTGTCTCAGAAACTAGGAACTCGGCATCTGGCAGATTTCTCACCTGCTCTACTGCTCTGTCTTAAGAATGTAAAACTTCTACAATTTATCCTCACTTGAGTTCTCGACTCTCTTCACGCCTAACGCACAACCTGAGCAAATGTAATTTCTCTTCCAATAGGTGTACTTTAAAAATGCACCAAACAGAATCTAATAAACTAATTTTCCCATAAGGAACCCAGAAGTAAGATGACCAGTCATATCCTGCATACAAAAACATCCTTAACTTACCAACCCGGTGAGGCCTGCCCAGCCACCCACTGTCACTGCTCATCTGCACACCCTTTCCGCTGGGGGGGGCGGGGGGAAGCATTTTCCAGTCCTCGAGTATGGAACGAGACACCAAAAATTGCATCCCTACAAATTCAAGAAAAAATGATGGCTCTTATCCTGGGCTGATTCTGAGCAATGCATTGAATTCTTTACCAAAATCTGAACTCGATCTGTGTATTTTCTTTACTTCCTCCTTTGTTTCCGCCCGTCAGGGAATGTTCCTAAAACCTGGTCGGCAGAAGCACGCCGGCCCCACCGCGAGGGCCCTGCCTTCCCACGTAACTCTGCCAAGCCCCCCGTGGCGTGGCCTCGGCACCTGGGAGAGCTCTCTGGGCCGTGGTTTTCTTATCTCGGAATGAGGAGGTTACGGGAGAGGATTTCTTCCAGCTTTATTCCAGTTGGAAGCATCAGCGACTACCCAGAGCCACATAAAAGGCTATCGCGCTCCTCCGGGCCAACGCCTGCGTCTCCAGGCGCTCTGGCCTTGCAGGATTAAGGGCAGAAGCGCTTGACGTTGAAGTGCTGGACATTCCACCCGGTGCCCGGCTGGACCCTGAAGGATCCCAGAGCCCTGAGAAATCCGGCTGACGTTTCCCAGGGAGATAAGTGAGAGCGAGGGCTTCTTGGAGCCTTCCCAGTGCGGCAGACACATTTTCACCACACTCTAGAAATGTTCCCAATCACTCAAAAGATAAAAAACATGAAAATCTTGAAGTCTGAGTTCCTGCTTCGCTTTATCAAGATAAATGACTTGAATACAAAGAGGCCGTTCAGCAACTTTGGGAAAGATGGTGCCGCTTCTCAGACCTAAGTGGTTTCTGGCATTCTCTTTTAGGTGGCTGGCTGGTGGGACGGTGCAACAATTCTCTGTCTTCAAAAGACGCCTTTGGTAGCAACTAGCCCAGGATTAAACAGCCCCCTGATCACAGTTGCCGGGCTTCCGTTAGAATGAAAACCACCTTGTTAGGGCAACACTTGTCGAAGTAAGTTTTGCGATGAAAACCGTTCCTCTCGTATCTCTGGAATCCACCAGTGCCCGCTCCTGCCGAAAGCTTGCAACCCATGAGGATGTGAACCATTTGAAAAGCATCCACAGGCAGGAAAGAACTGGCCTTCTTTAGAGGAGTTTGCTGTGCAAGATGCCTGGAGCGCATGTCTCAATAATCTGTATTGCAGCATATACATAAAGCCATCGCTACAGAAGCTGAAACCATTTGTCACTTGTGAGATAGTACCACCATATCTTTAAACGATGGTCCATATGACAAAGATAGTTCTCTGGGCTTGGATTTTGCAGAGAGAATCATTGTAGGAACTTTTAAAATTGTGTTTTTAGCAATCTGGCTCTTGGCCCATGAGTTGGGCTCCAGATCTGGGTGCTGCCGGACCATCTACCGGCAAGACAGAGCAGAGAGAGGGACCTGAGGACAAAACAAAACAAAACAAAACAAAAACAAAAACAAAAACAAAAAACACTACAAGAGTGCCTGATTCTTGAAACTTCCCATCTTGAGCCACAATTCAGGGGTCTTTAGAAGTCCCAGAAACTTCAGGGCGCCTGGGGAGCTCAGTCGGTTGAGCATCTGACTTCGGCTCAGGTCATGATCTCACGGTTTGTGAGTTCCAGCCCCGTGTTGGGCTCTGTGCTGACAGCTCAGAGCCCGGAGCCTGCTTCGGATTCTGTGTGTGTGTGTGTCTCTCTCTCTGCCCCTCCCCCACTCATACTCTGTCTCTCTCTCCTTCAAAAATATATAAACATTTTAAAACAATTGTTTTAAAGAAGTCCCAGAAACTTCCAGGAGGAATTATTACAATAACATCATCATCATCATCACCATCACCTTTATGGCTACCATATTTATTAAATATTTGTGGGCCAAATCCTATGCTACGTATTTTATATGTATTTGCTCATTTAATTGCTATGAAAAACCTGTGAGGCAGGTTCTTTGATTACTCCTTGTAATCAAACTGGGGAAACTGGGTCTCAGACATGAGGAAATTGCCCAAGTTTGCAAACCTGAGATTTTAGTGGCTGTGCTACCCAGTGCCTTTTGGCTAGGGTCAAGTCCGGGGAGTATAATTCCCAAGGGCTCAAAACATGTGCTTTATGCTCGAAGGACGTGTGCCTTTTTTGACTACAGGTGACAGAATCTCTACTCAAACCAGCATAAACAACAAAGATAGCTAATGGGCGCCCACTGGGGGGTGGGGGGGGTGAAAGATAGCTCCAGGCTGCCATGGTCCTTGTAGTTAACAATACCATCAAAAAGAAAGGACCTCTTCTCCAATGGGTTGAGCCTGGGTTGAAAATGAATGGGTCACCCTTAGGCCTTTTGTCCATCCCTGAACTAAATATTATGAATAGGCAGATAGTGTTGGTGATGAGAAGCGTCTGAGGTTGTGATCTCCCCACACTGAAGGTGTCTCCAAAAGGACTGAGGTGGGGGAATTTGGAGGCTTTTATCCAAAGATACTCATCACCATAGACTCAATGGCAGGAAGGCAAATGTTGTAGAAAATTCCTGAGAACTTCTAGAGGTCTGGAACTTTAAACAAAATGCCATGCTTTTTTACTTTCATTTACACCATACTTCTCGTTCTCTAACATGGATATAGTAATGCAATTAAGATTATCTTAAAGAATGACCAGCCCACATAATTGACTCCTACTCAAAGTGGAAGTATTTTAAAGTCAGTAAAATGCACAATAAATGCTCTATATGCAATGTAGATTCTCAGAAAACGCCAGTGTCTATATATTGAATAAATATATATATTGAATAATATATATATTATATATTGAATATATATTCAATATATTGAATAAATATATTGAATAAATAAGATCTACATCTTAGCCCATCCCACTGGATCATAAATTCTTACTAATTTTTCATGTCAGTGTGCATACAGCTACAATTTAGAGATAGATAATATGATTGCAGTTTTCGATTACATCGATATTTAGCTTCTCTGTCCTTCAAAATGATAGCATGCTGTCCCATCCCCACACAAGACCCAGAACTTACTCTACAGTCTCATTCTGCAATATTTATTGCATGCCATTATGTTTAAGTGGCAGGTGTTGGGGGTTAAAAATAAATAAATAAACACAGTCCCTATACCCATTAGCAGGAAAGACAAACATATTAACACATCTTTTTTTTTAATAAGTGCTATGATAAAAGTAAACAAGTATACTCTGGAACTCAAATGGGGGTCACTTAACTCAGTCTTGAAAGATGAGTAATTTAGGCAAAATATAAAGGATAGGGGTGTGTTTCAAGCTGAGGGAATATCAAGGACAGAAGTATGAAAGCGTGCAACAACATGACATATTCAATATAGGGCAGCACCGTCCCACAAAAATATCGTGTGAGCCACAAACACAAGCCACAGACACAATTTTAAGCTTTGTAGTAGCCGCACTAAAAGAATGAGAAGAAACAGGTGGAATCAACTTTCAATTTTATTTAACCTCACATATCCAAACTATTACCATTTCAACACATAACCAGTATAAAAATTACTGATGAGGCATTTCACATTCTTTTCTTTAACGACAAGTCTTCAAAACCCAGGATGCATTTTACATATATAGCACATCTCAGTTTGGACTAGCCACGTTTCAGAGACTCAGTAGCCACCTGTGGCTGGTGCCTACCATAGGGGACAGCGTGGCTCAAGGGTAATAAGCTGGAGGTGGAGAGGGTCAAAACATGGATAGAGAAGTGAACGGAGGCAGTCACACACAGTCTTCTGAGTACTTCATTGTAGGAGTCATGGGAAGGCAATGAAGGATGAGTCACTTTGGAAACTGGGTAAAGGATGGTTTCAAAGAGAACAAAACTAGGAATTAGATAGTTACAGGATTGAACTAGATTTGACAAAGGTTGAAATTATACTCAATGGGATGGAGATAGAGCTGGGAAGACACAAAATTATTAAAGACAAAATGTCTGCAGGCGTTTGGTGAATTCAATGTAGAAGAGGAAGCGTAATGGAGAAAAAGTTGGGAATGTGTACCCAGTTTCTGATGGACACAGTGAGAGAACTATGGACATAACTCAAAATGTGGGTAGGAGGAAGACTGGTGCGGTCCCATTATTCTCTATTACACCCCATACAGCATCATGAGTGTGTATTCACTCTAGTGTGGGTCTCCACCCAAACTCAGAGCTTATCAAGAAAAGAGGAGCAGACATGAATGAACATGCCAGGGTTATTTGTACAGGTATCCCCACAAAGGCACCTGGGGGAGAAGAATCCTTCACAAATATGACATTCAGAATTGAGCACAAAAGGGTAGAAACAGGATAACGAGCCTGGTTGAAGGTATGGACACATATCCTAGTCCTTAATGAAATCAGAATTATAATCATGGTAACGCAGCAAGATCCCGACACAGCCAAGCCCCTGTCAAGAGAATGATATACACTATGACACTGAGAATCTTCTAGTTGGTCTGCTGTTCATGAAGGGCAGGCATTAGCAATCCAGTTCCAGGTCTGTAATGCAAGAAAACATCCACCTTAGCAGGAGTATCGAAAGAAGTCATACTCCCAGGACCCAGAACTATGGGGCTTTCCAGCATCATCACAAGACATGTTTAGTGGTATAAACAAAAGCTTCAGGGGTATAACAGTCAGGACTCAGCAGGTCACAGCAGTCCTTACAGGGAACTACATCTAACTGTGCACAGGCACGGTGATTATAACTTTCAAGGGAGAATTCCCTAGCTGGAAGAGAAAGTGGCCAATATTAGGAATCTAAGAGGCATAAAAAAGTGAGTTGTTGACTGGTTCCTGGTGGAAACACGTATCTTGGATAGAGGGTAACTTGGAAAATTCTCAGTAGGAACAGGATAGCATTCTTCTTTATTCTCTTGCTTGAAAACCCAACTTTTTGGAGAGACAATAAACACTTGGTGTTGCGAACTCCGTGAACATCAGTGTGGGTTTGAAGTTAATGCTAGACTAATAACTCAGCTTAGGGGTCATGTGGCTAAGTGAGGACTCTTGACGTGAGTTGAGATCAGGGAGATAAAGAGTGAATCCCTCTCTCCAGCCTTAGATGCTCATGGAACATATTAGAAAGTGAATAGAAGACCAAAAAGGAAGAATATGGTTGTGCCTAATCTGGAGAGAGCCACCACCTCATGGAGACATGAGCATTGGCAGGTAGGATTTTCCAAGTAGGTACATACATTTGTATATAAAGGAATACTGGGGCCTTGGCTTTTCCAGGGGAGTCACAAATAACTCACTTCCCTAGATTTTATTTTAAGAAGCTGACTTAACTCATTAAAATGAGGGGAAGAGGAATCGTGAAAGAATTCCCTGAAATAATTTTTTCAACTTAAAAAACATAAATAACCTTCTTGCATGGGAAGAATCTCAACATGATGTCACCTTCATCATGCAGGCTCCATAGCAGTAAATGTATTTGTTGCTTTCAGAATCAAGAATCATTGCCATTTTCTCCTTTACACAAATACCCAATGTTACTAAGGATACCATGACTCCATGTGCCTTTGTGCATGTATGGATACACAATCACAGAACACACTGAGCAGCCAACCCAGATTTTTCCCCTATTTCTTCCCAGAGACATTTACCTATTGCTGACCTTATAAAAGATAAAAATAGTTATGTTGCTTCATTTTTCCCAAATGCTGTTTGAACAAATCCATGAGCAAAGATCCAGAGCAGTTAATGTCAACTTTTCAGCCTCTGAAGCATTTAAATTATTATTTACTTATTTTCAAATCTCAAATTTTATCCCAAGGTTCAGTTACTTATCTACCTATATCCAAATATTTTGAGCTGAGACTCACATGAAATCAGACTGCCTACCAATTCTACTATTTCAGTAAAGGTATTAGAGGAAAAATAAGTCCTGACCCAAGTAACTTTAAAAATGAAGTCTGTACAATTCAAGGCAAAAGAAAATATACACACATATTCTACTGTAGTTGGCAAATGTTTCCCTTAGGGTTCAGGTTAATAATTGTGCTGTAGATGTATACTGGAATTGAAAAGCTAAGTATTGGATGGTGGGTGGTGGGAACCCGGTTCCTCTATGTTGGAGCAGAAGGTTACAGATAAGCAAGAGAGGAGGCTAGAACAATCCATGGAATAGTGGATGAGAGATGAAGATATCAGTTTGAACTGTTTCACTTACTTATAGATATAGCTGGTTACATACAGAAATTCGTTATAGATAAGTTTAGATACATGGGTAACTACACACAGCGCATATCCTCTGGAGGCTAAGAAATCTCAGAAGCAAAGACACCCCAGTAACAACAAGCACACGCAGCCCCCTGTTCTTGGTTTTCAATGCTATTCTCCAACAAAAGGACCCACGGCTCAGTGGGGAGATGGCCAATTCTAGGTCTGGGGAAGGGACATATGAGATGAGGTTGGATGTATTTATGTATGAGATAAAGTTAGAGTAAAATTAAACAAAAAAATAATGGGATAATTGGATCATAACTCTTCAAGTATAAAATAAACATCCATAATTCCCTACTAATGTAAACAAATGAATGATTGAATAAGTGGGGGAGACAAATCTGTGCAAAAAAAAAAAAATCCCCATGATGTATGATACCTCACCCTGTAGGAGGTGAGTATAACTCTCCACTCCTCATGTGTGGGCCACACGCTGTGACTTCCTTCCAAAGAGGACAGTCAGGAGAGATGGTAAGGAGATGCGAGTAACTTTAGAGTGGAAAAAAACTACCAGACACTCCCAGCCAGGTGGCTGAGGTCAACATCAGCAGGACAAGTCATGTTCACAGTACATAACCTTGGTATGATGTGGTGCAAATGGCAATTTCTCCGTGCCAAAATCCCAGAACACCAACCTAATCCTCAACAAAATAGCCAACAAACCCCAGTTAAGGGGCAATCTACAAAATAGCCGACCAGCACTCCTCAGACCTGTCAAAGTCATCAAAACAAGCAGTCTGAAAAACCAACACAACCCAGAGGAGCCTACGGAGACATGAGGACTAAATATAATTTGGCACTCTGGATGGGATCCTGGGACAGAAGAGGTGTGTTGGACAAAAAATAAGGAGGTCTGAAATACGTATGGACTTCAGTTAATAATAATGTATCAACATTTCATTAATTGTAAAAAAAAAATGTACCATAACCAGATAAGATGTTAGTAAGAA
This sequence comes from Panthera leo, assembly GCF_018350215.1. Lineage (NCBI taxonomy): Eukaryota > Metazoa > Chordata > Mammalia > Carnivora > Felidae > Panthera > Panthera leo. The sequence goes on along the minus strand of NC_056695.1, from coordinate 1,722,182 downwards.
AAATTGGAGATGGGCTCTGCCGTAACTCTCCATATAATTTCCAACTTTCCTGTACATCTAAAACTATTTTTAATTAAGTTTATTTTAAAAGTAAAAAAATAATGAACTATAGGTATGCACACGCTGTAGTCTAGTTGATAAATTGTTTCTCCCAGAGGTGTGAGTTCATTTTAAAAGTACTTTATATGTATATGAATATTGAACGAATAAATGAATATGGAAGGTGATATCAAACAAAGAAATGAATATGGCAGATGACAGGAGTCTCATTGTCAAAAAAAATTTACAAAGAAGCAAGAGAATTCTAGATTGACTCTTGGCCTGCAGGATCAGAGAAATGTGTATAAATTTATGCTTAGTCTCACATATACAAATGAATGGATACAGAAATAATTATAAATATATGTGTATATTTGGGTTAATATATACACATAGTCCCAGATTTGCGTGTTGGGAGAGCCTAGCAAGAGGGATGCCCCAGAAGCAACAAGCACAATTTCTTGGAGAAATTATTGACACTTGGCCTGGGACAGGGAAAATACAAGATGATCTAGAGCATCTTAAAATGCCAAAAATCAAGGAAATGCTCAAAAAAAAAAAAGTAGATAATAACATGCCAAAAGGACACAGTGGCCAACCCTTGCCTAATGGCCAAAGCTGGAATCATCTGAGCAAAATAAATAACATAGTGTTGGATTATGACCTGAAGAATAAAATAAATATCCGAGAGCCCATGCTGGTTAAAATATATGACTAAATAAATGATAAATGGGGCAGAAGAGAAAATATTCCTTCCAGATAAATTCAAAATAATATATGTAAATCCCTCTTCCTCCAAGAAGCATAGCTTAATGACCCTCCTTCAGCTTGAGCTGGACTGCATCACTCATTTGCAGATAAGACATGGAAAGGGAGACATGGTGGCCTGACGGGGGGGAACCCTGGCAGAGCAGACAACCCTTAACCAAGTGAACAACATTCACCTCATCAATGATGAGTCATCTTCGTGTCATGTCCCTGACATAATGTGAGACGGCAACTTCACCTCTGTAGTGTTCTTTCCAAAAATGTACAACCCCGGTCTAATTGTGAGGAAGCACCAGACAGATCCAAACTGAGGGGCATTCTGTAAAACACCTGACCAGTTCTCTTCAAAATTGTCAAGATCACAAAAAAGAAAATCTGAGAAGTTGGCACAGACCAGAGAGGACCCGGGGGACATGATGACTCAATGCAACGTGACATCTCAATGCAGGTCTTAGGGCAGAAAAAGGGAGTTCATGGGAAACAAGTGAAATCTGAATAAAGTCTAGAATTGAGTTAATGGTAATTTCCTAATGTTAATTTCTTAGTTTTGACAAATGTTCCATGGTTATAGGAGATATTGACATGAAAGGAGATGCGCGAAGGGTCCACAGACACTTTCTGTATTATCTTTGCAACTTTTCTCTAAAACCAAAGTTATTCAAAATGAAAACTTAATAAAAAGCTCCAAGTTCTTTCAGCCCACATTCTCCTACTTGGTCACAGTTTAATTGGTCATAAGAATGAAGTCTGAACATTTTATGATTTTAGTGGAAAACATATTCTTAATTGTAATGCATATTCTAAGAATACACAAGTTTCTAATAAGAAACATATGTGCATTGAGAAATGTTTGAAGGCAAAGTAACCTCCAAGCTTTGAAACATCCTGGGCCCAAGGGGGCCAGACCTCCAGGGATAGTGCAGCCTGTGGTCACTGCACAGTGCACGCACAGAGCCTACTTCTAGCCAAGTTTGAGCTCTGAACTGTATTGGGGCGTCGGTTTATGGTGGCCATACTGTCTAGGAAATCCTTGTAGATTTCAAGTTGCTTTTCGAAGAAGCCAGAAGGATGAAATATAAACTTGACCTTGCTTAGAATGATCTGGGAGCCCCTGGAAACTTTCCCTACTCAGCAGACATTCTAAGAAACTGACTGGGGCAAAAAGCCCATTCACCAGCATGACTCTGGGTCCTTCCACCCCATCCCTGTCTATGGACCCCGTGACCCTAGAAACCCGCCTGAGACATCTACAGCACCATGGTCCCATGACTGGTGGGCCCACGTCAGTATTCATCTCTGGGCTTCACAAGGCAGGTCAGAGCAAATGGGAAGTTTAAGGAATCTCTATTCTGAAACCCACCCCATTTCATTGGTTCTAAATGACACATTCTGTATAAAAGCAACTTTAACATCTCTGAAGTTAGAATGTGTCATATTTCATAACATCTTAGAGTCAATGGATCCCTACAAATTACATTCCAGTGATATGATTAATAAAATTGACTAAAGTATACAGAGAAGAGAGGGGAGGGGCTACAGTACCTATTATAGTGACTATCTGGGACCAGTAGAAAACAATAAGTAAGGATTTACTTTGGGGTAACGAAAGTGGGAGTAAGGGGATGTCAACTGGAGGCCATGGTGCAGGGGCAGGACCGTGGGCAGCTTCCCTGACCCGGGTCTGTGTCCTCCCCCTTTTCTTCCCCACTTCCCTTGTGGTGTCCTCCCAGGTCCTCACCCACAGATGCCCAGAACCCCACTGTGGGCTCCCCTCGAAGCCTATCTTTCCTCAAATGCCCCAAGTGTCTTTGCTTCTTTATGCAATCCACTCTTTTTCCCCCACCCTTTCAATTCCTTACCCATCACACACACACACACACACACACACACACACACACACACACAGAGTCAGTGCACAATTTCAAACTCAGGAAGTCTGACCTTGGGATCAATGTTTGTAACCACTATGCTCTGTCAACTAATAAAGTTCCAAAGCACAAAATCTTTGTCATGAAAGTTTACTAGGGACATGAGGAGTTTCCCTGGGGCTCTCCGAATCTGTATCTTGAGGACACTGAGGGGAGGGAGGGGCGAGCCTAGACTGGAGGGAGGAGGCAGATGCTGCCTGGCTTTCCCTCCCCACCCAGGCCCGCCGGTGGCCGTTTGGGAACCTCAGGCCCCCACCAGCCATCCTACTGTGTGAGGGAGGCAACTAGAAAGGAGAACCACCCATCCTCAGCCAGAGAAATGGGGTTCAGCTCCTAGGGTCTACCTGAGCTAATTCTTTAGAGACCTCAGCCTGTGAGCTGTGCCCGTCCCTCAGGGAGACATCTGTCCATTATGGTGGCCATCAATATCTCTCTTCTCATGTCATATATGCCATTTGGAGAGGGATACAATAACAAAGCACAGAATCACCAAGAACATGTCTGACACTGTTAAATGAAGGGCAGAGCATGAAAGCAAAGGGTGCCATAGAGTGGGTGGTTCCCTTAGGTTATTTGCTTAGAGAGGTATCTCCCAGCAGGTGTCTCCTGGATGAAAAAGGACCCAGTCATGGTGAAGTGAGGGCAAGAGCATTCCAGAGGAATGGACATCATAGGGAGCCCACAGCGGGGACTAGCTTGTGCTCCAGGGAAAGGAAAAGAGATCTATGGTCAGGTAGGGAGACAGGGACAGACCAGAGCTTGGAAAACTAGGATAAAGCAGACCAACCACATCCACTGTTGGGAGAAAATGCAGGCCTACTGTCCAGGGCAGTGCTGTAGTCTGATCAAGATAGTAAAAGACCCTTTGGCAGCTGTATGGAGATGGCACCGGAGAAAGCCAGATGGAGACAGGGAAACCACATGGGGACCTGTTGCCAGTCCAGGCCAGACAGGATGAGCAGGGCTGACAGCAGTGGGGATGGGCAGAGAGGATGCTCCTGTGTGCTTGAAGCCAGAGGAAATGGGGCTTGTCAACGGACTGGATGTGTGGGAGTGGGGACGGAAGGCATCACGGAAGCTTCTATTGTTTCAACTTAAGTGAACTGAGTAGGTGGTGGTCTCATTTCCTGAAATGGGAATTCTAGAGGGGAGGAAGGGTGGTGGCCATCAAGACTTACGCTGTATCCATGTTGACTGAAATTCCGATTAGATATTCTAATGGACATGGCAGGAAGGCAGGTAGATATGTAAACAGGGTGCTCTTAGGACAGGCCAAAGATGGACAAAAGGATTTGGAAATGGTTGGTTTATAAATGAATTTTAGGATGAGGATATGGATGGGACCTTCCAAGTGGGAAGTATTTTGTGGAAGATACATGGGGCCCAGGCCAAGTGAGGTTTGCAGAGGCTCAGAGGCCGTATAAAGGGCTAGAAGTAGCACAACAAAAGAGGTGGTCACCGGGGAGAGAGCACGGCTGTGCAGTGTGAGTGAAGAAGGCACATCCAAGAGAGCTGTTCACGCTGGCGTTTCCTAGAAGCCAAGCTGGGCTTGGCAGGAGTATGTGCACGGGCCTCGCCTCATCAGGTCGCCTAGACCACCTTAGCAAAAGGATCCCCAAAGAACCAGGTCCAGGCGGTCAGACTGCTCTCTCCACAAGCACTGGAACCGAACCAAGATACCTCTCTGTGTGAAAGGTGGAAATTGGTGGCTATTTGAAACTATTTTCCCCTCTGCCTGTGCTGGTCGGACTTTCTCTCCAAAACGTAGGCTTGCGCTTCCACTCAGCCATGGGCTGTCCCATGGATTTCTGGCAAGTTCTCTGCCACCCAGTGCTCTGTCTCCAGGTGTAGATTATCACCTTGCAGCTTCACCACCATGAAGACTGTTGAAGTCCTGAGTGATGGCTCTGTGCTCTCTGATCCTCTGTGGTACATTATGTCTTCTCATTAAAGTCAGTCAGGAACATTAGCTCATTCAACTTGTCGGCTTAATGAGCTTCACATTCAAAAGGGAGTCCAACATTTTTGGAGAGTGAATTAAAGTGGATTGTCACCTACTGGCCTGGATTACATCACCAATTCCTATCCGAGAAGTCATGGCCCTAAGGTGTCCCTGGATGCTTTTCAGGATGTCTTTGAAGCTCTGAAACCATGGATGACATTGTGCATTGATGTTCATAGATGCATTTTTTTGGAGGAGAGCCCAGAGTTTTATTGGAATTAAGAGAAATATGGGACTAAATTTTTTCTTAAATTGCATTTCAGCTACTGGATACTAATCTTATGTCCTCCATAGTGAACCATAAGCAATCCCTGATAAAGGACTGTCACTTTCTTTTTTTTAAAGTTTTTTATTTTGAGAGAGAGAGAGACAGACAAACAGACAGAGCTCTAGCAGGGGAGGGGCAAAGACAGAGAAAGACACAGAATCCAAAGCAGGCTCCAGGCTCTGAGCTGTCAGCACATAGCCTGATACAGGGCTCAAACTCATGAACCGTGAGATCATGACCTGAGCCAAAGTTGGACACTCAACCGAGTGAGCCACCCATGTGCCCGAGAGGACCATCACTTTCTAAACTTTGTGTTGTCCATGTTTCCTAATGCAACACCACCTGTGTGCAGCAGGCATGATGCTGACTTGAACAGACATGCGGCACATCACTTTGTCCAGGGATCTTGCCCTGCTACTTCTCTGGTTCTTCTCACTGTTGAGTTGTCAACTCCTGAGTGACTTTGGTGCCAATTCCTCATTTCTCCTAACGCTCAAGGAGATGCAAATATTCTGTTCAAGACTAACCCTGAAAAATCACCTCAATCCCTAGCCCTGTCCTTCAAAGGCTCAACAACCCAAGAAGACTAGGAACAGAAAGCTTCAAAATGGCATCTTTCTAGCCTCTACCTCAGCCCCATTCAGATTTGCTTGGTCTTTTCACTTACCTTTAGACAACATGGTGGTATCTGTTATGTCCTGAACCATGCATGAGCACCTGCCATATGTTCACCCTGTTCCAGACACCACTGACTCGACTGTGAACAAAACAAAGATCAGTACCCTAATGGAATTTATCTTCCAGTGGGTCAGAACATAAACAAAATAAGAATATATATATATATATATACAGTACGTAAGATGCTGATAAGCGCTAAGGACAAAATAAAACAAGACAATAACATTAAAGAGTATCATCGTAAACACTTTTATAGCCAATGCCATGTGCCAGACATGTCCTAAATATTCTGTGGGAGTTTTCTCAGGACAACCCTGAGGCTGGTATGACTATGATTCCTGTTTCAATCTGATACAGCTGAGGCACAGGGGCGAGCACCTTGCCTGGTGGCTGCCAGCCTGCAAAGGGAGAGCAGAGAAGGGAGCAGCTTGGATTGGGCAACCCAGGAAGGCCCCTTTGCACACTGCATGCTTCACAAATGTGATGACCGAAGCGAGCTCGGGTAAATGCTTGAAACCTTAAAGCTAGCTGGAACTCTAACCCCTTAGAGGACCTATTCGCTCATGGGAGCTGAGGATACTTGCCCACCAGCCTTCTCCCTACCTACCCACCCGTTATTGCTTTCCAGGAAAGAAAAAGAGACATTTGTTTTTTAAAGTGGGAGTTGGGGGTAACAAGAGCTAATGACAACAGAATGATGGTCTTAAAACATCCTGCTAAGTTTAGGTCGTCATTGTTTTTCTCAACTCTAAAAAGGAGAGAAAACAGTACATAGTCCCTCACAGGATGACTAATGAGAAAGAGATTATGAAGAATTTGAATGCTGTAAAAACCTAATACTTGCAGAGCAATTTAATTTAAGGAAAATAAACAGTGGGTAATGTAAAGAGGTAACAAAAGGCTAGCATATGTTTAGATGGGAAGAATTGTTTCCAGAACAAACTGTGGAATGACAACTTCCACAGCTTGAACATAAACTAAGATTTACAAACTATGAAAAAAATTTAAAATGCTACTTTCCTTAGATTTAAAGAATGAGAAGTTCAAAAAAAAAAAAAGTTTAAGCACAGAAAGGAACTGGAGGGACAATGGGTGTGTAAGGCACGGTCTTACAAAGACTCAGCAGAACAATGAGGAAAAAGAAGATTGATCTACTTAGAGGGATTCACTAAACCCCATCTCTAAAAGCAAAGAGTCTTGCTAAAATGATGTCTGATTGAGAGATAATTATGGGGGAAATGCCAATTCCACATTTCGTATCTGGACACTTTACCGCATATTGTTGGAGCCCCATGGAGACGGGATATGAAAAGAATAGCATGACAGGGGAGGGATGGGAAGGAAAGTAGTCTTGGAGCAGAGCCAGATAATGTGGAAGTAATTGAGATTTACCAGCATAATTTCCATAATCGCTTTTGGATGCACAATAGCTCAAGAGTGTGCCATAGATTCGCATTTATTAGTGTTCTGGGGTTACGATGCGTTCCTAGAAGATGGCTGATCTATTGCCTTTGCAGGGATTCCTGGAGTTTTCCTCAAGAAGCAATGTGATAGAGATGAGCTCTTCTGTCCCTTTCTGCACTGTGTGCTGTGCGAGCTCCATGCCTCCCACCTGCACCACTGTGTGCCGTTGGTCAGCCATCCACATCGTCTGTGATCATGGTAAGAAATGACCGCAATAAAGGTCCATTGTTTTCTACTGAGAAGGGAGAACACAAGTGGTGCGAAAACCGAGGAAGCGCTAAAAACCGTTGAGTCTCAACATGAGCATTGAAACCCGCTGTGTAAGAACTGATCAACCCCGGCCTGTTTCCCCTTCCTCTACAACACTGAACTACCATGTTAAATAGACAACAGGTGTGTATCACCACGCAGCTTTTCACCCGAACCCACGCGAATGAAAACTCATGCAGGCGCTACATCCTGCTGATGCCCTGGCCACACCGACAGTCCTCAGAGATGCTTGTGGTTCATCCCACCAGGGTCCTGCCCATTCACCAAACCTCCATATCAGCATGGAAGTAACTTGAACAGGACCTTGGAGGCAGCACACCATAGACTGATGCTAACTTCTCCTGACAGAGAGGAGAGAAACATCCAAAAGGCTACTTGCAATGTTGTTTGGTGATTTCCACAGAAAGCATAAAGGGAAACCTCAGAGAAAGTCTCCTTACACAGGATGGCAACTACAGCCCCACTGGACCCAGGGCAGATGCTGGTAACCTACTGTGGACATAGAAGGTGGACATTCCCACTGAGGCTAAACTTATTCTCAAAGTCTTTCCCTCCTGGACACTCCAGGCAGCCCAGCCAGTCATTCAGGGTTGAATTTAAGATAAAATCTATTCACCATCTCTCTGTTCACTTAAAGAAAGAAAAACAAAGAAAGGAAAAAAAAAGAGCTGAGTTTTCTGGTTCCAGTGCTTTCCAATTCTGGGGCCTCTGGGAGCAAGTGACCTACCTGGGGCCAGTCTGATCTATAAAGTAGGGATGTCCGTAGATGCTGAGTATTCCTGCACAGGACAGTAGGAAGGGACCATGTGGGGAACAATGTGACAGGAGCCCGTGAACTGTAAAACCACACACCCACGTCAAGTGGTTTTATCATCCTGATAACGATCCTCAATCTAACTTGTGGTCGGACTCCTCAAAGCCAATGTACTGTCTGTTTCTGGACAAAGAAGACACATAAGTTTGTTTCCGGTGCTCATAAAGGATGTAAGATGGCTGCCACATTGAAGGACTAATTTGGGTCAATACAGTTCAATAATTATGAGCATGGACTCTGGAGCCAAACCACTTGGGCCTTAAACCCTAATTTACCACAATACTAGCTACGTTTCTTGCCTCTCGGTTTATTCATCTATACAATTGGATTGTTATCGGGAGGAATAAATTGATTAACATTCGTAAAGTACGTACTCAGAATGGCCCCTGTCATACGGGAACCAAGCACTCAGTGTTAGCCGTTGCCGTTACTGCTGTAGCTGTCACTAGCAGGTGTAACCATAGCTGCAGGAGGAGTGGCTGAAAGTAGAAGCAGCAAGACCAGGGAAAGGCTCCGAAGGAGTCCAACAGTTCAAGGCCAGAGCTGGCAATGAAGGAGGATCCCCCGGTCCCAAAGAGGGGCAGGCTGAGAGGCTCAAGGCCGTAGGGGAGGTGTGTGGGCATCTTTCGTTTCCAAGCCCACAAGAGGTCTAGAACATAAAGACCTAGGCATGCCTGGGAAGCACATCCAACAAGAATCTGGACTCTTAATTCCTCTCAGATCCAATTCTTCCTACTAACACAGGTTCTACCTGAATCCTTGCTTCTTTCTGACTCTTCCTTTATCGTTGTTCCTCTGTCTAAGAACCCCCAGTTTCATCTCTAAGTGATTTATAAGGGCTGGGCTATTACCCAGAATTTCCACTGTGCATCAATCTCCCTATAAGATACACACTAATGCAGAAGTCAAAATCCTCGGGCTCAAAGAAGTTGATGTGATAGGTTGCCTTTCCGACATGTCATCCCAGAAACCTCTTACCCTATCCCCTCACGTCCCCGGCTACAGGTCCCCTACTCTACACAGGAGGGGCCTGCTGGATAGGAGCCATCCTCACGCATCCTCACAGAGACAAGTTTTACTTGTCGACTTCCTCTGCGTCTCAGGAGACCATCAAAATGGAGTGAAATATAGACATCTTATGGCAAAATACAAAGTACAATTGGATACACTTATCTCATGGAAGCATACCTCTAATTAGCTGAATCATTCCCGAAGCAATGGTAAGGAAAGACTGGAACAGATCTGCAACGCTGATAGGCTTTGTGCAATCTGGCAGTGGATTCTGCAATCTGAAATCATCCGCGGCAACCACTTTTAGAACAGCGCCAATGTGCAGACCTAAATTACTTCTGGCTCCACAGTAGCATCTGCCCATGAAATAAGCTTCTACCAAAAGCTTCAACTCTCCAGGAGTAATTATCTAGACTGGCCTCAAGACTGCACTCCGGGCGTTTGAAACTCTTTTCTACAATTGCCAGCCATCTTGCCTGTTAGCATGCCTGTGGGAAGGACAGGCCGGCAGTTCGAGTGTGGATTTCCTAATCGAAGTCATTGTCCCTGAATACCTCGCGACCATCCGATGTAACACACAGCGAAAAGGACTTCCAGGGCACGTTGAGTTATTCAAAACCTGTCGCCTCTCAGCAGAAAACTCAGCACGAGCCTCAGGGATGGAGGTCTTAACGCTCCGCTCACGCCAGCTGACCTCTAATTCTCATTTGCAAACTCCCAGAAGGGGCATTGATCGTCTTTTCCACAGGGCCCGGCATGGGACGCAAAAACGACTCAGAGAGTGTTTTCGTGATGAGGAAATCAGATCCATTTGTTAATCGCAGACGAACATTCAGGAAGACACTAGGCATATAAGTTACAACAGTAATCAGGCTCCCTCAGCAAGCTTACCCAAGTAGTTCAGCGCTGGAAAGTCTCCTCCCCGCAGTCATTCCCCGACCGGCAAACCCGGGTCCTGTCAGCCACGCGTGCCGCCGATCCCCTACCATGTTTTACTATGGAGCCAACAGTTATTACAAAATGAGTCTCATCTATAGAAAATGTCAATGACCTGCCATGTAAGTGAAGTACAGATTTCTCGTTCACAGCCTAACATGAGAAGCATAACCACAAAACACTACGGTGGTCCCAAGCTCGACACTGACCTCCTTCACCCGAAGAATTGATGGTGGTTACTTCTCAACTGCAAGACTGAGACAGCATGTGCTCGCTTGATTAAAGCAAGCCCACGGGCGACAGGATAGATTCCTCACCCGTAGCTTACTTGAACTAACATACACGAACGGGAAAATACAGAAAACAGATCTGCTAAGTCCTTGAACAACGTTTCAGTTTTCTCATGCCTCAAAATTATTTTCTCATGCCAGGGCTGTTATTTTCTCCAAAGGGATTCTCACATGAGGGCAAAACCAGTGTAACTTTTCCCATACGTCTTTGTCAGATGGTTTCCAAGAACGTGCCATCAGGGACGGCCATAACGCTCCAGAGCCAGCCTTGACCCAAAGGTCAGTAGATTTGCATTTGCTCCTCCCAAAGTATTTGTACAAAGTCACGCTAATCTCCATTTACCAAGGAAGCAAAGTTTTGTCTACAGTGGTTCCTAACCCTGCTCTCCTCCTACCAAAGTCGGTAGGGCATCCAAATAAGTTGGATATTTCCGTGAGAAACTCAGAAGGCCACAGATATTAAGATGCATGCTGAGGGTGTGCTAGGGAAGTCTGGCCTCACGGTGAAAGTGAAGTTTCTTGCATATGCTAGATGGACCCGAGATCTCGGGCCTCTTTGGTGGCTCAACACAGAAAACACCGAGAGATTGAAGTCGTCCCCCATCTGCAACGGCAGAATGATCCAGCAGCTCTGTTCGCTATGGAGAGGGATTAAGAATGGAACAGTCACGGAGCACGTGGGTGGCTCAGTCAGTTAAGCATCCGACTTCAGCTCGGGTCATGGCCTCACGGCTTGTGAGTTCGAGCCCCGCGTCGGGCTCGGTGCCCGATGTGTTCAGAGCCTGGGGCCTGCTTTGGATTCTGTGTCTCCCTCTCTCTCTGCTTCTTTTCTGGTCACGTTCTGTCTCTTTCTCTCAAAAGTAAATAAGTGTTAAAAAAAAAAAAAAAAGAAGGGAACAATCACAAAACCAACGGTTCCTCAGGGTCAGGAGAACAGCAGCCTGGTTCGGTTTTCAGTTGCCCACGGCAGTGGTAGCAACAATGCAGGAATACATCCACTTCGAAAACTGGACAGACAGGGGCACCTGGGTGGCTCAGGCGGTTGGGCATCCAACTTCGGCTCAGCTCATGATCTCGCAGTCCGTGAGTTCGAGCCCCACATCGGGCTCTGTGCTGACAGCTCAGAGCCTGGAGCCTGTTTCAGATTCTGTGTCTCCCTCTCTCTGACCCTCCCCCGTTCATGCTCTGTCTGTTTCTGTCTCAAAAATAAAGAAACGTAAAAAAAAAAAGAAAGAAAAAGAAAAAAAGAAAAAAACTGGACAGACAGACTAGCAAACATCTTACTGGGCTTGCTGTTGCCTTGTGAAATTGCATCTTTTGTTTTCTTTTAAGGAATATTATTCAAAAAGCTGAATTTGTTCAGATGTCTCCCAGCCAGTTTAATTCCTTGACACTTTGGTGGCCATCACTTTCGTCCTCTGTGGGCTTCCCAGAAAGGTGAACCTCCAGTATAAAAACTTCCCTTCCCTGTCCTCCCAGCTCTCTTTTCCTTCCAACTCATCCAAGTACATCGTTAGGCTCCATTCCTGTTCTCAGCGAAGTATACAGTCGTCCCTGCCAGATTTCCTGCAGCTGCCTTCCCTGAGTTCATCTGCTGTCGAGCTTCCCGACTTGAAAGGTATCCCAGAAAGCCTGGCCTCAACTAATTCCCAGAGAAGATCCCCGACTCCATGAGACAACAGATAACAGCTGGTCCAGTGGTTGTAGTTCCAAAGTTTTAAGGCCACAACCGACAAATCCTACGAATAGACTTGAGTAAGGCAGAACGACTTGCCCGAGGGGCCCTGGACGAGGACGGAGGGGGGACGAGGGTGAGTGGCCGTGGCCGAGGATGCAGGGGCTGCCTGGCACCACCTTGCACGCTTGCTCATGCCCGGTGCTGGGCCTCCGTGATAGCATAATCGTTTCCATCTTGGTAACTACTGCCCTGCCATAAACACAAGGTTATGACTTCACGGGGGATAGGCCAGATGAGAAGCAGAACTGTGAGGGAAAGCACGCTTGTTAAAGCAAAACTATTTTCAATAATTGGAAGAGGGATTTGAGAAACTAATTCTGGCCAAGAACCTCTTTTGTATTTTTTTTTTTTTTTTATTAAAATGTTCTCAGCATTAGGGCTACGTCCAAACCAACACTGCTGACACATACATGACAGTCTGGAATTAATGAGCCTCCAAGAAACTGTCTGAAGAGCAAGATGGGAGGCCGGTTGCCACCCAAGGTTCTCCAACGGAGCGCCTTAAACAGCCCCCCACAGTCCGCTACCTTCCTACCACGCGGGTGGGACCCATTGTCTTGTGATTTTGAAGGGATATTTCTCTTCCTGGGGCTATGTCTCAACGTGGACAGTAGCTAATCTGCACTGAACAACACTGGCAGACCACTTGCTTCCTCTGCGAGTAAAACATAGCGGCACAAGTGTCCAAAGTGAGGGGCGAGAGAAAGACGCACAGATGAGCAGTCTGGAAAGGCTGCTCAGCAATCCTGAGCCGACTCCTGCTCAGCAATCAGCAACCACCCTCTGGACCAGCAGGGTGCGAGGAAGGAAGTCTGCTGCTGCTGCCTGTCACGATGGGGCACCGGTAGATTCCACAGCAAACGCCGGCCCCACCGCCCACCCTCGTGGGGCTTCCGCGAGCCACACCATCGCCAACGCGGGCTAACGTACATGTACTTACCCAAAGGGTTGGAGAAAAACACGAAACGCACCAGCGAATTGCAGCCACGCAGCAACCACAGACTACCAGCCAGTCCACCAGGGCTCCGCCTCATGATCGTCTTGTCACAAACACAATGACGGGAAAGTAACGATTCATACACACATTCAACCCCGGGGCCGACAGATTTGATAGCACTTATCACCCGTGTCTTTGACACACAGGGCCACGAGACAATTCAAAGGATCTCTGTGAGTTTCCGAGGAGGGCAAAGGGTTCAGGAACATTTTTTGGCTCTGTGGAATGACGTGTCCCCGTTGGCACGGAAATCTGTGCAAAATTATGGTTGAAATCGTTGAGGTGAAAAGAGTATCACTCTAGGAGACCTGGGGCGCACGCTCAGGAAGGACGCGGCAGGTCACGGTGCAGGTGCTCTCAGGGGACGTGCCGCAAAAGTGAGGTACCATTGCACAGAAAACCCTTCCGATAAGTGAGAAGAAAAAGTGCGCATTCAGCAACGGGGGGATGGTAAGTGAGAGAGAGGAAAGAACTCCCCAGTCTGAATCGTGTCCTAAAATGCAACATACTCCATGCCGATCAACGAAATAGCTGGCAGGAAAAGTATTTTGACTTTTATATCCTTTTCCTCAGACAAAGAACTCTGTGTATCCGTATATATTTAAATAGGTGTGCTCTTAGGACAGCTGCTGAGAAGTGACCCTGTTCTTAAAGCAGGAAGAGGCTGATGCTAATACTGGATAAACACAAAGCCACCTGTAGGCGTCCGCACGTTGAATCCCACAACTGACTCCCCCCAAAAGACAAAACTTCAACTCAAATCGGATCAGATTATATACAGACTACTAAAAGGAGAGGAAGACTCTTCTAGAACCTCCAAAATGCTACCTCTGTTCAGCTCACGTCTACCCTTTACTGGCTGAGTCACCTTCCTCAAGTAACAATCCCTCTCTCCGTTTCCTTCTGCAAAGTGAGAATAGTGATACCTACCTCATGGTGTGGTTGGTGAAGATTGAAGAGTGAAGGAACGTCAAGCCCTGAGACGGAGCCTGGAACAGAACAAACTCTCAAAAACACAATGGCCATCTCTGCTGTTCTGTGAAGGTCGGCCTGTGGCACTGTTTGGTGCACAGTAGGACTCATACCCCCAACGGTGTATATTTCGCGTGCACGCTGCACACTTTTCTGCACTGAGTATACCCACTCAGAATAGTAGTGTATTATTCAGCGCCATTCGATCTCTGCCTTCGATTACACATTCTTTAGCATGCCATCCCAACACTCAGCTCCCACTGCCATTTTTCTACATTTACTTTGATTAACACCCCCCCCCCATTAACCTGCAAACTCCTTTTTTATGCCTTTCTCGATTGATGGAAACCATGGGCAATAAGTGAGGGGAAATGAAAAACAGAGCTGTTATAACATCTTCATATTCCTCTCCTGCTACAGAGAGGTACAGGGACCGACGTGAAGACATGGGATCTTGACGAGGTGGAAGAAAGAGAAGGAGTTATCCTGTGATTGTCAGGGAAGAAGGGGGATTTAGTTTGCAATTGGCCACCGGCACCTTGTGGATCTAATGCTTGATGATTCTTTTTTTCACTACAATCCACCTCCAGCCTCTCAAGAGAAATCGACCAAATCACTTTGTCCAAATTTCTGCCCTGTCAATGCTCCGGGTCATTTCCCTAACAAGTTTAAAAGATTTACATATTATTTTTGATAAAAATTTTTGTTTGGAAATATTTGTAAATTCACATGCGGTTGTAAGAACATGAAGAGATTCCTGTACCCCTTATCCAGATTCCTTCAAAGGAATATCTTGCAAACTACAACACAATATCACAGCCAGGATATTGACACTGATACAATCAAGGCACAGAACATTTTTATTACCACAAGTATACCTCATATTGACATTTTTTTAAATTTTTATATGCAATTTATTGTCAAATTGGTTTCCATACAACACCCAGTGCTCATCCGAACAGGTGCCCTCCTCCATGCCCATGACCCACTTTCCCCTCCCTCCCACCCCCCATCCACCCTCAGTTTGCTCTCAGTTTTTAAGAGAGGGAGGGAGTCAAACCATATTGACATTTATAGTCATACACCCAATTACTTCCCATACCTACCACTCCTTAGTCTATGTCAACCACTGAGAGGTTTGATATGTCTGTAATTTAGTCACTTCAAGATGTCAAGATTAGATTGGCTTTTTGCATCAACATAATTCCCTGGAGATTCATGCAGATTGACGCAAAAATCAACAGGTATCTTTGTTGTTGTTTTTTTTTGTTTTTGTTTTTGTTTTTATTGAGTAGTACTGTAAGGTGTTGGCGGGCCATAGTTCAACCATTCACTTCTTGAAAGACATCTGGATTGTTTCAAGTTTGTGGCTATGACCAACAGGTCTGCCATGAACATTCTTGTACCGGTTCTTGTGTGAATACATCTTCACTTCTCCAGGATAAATGCCCAGGAGTATCAGTGATAGATCGTATGGTGGTTGCACGTTTAGTGTTTTAAAACTTCACCAAGCTGCGCGGTTGTACGTTTTGGCCAGTAATATGAATGACCTAGTTTCTTTGCATCTTTGCCAGGATTTGGTGTTGTGACTTTTTTTTTAGATATTCTGGTAGGTATGTAGTAGTATTTCACTGTGGTTCTAACTCTCGTCTCCCTAATGGCTAATGATCCTGGACATTTTCGTGTGTGCTCATTTGCCACATATGTGTCCTCTATCAGTGGGATATTGTTTCCCACTTGTCACTCATCTTTTCACTGGATTCTTTGCTTTTTTTATGGTTCAATTTTGAGAGGTCTGTATGGGTTCTAGATACTGGTCCTTTGTGAGGTATGTGGTTTGCAAATATTTTCTTTTGTATCTAACTTATCTTTCCATGCACTTAACAAGACCTTTCATGAGACCAAAGCTTTTCAGTCTGATAAATTCAGTCCAATTTATCAACTTCTTCTTTAGTGGATCATGCCTTTCGTGGCATCAAACCTGGTAACCCTTTAGCTACCTCCGGTTCACAAGCATTTTCTCTCTCTTTTTTCTCTCTGCAAGTTAAGAATTTTCCAGTTTGCATTTAAGCCTGTGATACATTTTGAGCTAATTTTTGTGCAGATGTAAGACATAAGCTGAGGTATATGTTTTTGCCAACACATGCCCAGTGTTTCCAGCAGTATTTGTTGAAAAGGCTGTCTTTCCTCCATTGAATTGTTTGCGTTACTTTGTCAAAGTTCAGTTGGGCATATCTCTGTGGGTCTTTTTCCGGGTTCTCAGTTGCAGTGACCAAAGTGTCTGTCCCTTCACCAACCCCACACCGTCTTGGTTACCGTAACTGTACAGTAAGTTTTGAAGTTGAGATTTCTCCCACTTTATTCTTCTTTTTCAAAATGTTTTCAGCTAATCTAGTTCCTTTGCCTTTTCATATAAAGCCTACAATAATCCTGTCTATATCTAGGAAATACGTGGCTGGGATTTTGTGAGGTATTGCATTAAACCTGTACATCAGTCTGGACAGCCCAACATTCATACTGCATCTAGCCTTCCACGAACTATGTCTCTCCATATTTAAGACTTTTGATTTCTCATACAAGTCCTGTACATGTTTTCTTAGATTTATACTAAGAAAATTTGTAAAATGTTTAAGAATTTCATTTTTGAGTGACTATAAATGGTATTACTATATTTTTATTTTTACCCATATGTACCTTGCTAGTGCATGGAAATACAATTGACTTTTCATGTGCCTTTCATATCCTGTGACATTAGTAAACTAACTTTTTATTTCTAAAAGTTTAAGTGTAGAATCTTTGGCATTTTTGCACAGACATCTATGTCATCTGCAAACAAAGACAGTAATTTATTTCTTCCATTTTACTACAGATGCCTTTTATTTCCTTTTCTTTTTCCTTACTACACGGGACGGAACTTCCAACATCATGTTGAATAAAAGTAGTGCAAACAACTAACCTTGACTCATTCCCTGAGGTGTAAAACATCCAGTGTTTCGAGTATAATATGGCTATAGGCCTTGTGTACATGCGGTTTATCAAGTTGAGGGAAATCTCTTTCCAAAAGTTTTTTTTTTTTTTTATCATATACGCATGTTGAATCCTGTTAAATGATTTTTATGATCATGTGATATGATACCGCAATTTTTTTACTTAAAAAGGTAGATTATATTGATTGCTTTTTGAGTATTGAACCATCTTTTCATCCTTAAAATAAAACCCACTTGGTGACAGCGTACAAGTCTTTCAACACATTGCTCGATTCTATTTGATAACAGCTTGTTCAAGTATTTTACATCTCTGTTCATGAGGGATAATGGTCTATAGTTTTCTCTTTTGTACTCTTTTTTTCTGGTTTTAGTGGCATGGTAACACCAGTTCCCTTTTCTTCTATTTTCTGGAAGGATTCTGGTAGAATTAATGTTAATGCATCTGACTCTTGGTTTCGGCTCAGGTCATGATTTCACAGTTCTGGGAGTTTGAGCCCCACATCGGGCTCTGCACTGACAGTATGGAGCCTGCATGGGATTCTCTCTCTTTCTCTCTCTCTCTCTCTCTCTCTTTCTCTCTCTCTCTCTCTCACAAAAATAAATAAACATTTAAAAAAATTAAAAAAAAACATTTAGTTGAATTATTCAGTGAAACCACTGAACCTGAGTCTTTTTTTTTCCCCCTCAGGAGTTTAATTATGAATTCAATTTTCTTAATAGTTACAGGTTATTTAAATTATCTTTTTTCATATTGAATGGGTTAGGGTAGTTTGTTTATTTTTGAGGAATTGGTTCCTTTTACCTAAGGTGCCAAATCTATGTATGCAGAGCTGTTTGTAATACTCCCTTAGTATCCTTTTCATGTCTTGATGGTCTCTACTAGGATCCCATTTCATTTCTGAGGTTGATCATTTCTATCCTTCCTTCCTTGGTTCCACCCTTCCTTTCTTTGTCAGTCTTGCTTGGTTTGTCAACTGCCTTGACAAAGAATTTACGATTTTGCCTTGTTCCCCACCTGTCTTTCATCTAGCTTAAGACCTCTTTCCCCTTGTGCATCACTTGTATCTTCTTGCTCTCCCTTCTCACCTTTCCCCATTTCCGCCTCCCCCAGGGCTGCCACGAACCCCACCGGGCAGCAGTCCTGGGCCTGTCTTCCCTGGCCTGTCCTCCACACTCTAGGGGCTTTGCATCTTGTGCTGGGGTGCACATCCTACAGGTGTCTCGGTTTCCGCATGCCCACAATACTCTTTATCTTCCCTGACAGTAATCTTCTGCCCTTCACCGCAAGATGACATCTTTTTCAGTTTTCTGTTACCATAACGACCTCACGTTCCTCCCACCTTTCAGAAAAGGCTTCGACAGGGGAAACGGAATTTGAATAGACCTGGGAGCAGAGACAGGCAGAGTCAGGGGAATCATATGAGTAAAGGCGTACAGGCACGTAGTTTTGATATATGCTCAATGTGCTGTGTATGTTTGCCGCGAGGCATGTCCATTCACTCATGAAGCCAATGAATGTGTAAGTGCCTGCTATGGACCCAGCCCTGTCTAGAGAGGGAGCCAAGTGAGGAAAAGCTGATGCCGGTCCCTGCCCTCAAGGAGCAAAGTCTAACGAGGGAGACAGGACTTCATCAACACGCTAACAGAGGTGCAGCAGTGATTGCACTGAGTAACCGCTCAAAGGGAAAACAACAGACGGTGATGGAAGACCGTCTGGTGAAGGTGAAGGATTGTGAGGTTGGTTGTTGGGGCATCTCAGAGGGAGTCACGCTGGGAACTGGTGGCCCCCACACCCAGGAGATCAAGAGCAGGGCACAGTATGGGGAAAGGGCCCATCCACAGTCGCAACCAGAAGGCGAATATTCAGTGAAAACAGAAAGGGGAGATTCACTCCAGGTGCGGCCAGGTGCCACCCAAGCCTCCATAAAAGGTGGAGGCAAATTCAACTCGAGTGTCATGGGAAAGTGCTGCAGGTTTTAATTAGGGCGATGACACGACCCGATTTCATTACATAGGGAGACAGTAGACAATAAAATTGGAAACACAGTTTGGGAAGACATGGCAGGATGCCTTCAGTGACAGTCATGAGAGATTTCACTTACTTCACAGGCAGTGGAGAGTTACTAGAATTTTATTTTGATTTTTAAAAAAAACTTTTGTTTCTAGACTTATTATGCAGTAAATACATATTTTAGGGGTGGCTCAGTCAGTTAAGCATCCATCTCCTGATTTGGGCTCCAGTCATGATCTCACAGTCATGAGATCAAGTCCCAACTCAGGCTCTTCACCAACAGCACCAAGCCTGCTTGGGATTCACTCCCTCCCTCTCCCTCTGCCCTTCCCCTGCTTGCTTGTGCTTTCTCTCTCTCTCTCTCTCTCTCTCTCAAAAAAAAAAAAATAAATAAATAAATACATATTATAAAGCAATCAGAGAATGCAAATAAGCAAAAGAATATATGCATAACCCATAACCACACCATTCAGATAATGTACATTTTAATGTATTTAGAGTTGACTTGTCCATGTGTTTTCTATGTGTATACCTAACTGTATGTGTTAATATACTATCTTATATACTTAATAGTATACATATGTATGTATTACAAAAACTGACTCTTATGAGCCTACTGGAGGCTACTATTTTGAATGATGTGCTGGAGACATCTACTTCAATGAAAGCACTAAAATCATTTTCATGAATGGATGGCATTCCGTTGGATGTATGTTCTGCAACTGATCCCACTAAACTCCAATTGTTCAATGTTTAAGACGCTTCAAGTTTTCTGTATTATAATTAGCCTCCAATACAATTAATATCATCATAGCTAAATCTTTCTATATATCTGTAATTATTCCCTTAAAGTATATCCTACAAGTGTAAGTGCCAGATAAAATGGCACGAATACACTAAGGCCTTTGATGTATCCAGTCACATTATCCTCTAGAAAATCTGTACCAACTTACAACAGCTCCAGTGGTAAAGAAATGAGCTACCTACTCACAAGTACAGGGCATTATAATACGTTTTTATTTTTGTCTTTTTTTAGAAGCAAATGGCATCTCATTGAGATATATATATATATATATATATATATATATATATTCTGCATATCTTCGATTACTAATGAGGTTGAACATTTTTTAATCATTTCCTGGTCTTTGTTTTTCTTCTTTTCTGAATTTCTTAGCCATTTCTTTTACTCATTTTTCTAATGATAGATTTATCTTTTCCTTCATATATATTTTTTATTATATATATTCAATATTTATACCTATCTATATCTGAGACTTCTCTATGTATAACCTTTTCTGACATGTGATACAAGTATATTTTCACAATGTGTAATTTGCCTTTTACCTTTAGGATGCCTCTTTATCATACATAAGTAGTCCCTTTTTAAAATTTCAAACGCATTGATGATTTCCTTTATTATTTCTGTGTTAAGGGTTATGCTTAAGAGTCTTTGCCTCCCAGTGTCATATAACTTGACATTGAGTTTACTTCTAGTAGTTTGCTCTCTCTACTTGAGTCCTGAACCCATCTGCCCTGCGATGTGAAATGCAGACCTTTGTTTTTCCTATATATTTCCCCAGAAGTTTGAAAGGCAAACTCTTACCACATAAAATTTGCACATACACCCAATTCTCTTCTGCTGCTTCTCTGCTGTGTCACAAATGTTCAGTCAGTGATAGACTGTCTTCATCCCCAAAGCACATGGTCCATGTCAACGTCTAGTACATGACAAGTCACTCTTTTTCCTCTTCTTTTCCAAACGTTTATGAGAAGTTGTGTGTAGCTGAATGCCACGGCTGGAACACTGTGCCCAGGAATATTTATCTCACACTATATAGAATGGACTAAGAAAGGTGAAGACGTTGCAAAGAGGAGCCCAGAATGCGGCAATGACCTTGAAACAAGTGGTCTCAAAAACAAATCTCATTTTGAGCTTTAATCACCAGCTGAACACAGGGGGAAAAAAATCTTCCTGCCATCATATTACAATCTAAGGATCTTTATATTTAAACTCTGAGGGATGTGATTAAAAACGTAAAGCTGTTAACTGACCTGGAAAAATTATTAACTTAACCCTGAGGGTACATGTCAGCCATGGGCAGAGGGGTAGAGGTGACTCATCTGTCAATCCAGGGCAAGATGTGTGCTTCACTGTTAGTCCAGGACTCCAGGAAGGAACTTATTTGAGTTTTAAAACAAACTTATACGGGGAAAATGGCAGCATGGGGAACTCTGGGAGTCTATCCCTTCCTGAGAAACACCCAAACACCTGACCAAGAAATGTGAAATCAACCTTGCTGCACTCTGGGAGGGTCAAATGTTTACAACCAAGTGACAGCTTAGCCAGGGGGTGCCCGGGTAGCTAAGTTGGTTAAGCATCTGACTTCGGCTCAGGTCATGATCTCGCAGTCCAGTAGTTTGAGCCCCATGTTGGGTTCTATGCTGACAGCTCAGGGCCTGGGGCCTGCTTCGAGTTCTGTGTCTCCCTTTCTCTCTGCCCCTCCCCCACTCGTGCTCTGTCTCTGTCTCTCTCTCTCTCTCTCTCTCAAATAAATAAATAAATAAACATAAAAAAAAAAGCTTAGCTAGGAAAAGGTGAGTGAATCTGTGTAGACCAGGGTCACCATCTGACTTACCCAGAAGAACTGACAACAAGTGTTCAAAAAGAACTTATATGTAAATATTCAGAGGAGCACTGTTCGTATAAACAAAATGTGGAAACAACCAAATGTCCATCAAGTGACGAATGGATAAACAAAACGTGGGCCACCCATACAAAGGATATATTGGAATAGAAAGGAATATTACAATACAATATTATTTGGCCGTAAAAAGGAGTGACATATGACACAGGCCACAGCATTGATGAACCTCAATAACATTATGCTAAGCGAAGAAGCTACAATGATGCAATTCCATGTATGTGACATGTCCAGAAAAAGCAAATTCCTAGACAGAAAACAGATCAGTGATTCCCTGGGGCTGAAGGGAAGGGCCAATGGAAGTGACTGCTTAATGTATTTGGGCTTTTCTGGGGGTGGGATGATAAAAAAGCTGTGGGACCAGACAGTGGTGAAGGCTGCACACAATGTTAATGTATGTAATGCTATTGAGTTGTACGCTTGAAAATGGTAAAAATGGTAAATGTTATGTATATTGTGCCATATTTTTTAAAACCATATAATGTATAGTTCTTGAAAATGTTTATATATCTCATACCAAATAATATATATACCCCACATGAATTTATCTAATATATATATATATATATATATATATATATCTAATATATATATATATAGTCTATGTAAATACATGTATGTCTGTAAATTTCTAGAAAGACATGGAATAATTTATTTTTTTTTAATCTTTATTTAGTTTTGAGAGACAGAGAGACAGAGTGTGAGCAGAGGAGGAACAGAGAGAGAAGGAGACGCAAAATCCGAAGCAGGCTCCAGACTCCGGGCTGTCAGCACAGAGCCCAATGTGGGGCTCAAACCCACAAACTGCGAGATCATGACCTGAGCCAGATGAAGTTGGACGCTTAACCTACTGAGCCACCCAGGCACCCCTGGAATAATTTATTTTTAATTATCTTACAGTGGGGAGGCTTTTTAAAAGCATGTTACATAACCCAGAAGTATTAAAAAATAGTTACTTTGTAGACATTTTAATTAGAAAAATTCTGCATGGAAGGAAAACACCAAAAACAAGTTTTCTTGCTTTAAAAAGAAAAGCTGAGGAAACAAACTATTGGGACTACATCAAAATAAAAAGCTTCTGCACATCAAAGGGAATAATCAACAAAGCTAAAAGACAACCCGCTGAGTGGGAGAAGATATTTGCAAAGGACATATCTGATACAGCATTAGTATCCAAAATATATAAAGAACTGACACAATTCAACACTGAAAAAAACAAATAATTCAATTTAAAAATGGGCAAAAGCCATGAACAGGCATTTGTCCAAAAGAGACATCCAGATGGCCAACAAACACATGAAAAGATACTCAGAATCACTCATCATCAGGGAAATCACATCAAAACTACAATGAGATATGCCCACACACCTGTCAGAATAGCTAAAATAAAAAACACAAGAAACAACAAGTGTTGGTGAGGATGTGGAGAAAAAAGAACCCTCTTGCACTCTTGGTGGGAAGGTAAGCTTGTGATGCAGCCACTCTGGGAACTGTATGGAAGTTCTTTTAAGAGTTAAAATATGATCCAGTAATTATCCAGTAAAATATCCAGTAAATATAAATAATTTAATTATCCAGTAAAATATGCTTCAGGTATTTTACCCCCAAAATATGAAAACCCTAATCTAAAAAGATATATGCACCCCTACGTTTCCAGCAGCATTATTTACAATAGCCAAGATATGGAAGCAGCTCAAGTGTCCAACAATACATAAATGGATAAAGAAGTTGTGAAATCTATCTATCTATCTATCTATCTATCTAAAGGAATATTACTCAACCATAAAAAAGAATGAATTCCTGCCATTTGCAACAAGACAGATGGAGTTGGAGAGTAGAATACTAAGTGAAATAAGTTAGCCAGAAAAACAAATACTACATGATTTCACTCAAATGTGGAATCTAAGAAACAAAACAAATGAGCAAAGAAATAAGAGACAAACCAAGAAACAGACTCTGAACTATAGAGAACAAACTGATGGTTACCAGAGGGGAGGTGGGAGGGGGATGGGTGAAACAGGTGATGGGGATTAAGAGCACACTTATCATAAAGAGCACTGAGTAGTGTATAGGATTGTTGAATATAGTGATATTGTACACCTGAAACCAATATAACACTATATGTTAACTATACTGGAATATAACTAAATAAATAAATGAATAAATAAATAAATAAATTGAAGAAAACAACAGCATTTCACCTACAGAAGAATGCTATTATTTCTAATATATGCAATGCTCTTACAAATCAATAAGGAACAGGCAAAAGTCAGCGGGAAATTTGAAAGAAAAAGAAAGAATATACAAATGGCTTTCAAATATTTGGAAAGAAAGCTTGACCTCTCTTATAACAAGATAATTGTCAAATAAAGTTACGTTATTTTTCACATCTCTAATTGGTAGAAAAATTGAAAACAGCAAGGCGAATAGGTGAGAATTAGGGGGTTTTTATAATTATAGCAATTTTCCCACATTGCTGATAAGGGTGGAAGTCAATAAAACCCCTAATAAAGCAATTTGGTAATATACATGTAAATTACTAATATATGCATCTTGTGGTCAATAATTTTATTTCTAGGAATTTATTATAAATACTCTCATACATGTGAAGTGACATTTACAGTCTTTTACTTATTGTTTTTAAGATCAAAAACTTGGAAATACCTAGAAATACCCATCAAGGAACTGTTAATAAATAATACAACACACCACATGGTAGAATAGGATTGGAAAAGGTTTTATGTACAAATAGAGAATACACTCCAAAAAATTACTAGATGATAGAAACAAGGAGTAGAACAGTGTGCATAGTGCATTTACCATTTATGTAAAAAAAAAAAAAGAATATGAATATGTATAGATTTGCTTTACAGATGCCTGACCTATTTCTGAAGAAATTTTTTAAAACTTTTGAAACTTAGGCATCAGAGCGAACAAATGGGTGTCAAGAGAGAAGTGGGAGAATGGTATTGTCTAACCTTTCCTACATTTTGCATTTGAAACTCTACGAATTTATGACCTATTAGAAAATTTAAAGGCATATTTTACGGAATACTCTTAAGTGGAATGCCAGTATTTAATCAATGGCATTTAAGATTCCACAATGGTAGACCTCATTGGGGAAATACAAAAATGAAGACATTGTTGAAATCTAATAACACTAAGCGGACCTCATTAAAAACCATCACTGGATGTAAAACTTCATGAGGAACTTAGCATACTAAGATATCGCTAAATCCGGAACTTGTGCCTTTTACTCGTGGACAGCATAGACGGTAACTTTCCACATCGGCTAGAAGACACTCGCAGTCAGGCCCCGCTGAGGGAACCTGGAGGGTGGTTCTGTAAATAATACGGTGAGGCCGGTCCCAGTGCAGACTGTGAGTAGCAGCACCGGGGCTGGTGTTCACGGATCCCAGTGTCACAGGCCAGATGCCAGATGTGGGCTGGTGGGCTTACCTTCCCCCCACGCCCCTGCAAGGTTTCCTCTCCTCTCACCACCGCGAGTGTTCCAGAAGTACCATCAACAGGAAGTGAGCGGATCTGGACCACCATCTGAGCTTCTGAGAGCTTCTGAGAACACATTTTCTCCCAGCGCTCTGCTGAGAACTTTATATGGTTTGCATCATGTAATGCAGCCACTGACCCCAATTTAAGGTACCTATCAATTCCCCTACTTTACACGCACATACTGACAAGGAACCTGCCCACATTTTGCACGGAAAAAGTAGTGTGGCTGAACACAGGGCTCAAACATGGAGGGGAGAAGAGGCTAGTTTCAAAAGAACCGACCAAGAGCTATTTCGGAATCCTCAACACGAGACCAAGTGCCCGGGTTTCAGTGCTTAGTGAGGGCTTGAGGGTCATGGACAGAGAACTCTAGAACTCACAGCATGCAATTCCCAATTTTGTACAAACATGGAAAACATGGGGTGCGTGGGGGGCTCCGTCGGTGAAGCGTCCGACTTCAGCTCAGGTCATGATCTTGCGGCTGGTGGGTTCAAGCCCCACGTCGGGTTCTGTGCTGGGATAGCTCAAAGCCTGGAGCCTGCTTCGGATTCTGTGTCTCCCTCTCTCTCTCTCTCTCTCTCTCTCTCTCTCTCTCTGCCCCTCCCCTGCTTGCACTCTGTATCTCTCTCAAAAATAAATAATCATTCACTAAAAAAAAACGTATTTGAAAATTTTATCAGCCCACGTTCTGCTTCAATGGACACATTTGTTATTTTTTACTAACGCATCAACTGACATTAAAATAAGCTGCTCGACTTGCAGGAGACCATGGCAAAGGAATGACAGGGCAGTCCAGCTCCAGGGAGCTCAGAACAACACCCATCCCTGCAAACAAACTCTCAATGGCATCATTTCCCTCCCTTCCTCTAGCTGATCCCTCCATCTAATTTTATTTTTAATGGTCCTGTGTGGTTTTACTGAAAGCCACCTCAAATATTTTTCTGAAGTAGTTAGAATATGAACCAAAAGCTAAAAAAAAAAAAAGAAAGAAAGAAAAGAAATCAAACCGAGTGCCAGTGAAAAGAACTAGAACAGAGGTGTACACAGAATGCCTGCAAAGTGCCAAACTGAGCTGGCAGGCAGGGTGGTGTTTGGTGTTTGGGGGAGAAAACACAGTGCGCTGTGCTGTGTTACGACATCAGGCATGCATATCCAGGGGACACTCGAACCCAGGAAAGAGATGGTCAGGCAGGGGCCAGAGGAAGTGATCCTTCCCTTCCCCCCGCCCCCAGGTGGTTGGACATCCCTCTCCAGCACTTCCGGAATACCTGCGTAAACCCCCCTGCACAACAGCATTTTGGGGCGCACGTTTCAGCCTGTGTCTGTCTTGAAGATACTTGAAGGTTATCGGAACGATGTCTTTTGTGTCCTGAACACCTACCGAATGTGCGGCACCTTCTAATTATTCAATAAATGTTAAATGACTTAGCGAAAAAGTAAACGAAAGAATAAATCAATACCTAAAAGTCTGAAGCTGAACCTTCAAGAAGAAGTAGAATGTGGCCAAGCAGTAAAGATCAGCAAGGTCTAGAAAAGTGCTGGGAATAGAGGCCATGGGCTTTTCAGGGAAGGTCTGGAGTTGGAATAGTGAAAGGGAGTGTACGGGAATGTGTCAGGAGGAGGCTGAACAGATAAGCAGGGGACCCAGTCATGGTGCACCTCTTACACCACGCGGTCTCTGAAAATGGACACCTCACTTTATCGGGGAATTAGTATCACATTAACATTCAAATTCTAACTAAGGGCGTCCCTGTTCAATTCTGTTAAATCAAGAACAATTTTATTAACAACGGGTAAAAGGCAAATATAGTATGTTATATTTGATGGTTTAGAGATGATTGTTTAAATAATGGTACTAGGGCACCTCGGTGGCTCAGTTGGTTAAGTGTCCAACTCTTGACTTTGGCTCAGGTCATGATCTCACAATCTTGAGATGGAGCCCCACATGGATCTTCCTTGGCATTCCTTTTCTCCCTCTCTCTGCCCCTCCCCAACTTGTGCAAACAAACGCTATCTTTCTCAAAATAAATAAGTAGAAAGAAAGAAAGAAAGAAAGAAGAAAGAGAAGAAGGGAGGGAGGGAGGGAGGGAGGGAGGGAGGAAGAAATGTAGCTTCATGGAGAGTGGTGGTATCATTGTTTAAATAATCCATCTCTAATTATCTTAATCCATTCCACAACTTGACCAATCTCAACCTTCAAGTTCCCTCCAGGCACGGAGGTACAAGAGAGACAGGCTGTCCAGAAACTCAAAATGAACTATACTCCAGCAAGACTCTGAGAGCAACCTCCTCCTTTACTAAGTGCCACCTGAGAAATGTCTCATCTCCACTGAAGACAGCACCTGTGATGGGTTATTGTCACTCACTCGGTCCAATGCTAACAGATCCAACAATAACTGAAGACCATAGAGAAGAAAAGAATGCTTTGTATCAGGTGTGATTATAAAATAATAGGACTCTTTTTGCCATAAATACAGCAGAACCCAAAAGTCCTCCTCCCCAACCTTTTAAAGTGACCAGTTAAAAACTTGAAGTCAATGCGCCCCGCCTGGGTGGCCCGGTCAGCTAAGCATGGGACTTCAACTCAGGTCATGATCTCATGGTTCGTGACTTCGAGCCCCGCATCAGGGGGAGCCTGCTTCATATGCTGTGTGTCTCTCTCTCTGCCCCTCCCCTACTTGTTCGTTCTCTCTCTCTTTCTCTCTCTCTCTCTCTCTTTCTCTCAAAAATAAATAAACATAAAAATTAAAAAAAAAAATGCAGTCAATGCTATTCACCCCACCTGAGCCACAAGAAAGGCAGAAACTATTTTTTTAGGTGAGAACATGACCCTTACAGGCAGAGGACATTCTGGAGTTCGGTGTCAGCTCAGTGCGTCAGAAGGAAAACTGACTACAGCAAAGCTAGAATAATGTCTGGCAGGCACTCGCCGGCGTTCACATGGGCCGTGTTCAACGGCTTCCTTCGTCAGGTCGGTTGTGGGAGTGGCAGCCTGAGGATTGTGTGCAGCAGACCCCGCTGAGAAGGAAACGGTGCGAGCCCTTCTGAGGCTGGGTTTAATGGGCTGGGGCTGCCTACGGGTCACCCCTTTCCAGGCAATTTTCGACGTAAATCGTCACCTCCACCTTCCTTCCTTTGGTGCCCGGGGATCCTGGCTGACCACTTATTCCGGATTTTGGAAAGGTTTCTTTTTTTAATTTTTGAAAACTTACCTGCACACAAAGACTTGTGCATGAATGTTTATAGAAGTGTTATTTAGTTCTAAAAGCCCAAAACAGGAGCCAACTCAGATGTCCTTCAGTGGGTGAATGCGAAACAAACAGGGGTCCATCCATCCAGTGGACGCTTCACGGCAATAAAGAGGAGGGAACTCGTGCACCACAACCTGTATGGATCTCAAGGGAATTATGCAGAGTGAAACGGCAGCTTCATCCAGACTGTAGAACTTCATTTGTACAACGGTCTCGAGTGATAAAATTATCACGACAGAAAGGAGACGAGTGGTTGCCAGTGGTTAAAGATAATGGGGGGCCAGGGGGGCTTTATAAGGAAGAACGGGGATCCTTACGATGGAATCGTCCTGTGTCTGGACGTGAATGGTGCAATTACTAACATAAATTCACAGACACACACACTCACATATACACTCACGAATAAATGCGAAATTAGTAAAATCCGAATGAAGCCAGCGGAATGTATCGATTCAGTATTTAAGGCTGTACTACAGTTTTACAAGATGTTACCAACTAGAGGAAACTGAGTAAAAGTCACATAGGATCACTGTAATTTATCTGACAGCTACCTGTCAATCTAGAATCATCTCAAAATAAAAAGTATAAAAACAAATTCTTTGGAGAAAAATTGTTGACCCAGCCTTCACGCCACATTGTGGGCCACCTTCCTATGGGGTGGGCTGGCCTCCCTTTTTGGTGAGAAGGGTCCATGAATTTTTCATCACCAAAGGACACCCAAGTGCCGGTCGGAAGACGCAGATCAGTCCAAATCCACTGAATGCAGGTGTAGGGTCCTGTATATATACAGATACATATCCTGTATATATATATATATATATATATATATATATATATATATATATGTATATATATATATATATGTGTGTATATATATATATGTGTGTATATATGTATATGTGTGTATATATATATATGTGTATATATATATGTGTGTATATATGTATATATGTGTATATATGTATATATATATGTGTGTATATATGTATATACACATATATATATACATATATACATATATATATATATATATATATATATATATATAACAGTGATATAAGATAGAAGAGTGATATGTATGTGCATATATATTAATTTCCCTGATAGTTTGGGGCTCCTGTTGTATAGTGTAGTGTATCATGTACAATAGATGCTCAGTGGTTGGCCAGATGAAGGCAGCGAAATTGATCATTCAATGGAGCCATCCAAGCAAAGGCAGGACAAATGCTGACCAGAGTCAGGTGGCATACCTTGGTGGCTTTCTAGTCCTGTCAGTCCGCACATCTTGAAGAACATTTCATGCTGGGGCATCTGGGTGCTCCGTCGGTTAAGCTCTCCACCCTTGGTCTCCACTCCGGTCGTGTTCTCGCGGGTTTCGTGAGTTCCGGTCCTGGGTCAAGCTCCACGCTCCGGCTGGGGATTCTTTCTTCCTCTCTCTCTGCCCCTCCCCCACTCACGCTCCGTCTCTCTCAAAATAAATCAATAACCTCGGAACAAATAAAGATCTGTCACGGCGAAACTTGTATCTCCAGCCCAAACCTCCCCTCTGAACCCCGGGCCTGTCCATCCAGCCCCCGCCCTCCCCACAGCCTGACCCACTCCGGCTTCCTCATCTCAGCCTCCCTCCCTCCCACCTCCAGGGAGGTGGCACCTCCCTCCTCGTTGTTCCAGCCCAGAACCTCAGCCACCCTCGAGTTCTCTTTTTCTCCTATTCCACGTGCGTTCCATCGGCGAATTCTATGGACCACGTCTCCAGAAAACATTCACCATCTCTGACGACAGCCCCTGGTGCACGACACAAGCGTGCCCCCCCCCCCCCCCCGTGTCATGTCGCGGCAACCTCCCTGGGGCCGACTGGGGGGTCCAGGCCCCTGGCGGCTGCGCCCTTTGCTGGAGCTCTCCCACACAGGCTCCCGGCCGTGACCTACAGCCAGTGTGGACACTTGGGAAGAACTGCGTCCTGAGGTTCCGCCCCGAGCCACCTTTTCAGTAGCTGCCTGCGCTATCCTGCTCAGTGACGAGAGACTCACTGGCTGGTCACCCTGTCCTGCCAGCCAGCAGCCAGCCACTCTCCAGCAATGGAGCTGCCTGCCGGGTGTCACTGGTCCCACGGGCACGAGGGATCCCAGCCTGGAGGAGCAAGACTGTCCTGCTCAGGCCCACCCACATTACCGACCTCAGAATCGAGAAATAAAGACGCTGCTGTGAGTCACCATGGCCTGGAGGGATTGTCGCGCAACCTCCCAACGGGCTTCCCTTTCCGCACCTGCCCTCCACGGTCCACTCTCAACACAGGGGACAGGGCCATCACTGAGGGGAGGGGTGGGGTCAGAGAGACTAGGGACCAGAGTGTAGAAGCGGCCACAGTAAGCCTCTGTTTCCACTCCCAGTGCAATCAGCGGCCAGGGAGCTACGTATCAGAGAAGTGATACGGTTCACTTGCAGCTTAAAGCTATGGCTCTACCAGTTGAATAGACAGGGTTCACTGGCCTCCCTCAGCACGTGCTCACCACAGGCCCTTTGCACGGGTTGTTCTTCTTCCTAGAACGCTCTGCCTTGAGACGCTCACCACGCACCTCTTTCCACTCATTTCTCCAACATCATTTTCACAGAAAGGCCCGTGTTGGCCCCCCTATTTTAAGTTGCAGCTCTCCCCACAGCTCCCCTATCCCCTTACCCTGGTTCATGCTTCATTCCTTAAGCTCTGGTCAT
The DNA here is from genome assembly GCF_018350215.1 of Panthera leo. Classification (NCBI taxonomy): domain Eukaryota; kingdom Metazoa; phylum Chordata; class Mammalia; order Carnivora; family Felidae; genus Panthera; species Panthera leo. The sequence goes on along the minus strand of NC_056695.1, from coordinate 1,690,831 downwards.
TTTTTTTTAAATTTTTTTAATGTTTTATTTATTTTTCTTTCAATATATGAAATTTATTGTCAAATTGGTTTCCATACAACACCCAGTGCTCATCCCAAAAGGTGCCCTCTTCAATACCCATGCCCCACCCTCCCCTCCCTCCCACCCCCCATCAACCCTCAGTTTGTTCTCAGGTTTTTTTTTTTAATTTTTTTAACGTTTATTTATTTTTGAGACAGAGACAGAGCATGAACGGGGGAGGGTCAGAGAGAGAGGGAGACACAGAATCTGAAACAGGCTCCAGGCTCTGAGCAGTCAGCCCAGAGCCTGACGTGGGGCTCAAACTCACGGACGGTGAGATCATGACCTGAGCCGAAGTCGGACGCTCAACCGACTGAGCCACCCAGGCGCCCCTGTTCTCAGTTTTTAAGAGTCTCTTATGCTTTGGCTTTCTCCCAGTCTAACCTCTTTTTTTTTTTTTTTTCCTTCCCCTCCCCCATGGGTTTCTGTTAAGTTTCTCAGGATCCACAATGTTTTATTTATTTTTGACAGAAAGAGAGACAGAGCATGAGCAGGGGAGGGGCAGAGAGAGAGGGAGACACAGAATCCGAAGCAGGCTCCAGGCTCTGAGCTGTCAGCACAGAGCCCGATGCGGGGCTCGAACCCATGAACCATGAGATCATGACCTGAGCCGAAGTCGGATGCTCAACCAACTGAGCCACCCAGGCACCCCTTAAGCTCTGGTCATTTTTAACAACATGAAAATTACTTATGGATTGTGCTTCTGTCTACCCTTCTCCCCGAGAAGCTGAGCTCCACGCAGGCAGAGATCAGCTTGCTCAATACGTAAATCTCAAACTTTAACTCGGATCACAGCACCACGTAAGAACGTCTTGAGCCAGCACCGGGGCTCTTTGTGTGAGAAAATGTGTTAGTCAGAGGACAAAGGCGGTTTTAGGTCTTTAACCACACCGCTGATTCACCCTGGGCTCTCAGGCTGTGCCAGCGCTGGTTACGCAATCTCGGTGACCGCTGACCATTAGGCAGGTGGAAGGGACTGGGTGCCTTGACCCTGCGAGGCTCTCCTGGCGAGTCAGGGCTGTTTGGGGGGTGGCCCCTACCTTTGACGCTGCTACCTGCACACTCCCAAGGTGACGAAACACAGTGCAGACAAACAGACGGGACCGCCTTGGAGAGCCCAAGCCAGACACAGGCCGCAGGGGAGGCTCCCTGGGCGGGAGCGGGTTGCAGGTTGCCGACTCACAGCCCTGAGCCTGCGGGGAGCTCCAAAGGGCCAAGCGGGACTTCCTCTCAGCTCCACAAAGCAGCAGCTCTTGGCCTTTGCCTCGTACTCTGTTGCTGACAAATAAAAGGAAAATTCGGCAGGATCTAAGCTACTCTAAACAGGATGCGTGGGGGTGAGTATTGCACAGTGGTGTGTGTGGAAGGATGGAGTCATGAGGGGGTCACGCACTCGCCATGAGGAGGTGGATGTCATTCGGGGGGGGGGGTCTCTTCCTGCTTCCTTCAGCTGTCCTCTGTTGTCTGTGACCAACACATCCAAGTTAACACGAGAGTGCGTGGTGAAGAATTTCGGTGTGAAAGCCAATCCACCAAATATAGACACAAATGTTTAGTGTTTGTTTGCTCCAAATGTGCTCGTTTTGCCATCCTTCTTTGCATATTTAAATTTGTACACCCTCACTTCGGGGCGTGAGAAACGATCCTTCCAAAGTAAGCCTCCACAGTGAGGCAGTGGGAGAAAGGGCTCAGGAGCTAGAGGCTCAAGAGGGTTTGTTCTAGACAGGTCCCTGGAGCTCTGTGGAAAGACGCCACACACCCTCCCTGCGGACCAATACCCGGTCCAGTGGGCGGGGACCAGCCTGGGACAAGTACTCCGAGAGGAACAGGGAGACAGTCGGGAGCCCTCCCTGCCTCGGTGTCCTTGCCCGGGAGCTGAGAGGAACCATTGCGCCTCCCTGGTGGTACCAGTGGGGACGCGGATGAGGCCGTTCAGGAGAGGAGTTGGGACCATATAAGGCACTCGGTCGATCTTAGCCGCGCTCATTATCATCAGCCATGGCAAGACGATAGCAGGGCCCCCTGGACCTCTTCCCTGATCCTTCACACACTCCTCATGGGGTCGGAAGTCAAGGCTGGCGGAGCATACACAGGACAGATTCACACGACAGCACGGCGACCAAAGCAAATTCAGAATACCCCACTGCTCCCTGGAGTTCGTCCATGGACACGCACCAAAGGAGTCCCCTCAAATCCTCCCTCACGTGCAACCTCACAGGTGTGTGTCGTCAGCTTCACCAGGTTGATCGTTACGAGTTGCCAGAGGCTCTTTCTGATTCATTTCCACGTCTGGGAGCACAGGAAGTCAGCGCGGGCTCCTATGGAAAGATACCTACACCTGCTTTCGGAGACAGTATCAAACCCAAGTTGTCGTGGGACCTTGGGCAGCACACATAACCTTCCAGTGTCTGAGTTGTCCTTGTGGTTAAAGGGCAGTGCCATAATAAGGAACATATGCAAACACGCGGCTAAGCCATCCCAGAGAAGGAGTTCAGACACCCATGTTATGCCCTTTGTTCCCTCTACTCCACTAGCAATGTTTTGGGAACGTCTCAGCTGGCCACAAGTTTATATAACCCTTCATCTGCCAATTCTAATACAGAACTATGTTTGAGGTGTTACAGAGCACTTAATGTTCACATAAAAGCATCAAATTCTGCATTGCAATATGTGAAATAAATCCAATTCTCATCACTAATGATAATCAAAGGAAACACTCTGAAAAATAAAGGCTGTTCTGTACCTATAATTGTAAATAGCCTAGTAATCATCGGAGGGGCCAGGTACAGATGATCTCCAAGATAGATTAAACAGCATTATTTTTCTAGCTGACTTGCTCATAATTACCAATTATTGAACTCTGAGTCTAATTTCTAGATTTCACGCCCTCTTTTTCCCTAGTCTTGCCCAACTCATTAATTGATGCACTCACTCAACGGTTATTAGCATGACTAAATGGCATGTGTGGGTTTGCACATTTAGGATACGTATGCAATAGTGAGCACAGTGGGCTAAAATAGCTTAGCACATAGAGTCCGCTGGTGAGGAGAGACAAAGCGCTGGTACAACAGTAAGTCCTAGGATTGGGGTAGACACAGAACCCCCTCACAGTCCACAGTGGCTGTTCGCCCAGCCTTGGGGCCCCAGGATTCTTGGAACGAATGATAGACCAGATCCAAAATGGTAGCAAAAGTTAGTAGGGCAAAAAGTGGGAATACTATTTCCAGGAGAGAGAACAACAAATATCAGACCTCAGACCACACGAGAGCATGACGTGTTTATATAAACGCACAGCGTTAGAAGGCAATGGTGGTGAGACAGAAGGGCGGAGAGGTAAACAAAAGCAGAGGCAAAGGCATGCTAAGAATTATCTTCTTGAAAGTAATGGAGAACCATTGATACATGTGTGGGAAAATTATAATGTAGGAGATCGAGGAAACCAGGGAAAGAAGATGCCATAAGAGAGGGCGGTCAGCATGGGCCAGGGCCACAGAGAGGCCAGGTAAGAGGAGCAGAGCAGTGGAGACGGCGAACAACCCCAGCTGCTACAAATGAACCCCGGGCCTCAGTAACTTGGCACGACCGAGGTTAGCGTCTCACTCGCACAAAACTCGCACCGGGAGATGTTCCCGGTGAGTAGCGGTCTTCCACACGGTCACGCACGAAGCCCCGCGTCTTCCATACTCTGGATCTGCCCTCCTCAGTTTCTCTCCATTCAGCCAGACGGGGGAAATGGATTCCAGGAACTTCCAGACTTGGAAGTGCCCCACATCGCTTCTGCACGTATTCCGTTCGCCAGAGCTCAGTCTCATGGACACGTGGCGGTGAGAACATATAGCACAGCTGTATGCTTAGGATGAAAAAGGACACAGATTTGGGGGAACCTGTATAAGTGTCTGCTATAAGGACTAGAAAACGATCCTTCGGAGGTAGCAGCAAAAGATGGCTATTGACTATCAGTTAGCTATTGCTGCCTAACAAAACACCCCAAGACTTCGTGGTTTAAGAAAGCAACTGTTTATTGTCTCTCATGGGTCTGTGGACTGGCTAGGAAGCTCTGTCGACATGGGAAGGGCTCGTGGATTTAATTTGGGCTCGCCCATGATCCCGTTATCGGCGCAGGTCGGCTGAGGCTCCACTGGCAAGAATGGCTCAGTCGGGCTCCACACAGCCTCTCGTTCTCTGACCATCAGCCTGGACTTTTCACAAACAAGTGGCAGGATTCTAAGATAGAGAAAGGATGCACTCAAGACCCCTTGAGAGTTAGACTTGGAACTGGCACATTCCATCCCATTCTCTTGACTAAGGGAAATCAGTACACGGCCCAGACTTAACGAGTGGGGACACAGATGAACCTCTCAACAGGAGAACTATAATATCATGCCATATATGGGTATAGATACCTTTCTAGGGAGGGATGGAGAATTGGAGCCATTTTTCATGATGTGTCTCCCCCAGCGACTAGGGCAAGACCATTGCATGTGACATGAGCTGTGGACTCGAAGCAGAAGCCCTGGACTCAGGACTGAAGCCGATCCCTGCATGGCTTTGTGGGGAATTGGGAGAGGAAGGGAAAAGAGAAGAACAGAACTGGGAAGAGAAAAGAAGAACAAAATGAGAGCAGTAGGAGATGCGGCACACTGTAAAACTTTGCAGTTTAGAAGCCGAAAGTTGAAAATAAAAAGCAAAAACAGAAGCACCATGGTGACCACCCTACTTAATTTTGGAGTTGAAACATAAAAAATCCAAACTCTTACTGGCCTGATGAAGGAGAGATAGGAAGAAGAGAGAACAAATATGTATGCATGCATATATCCAGCAAGGAAGCCTCCTTGGAGCCAGTATTTCTGCATAATCGTCAGTAGATAACCAGTTTAAAAGAACTTCGGGACTAGTCCAGGCCATTCTCGTGTCAAGGAAGACGTGTTGAGAATTTCTACATGAGTACTAGAGGTGGTTACTCCTACCTGGTTATACTTGAGGAGTTCCTGTGTGCCAGGAGCTGTGCTTGGTGCCCGAGCACTTGTTCTGCCCCTGCAGGGCGTCCCGGGGGCCCCACTCACTCGTCTGCAGTGACACGGGTGCTAAGGACAGAACGGTGGGTAAGGAGATGAATGAACAAGGTAACCGTGACGATCAGACCTTCCTGGCAAGCCCCACCTGCAGCATTTTAAATCTCCCTCGGGGCCGTTTAAAGTATCCCCCTTTGGACGAATCGGGCTCACTGGGCGCAGGCTCAGTCTTTCTGATTTTGCCCACTCCTTCCTCTCTTCCTCAAGCTGTCAGCCAGGCACAGTGCCAACACCCTGCATGGCCGTAGAGGCTCAGGTGGCCGTGGCTGTGGGCTTTTCCTATTAGCTGCAACCCTCCTATTCTGGGAGGGGAGGGGTGCTTCTAGCCCTCAGTTCTTGAGGTTCTCTGGCGCTAATCTGCGTGTCTCTGAAGCAACCAACTACCCATCACATGTGAGCCTGCGACCTCTCTTCCTTCTTCCCAGGAGCCTTCAGTGCTACTAAGGGGTGGGGCTACAGGCTTGCTCCCTGCCTGATGAAATCCCTCTTTTTCCCTGGAGGTGCCACCACACCATGCCCTTCTGTATGCTGTGGGCAGGGCTCTAAGCTCCCAGGGTTCATACTTGATGTGCTGAGAAATTTAGAAATTAGGTGACACCTCTCCCTGTCCCTCTCCCCTTCCCCTCCCCACTCCTCCCTCTCCCTCTCCACTCCCCCATCCCACCTCTGTCAGGCTTTCTGCAAAATTTTGCTTTCAAGCATATTAAGTTGCCAAATAGAAATTGGATTTAGAAATTCAAAAATGAAAAATTGTCTGCTGGTCGGTAGGTGTCTGGGGTTTTGCCGTAGGATCCAGAGCCAGTGTCTCCTCTGCTCATAAAGCCTCTGGGACACAAAAGTCAGTACGATACAACACGCCTGGAAGATTTGTTCCCTTTACAGAATCCGTACGTCTGTTCCACACCAGGAGGTGTACCAACGCGGCTTCTAATACTGCAATTGTGACCACATCAAGTGTATTTAAGTGGCAAATCCTTCTCGGTGGGGAGAGATAGGAGACTAAAAGAATATTATTTGAATGTACGAGCCCTCCAGGACGGTCTTGGGCTCTCCCTGTTAATTTTGCTGTAAAATATTCCCCAATTTCTCAAAGCAGAAAATGCCCCTTACCGTTCATTGATTCATTCACTGAGCGCATAGTCAAAGAATGCCTCTTATTCGTCAGGCAGTGTAGCAGGAACAGCTTATATAGTGGCAAATAAGGCGGACAAAATGTATTGCGCACAAGGGCAGACAAAGAGATATAAATCATTCTGTCAGCATCTTGTTCATAGCTCTGGTAGGGCACTCCACGTTCGCTGAGCATTTCGTAGAGTCACCAACAGCCCCATATCACGTGCTGGTAGTGCGTCCTGAAACTCAACGGCGGTGAAGCCCTACCCGTCCTCACGCAAACACTTGTGCATGTTTTTATCATTATCACCTGGAAGTTTTAAGCGCATGGCCAGATGACCCAGGAAACACCCATTGCATCAGGTCAAAGACATGGTCACTGCCTTCACATGGCGGCTAAGGAGGGAACACGTGGCCTATGGCACATTGGCCTGAAAGGCCATCCTTCTCCGTCCGATGATCTTACAGGTAAACAGCCAGCGGAGTCGACACAGAGAACACACGTGAGTTTTGAAATGTCACCGGCCCTTCTCCCCTCCAGTATCTCCAGACAAAGAAGACTGGGGAAAGAACGTTGTCCGGTTTTGAGATGGAAACCTGGTCGCAAATTTTAGAGTTGTAATCCACAGTACGCCCCTGAGCGTTACTGGAAAGGGAGAACACTTCAGAGTGGTTCTCCCTGCAGCTCCTCTCCTTAGAGGCAGAAAAGGAAAACTAAGGATTGTTCCTCTCCCGTGTTCCAAAGAGCTGAATGCTAGCTGACTTCCAGATGAGAAAGCTGCGAGACGCCTCTTATGTTTAAAGCCTTCCTCGGACCAAACGTTTGAGTATGGTGTTCTTGTAAGAATTTCAATGAACAATTAAATAGGGGGGAAAATAATTTTCTGCAATACGTAAAGGTTTCGTTTTGTTTTAGCTTTTATTTCTTTTCTTTCTTTTGGTGGAAACAGAGATTTCTGTCTTACAAATCAAATCAGGGCAAAGCCAAATGGTGGCCAAAAGATATGAACAGAGGAGGGGACGCTTGGCAGATGGGTCTGCCCAGACGGAATTCTAAAAACTCTCCAAAGAAACAGGTAGGGAAGGGGGAGAACGCCAAGCTTTGGAAATGAAGACAAACATTTCAATTAACAGGGAGTCTTGGTGTCCTTCATTACACGTGAGAAGACGGTTCTGAAGCACCATTTGAACAGATGTTGTTTAGAGAAGATTCAAGCGAAGGAGGTCACACTGGGAAGGATTTCTGCCAGGAGCCAGACGATAAGCTTTCATCTGTACGTGGGTGCGAGAAGATTCAAGCGAAGGAGGTCACACTGGGAAGGATTTCTGCCAGGAGCCAGACGATAAGCTTTCATCTGTACGTGGGTGCCTGGGGACACAGAGTACCTAGATGCTGATAAATTGCATTTATGTCTCTCAACAGGCACAAAACCCTTTACAGAAATGTCACTGATTTTCAGAAAGCACCTGGGAGGGGCCGAGGAAGCACTACTGATCTCGTGTCCCAAGATTCCTCTGGGTAGGGACATCCCTGAGGTCTCTCACCTTCTTGACTTTCAGAGAAGATGTACCAATCCCAAATACAAGCTGAACGCTTCAAAGAATTTACAAAGAGTCATGGGTGAAGTAAGTTAGAAACAGCTTTTTTTCTCTTCTCTTGGTGGTTTTGTTTTGTTTTAATAAGGTTAAACAATGCAGGCATTTAGAGTATAAATCTTGGGAGGAATCATGGCCAAGTCAATTTACATCTCTACCATCTCCAGGTCAGAAAATCAAAAAAGACACAAGATGATTTGTCGACGAAACTGGCAAAATGAATTTTCAAGTTGTGCCTTTTAATCCAAAGATTATGATTCTGTTGCGTGTGGAAGGGGGAGGGGCTCGTGTTTTCTTAATCTAGGTAAATTTTGAAAAACCGATATAGATTAAAAGGGTCTGAGCGTAATTAAATTTATGAATACAGAGAAAAATATGAAGTTTTATTAACTATGGAAGGAATGTGGGTTCTTAGCTGCCCAGCCAGTTCACGACGACAAAGGAGATCAGCTTACAGGGGTTAAATAAACACAATATTTTATATTATAGTTCAAATGAACCCACTTGCAACCAGACTCGGGCTCTGAAATTGGCTTACCAGATTGAAGGTCTCCGGGGACCCTCGGGAGCCCTGCTCTGAGGTGCAGCCACCAAGTCGCAAGAGCCACACAAAGGGCCCAGCCCAGCCCAGCCCGCTCTCGGGACTGTGCTGCGGGCCTTGTAAATCTTGCTTATGTTTTCACATCCCCACATGGTGCATATTCCACAGTCCTAAACATTCTCGTGCTGGGTTTTGTAACCAGTTTGCTGGTGTGCTAAGCGGTGTAGCAGAAGCAAGGAGTGTGAAACCGTGTTTAGGCAAAAAAAGAAAATGCAGAGGAAGTCAACGTTGAGAACAAGGCCTTGTTTGGAGGGGGGGGCAGCCAATGAACTCACAACTGGAGAGGGCGCTGGGATTGGGTTGGCTGATGACACCACTTTCATGAATTCGTTTTCAGAGGTCTAAGCAAATGCACTTGGGGCCAATGTTCCAGGCTGAGACCGGGGGATTCCGCACTGCAGAGGCAGGACAAAAGGCCAGGAGAGGGGCCACTTTTCTGGGTGCAAGGGCTGCTCTGCCAGAGCCGCCAGAACCAGGAAGACAGGCACAGAGTAAAGTCCCCTTATCAAGTGTCCTTTGGGCAGCCAGGAGCTTGGTAATGGGCGCCCACTATGGGTCTGCCGGCAACTCCCACAGATTAACATTTCAGGAGTTAGGAACCCAGCTGAGCGTGAAAAGAGCATCCACTCAGAGTTAGGAATCACGTTTCAAAACTGCAGGGGAAAGAAGGAAGAGCCTCATTCATCTTGCTAGTACCGGACTCTGGAAACCTGAATCAACTCCCGCCACAGGAAAGGACGATGTTGGTCTACGTAGAGGCCAGCGAGTGTGGATCCACGAGTCTCGTCCTTCCTGAAGAGGCGTCCCTCTGTAGCTTTCCTGTAGCAAACTGCAACGTTGCTTAAACTTCCTTTGGTGAAACAGCGCTTTTCAAGAATGCGTTCCCAGAACCAAAACAAAGACTGGAGACCGCACAGTGTTTTTCTACAGGGACCAGGAGGGACTTTTTTCCCCGTGTCCACGATATACTTGCCCTCTGTTCACAGAGAAGGGCAGACGGCAGTATTTTCTTTGCCTCGCTAGCCTGTTTTGTTTCTTGAGAAGTCCCAGGAAACAGGAGGCCACCCCGTGAGGCTGAGGCCGCGGGGCACATGGCACTCCGTGTGCCACAGCAATCCCAACATCTTAAGCAAACAGTTGGAGCCCCTCTCCTGGTCGTCACAACCCAGGCGGGCTGGCTACCCCGGCCTCCCCAAAACCGATCCCCAGGCTTCTCCCCACTCCACGCTTCCCCTCCCGTCCCCGGCTCCCACCAGGACCCCGCTGGGTCCAGGCCGCTCCGGGCTCCCACCCAGATTCAGCCCGCCCTGGACCCCCACCCACACTTCTCTCCATCCTCAGCTCCCCACCTCAGGTGTCTGGTTCCCTCACCCCACCTCTGGCTCCCCCCCATCCTATAGCCTGATCCCCACCGCTGCAGGATGACCCCTTCTGGCCCCCTCCCTGCCCCACACCTGGCTCCCTCTACCCCTAAGCTCCCTTCCCCCGCTCAGGCCTCCCACCGGGGCTCTGGCTTCTGACACCCCAGTACCCCTGTCCCCCCCAACACCCCTGCCTGCCTCCCTGGGCTCCTGCCCCTCACCCCTCATCTGCCCCCTCCCCTGCAGGCTCCTCTCCTCCTCCTCCCACCCTTCCTCCCTCCCTGGAGCGTTCCCTGCCTGCCTATCATCTTGCTCTAATTGTTTCCAGATTCGTGTGGGAGGTCAGGGCCCGGGAGTGCTGCTTCATGCCAAGTTTATAAACAGAGCAGTGTTTCCAGATGGCCGCTGGCTCCAGCCTGGCGAGCAGGTTGATTGGGACCAGAATAACAACAGGTGGAGAGCAGACAATGAATTCCTTGACACTTATTTACTCCCTTAACTTTTTCTTCCTCTTACAGCCCTCAACTCCATCTGCCATAGTCACCTCCGACAGATTTCCAAAATGTTCAAATGAACAAGGAGGGAGGCAGTGGAATGCAAAAGAAAACAAGTTATTTCCCTAATGAGGGTGGTGAGTTGGATGTGGAAAGCAGCGGGAGGGGGTGGGGGTGGGGGGGGCTGTGAAAATCAGAGACGCAGAGGCACGGAGAAAGAGACGTGTACCACCACGGACACCCCCAGCCAGAAGCCAGAGCCGGACCACGACCCACGTGGAAAAGAACAACAGCAAGGACTCAGTCGCTTGTCGGTGGGTCCAGCCCACATACTGCCAACATGGCTGCCTAGAGCATTGTGGTCCGGGCCCAGTGGGGGGAACCTAATGCACTCCCGACTCCCCAGTCTGGGCCCCTGCCCCACTCCTCAGGCTCCCGCCTCTGAGCCGCCCCTGCGCACTGAGGGTTCCCACACAGACCTCCTGACCATGTTCTGGCTGTTAGCAGACAGTAGCCAGGAGTCAGTGGTGTAATTCTTCTGGAGCAAGTGTTCTGGGAAATGCCTCATGATTCTCTGAAGGAGGATTGACCAATGTGCTCAAAGCCCATTAAGATACCCAAGCGACTCAAATAGAAGGCAATCGGCTAGAGTTTGGACTGACTCTCTGAATCGGTGACAATGCACAAAGGGGTCTCCTGTGGAAGACCTTTCTACCACAAAATAATCTTCAGCTCACAACGGAGCGGGCTGGGAGGTGGCCTGAGAAAGGAGAGCCACACTGGGCCAACTGTTTTATGAAGTGAAATGAAGGGTTTTAGTAAACAGCAGAGGCACCAGATGCCTCTAGTTAAACATGGAATTGTACCAGCAAGTTCTGCAGTGATTGAGAAAGCTTGCAACAGATTTATACGCGAGGGAATAAATTACAAGTTACACTGTCCGGCGAGCTTCACAGAGGCCCCACCGCCAGGGCTCCACACAGAAGAGCCCCTCACAGAGAGACAGAGGCACACGCGACCACGCCGGCTGGACGTGGGATCGCCAGTTGGCCCTGACGGGGCAGAACTGTCTCGAGAGGAAGAGGAAGGAGCAGGCGCGTTTCCAGCTGTAAACCAGGCTGGCTCCGTGGCGGAAGGATGACGCTCACAGGTTTGAAGGCCTGACCTACAAAAGGACTGGCGAAGGAGACGCCTGTGAAAATAAAGCACATAAATATCAAAAGTACATTCTTAAGTGTCTCTGAGCTAAGACTAGATTATCTTTCTGAGTCCTTTGAATCTGAGTTTCTCCTTATAAAATGTAACCTGACACTCTGGCTTTGAAGACTGGGGATCTGGGACCGGGGCTGTGCAATTTATCTGAGCTGACAGAGATGTTAGTGCCCAGGCGCCGGCCCCGTCCTCCTGTCCATCCGTCCCATCCCAGGTCCTGACTTACTGACCTACAGGAAAGCCAGCACAGCACTGTAATTTGAAATATATGGTCGCTCTAGTTTTGTTGCCTCTCAGCAAGATAGATACAGAGATACAGGGACTCTAAAGCACCCACCGAAAAGGCCGGACTTGGCCAACTTAGCCTTCGTGTAGAAAGAACACCAGTTTCCGTGTCTTCAATTACCTTCGCCGGGTTTTCTCTACACGGCAAGCCCTCGGAGGTTTTGATCTGCAAAGCTCCAAACATCATATAAGGAATTCTTAAGAAAACAAGACCTGCCTTAAACTAAAGAACAACAAAACGAATTCGAGGGAATCAACTCATGACTGGGGGAATGAATGGAGCCAAGGGGGAAGGGGGGTGGGCAGGGGGAGGGGGAGCCAGGAGCTGAGGAGCCAAGAGCTCAAGAATCGGCTCGCATTCCAGCCCCATAAAGTCACTCAGTGAAGTCAGCTCCCCTTTAGAGGATGTTTACCCCTAGAGGAGCATCTGTGGAAGACGCTGGACGTTTCCTGGAGAGATAGCATTGCTGGCGACAGGTGCCCTCTGCATAAATATTGCAGATCCCACCGTATTGAGAAATATCAGAAGGAACGGTATTTGTCATAACTAATGAATCCTGGCACATAATCACCCATGCACTAGGGAACAAGTTCTACCCAACAAAAATGAATGCCAACAGCTGAAGCGAATTCTGCCCGCCATCACTCCCGTTCATTTGAGTACCTAGTAAGATTACCCTGTGGCTTGAGGCAGCCAAGGCAGAATTCTCTACCATGACCACCCTTGTTATACAGAAGAACTTTTTTCCACTTGTACTCTAAGACTGGGCAAGAAATGTTGTTCCCAACCACAAAGCCCTGAGATACACCATTGTGGCATGTGCTGAATTTACCAGAACAGGGACACACAATTTGTTCCTACAAATTGCAAATACCAGGTTAAACTGAAAGCTACTTTTATAGCTCAGATACTCAACACTCTTCTCTAGATGGTTAGTGGAGAGTGGGATTTGTTTTGGCTCTCCCTGTCTACACAATTACAAATACGTGGCAGGAAATAAAAATTAAAAAAAAAAAAGAGCTACTGATAACATTTAGAAAGTTAAAACATTTTCCGTGGCAGGCATTTCTTAATTTCACTGATAAACGAACACAGTTTGTATTTGTAATTTCAATGGTAAGTGAAAACAATTCATATATCAAATCACGTGGGAGGATTGGCTTTCGCATGTGCCACCTTGATGTTGAATTTCATTCGAAGGCCGAAATGCAAAGCCTAAAACAGAGGGAGAGAAACATTTTCTTCAGACGACTTTATTTTTCAAATTGGAATTTATTGCACCTTTTCAAACGTAGACCAAAATATTTCAGCAAATGCAATGTGTTTGTTATTTTTATATACTGGTGGTGTTCTTAGGCGGAATAATGAGGCCGTAAAGTAGGCATGCCGAGGTCTGAGTGTACAGAGTGGCTTTAAATCATGGGTGTTTACTACACTGCTATCCTACAGAGCATGCTTAAATACTTCCTGAAACGAAACTTATTTAGAAGTTAGCTACACTGCTCTTGTAGTTCACCAGCCAAGCTACCCTTTATGTAACGCTTAAAACACTTCCAACCAGAATTAAGGGTTTTTTTTCCCCCCTTATACTTGGCAAGCAACTGAAAAGGCTAGTGTGGAGGAGGTAAGCAATGCCATTTCCAAATCCCGAAAGCCAAGTAAGCTGTCCATGGTGACTTAACCCAAATCCCCTCACAATGGAGTATTTGTTAGTGCCAAGTTTAGACTTCAAGGATGCAAAGTCAGAGATTTCAAAGTGTGGATGATAAGCACATCCTTTCCGTGACTTTTTTCCTAAGACTTAACCCCTCCAAGCTGTCCTTCCCCGTGCTTTGCCAAAGCCCATCCCCATTTATGCAATGTTCTCTCAGACAGAAGTCATCGCCTGCCGCACCCAGCGCTGGCCGCATCTCTCTACGGGGCTGCATCAAGCCCGTACCAAACCCTGCCCAAAATGCTTGCAAAGCAATTGCAGCCAGAGAGAGAAAGCGGTAGGCATCAGTAAAACCAGGTTTGTCTTATGTGCTTTTTTCCTTTAACTCGGGGAGACAGTCAGCAGAAGATTAGACAATTTCTCTCCAAATTCCGTCCTAATCCCATTAGGTCCTCCAATTAGCACCGGTCTGCATTCCCTAGGTAAGGACAGAAAGCAATTAGAGGCCTCGCGCTGTGCCTAAGAAACTGGCAAAGCTCGTCAAACTGATACTTCCCAAAGCAGCCGGGTTGCAGGAACACCCAGACAAACTCGACTGGGGGGGATGTCCGGCAGCCCGTCCGCCCCTGTGGCCTCGCCTCTTTGTAACTTACTCTTACTCAAATTAGAATTTCGGGTGTTTTCTTGCCTGGTAGAGTGGTTTTCTGCTTTCACCTCCAAGTATCCTTCCAGGGCAGCATGGGTAAATTTGAATCGTGTTTCTAAGCCTTACCAGGGACAATGAAAATGGAATTGCGATCTGAAGCAAGCTTCGTGAACCACACGTCATTTTCAACTTGTCCCCGAGAAGGCTGGTAAGTTGAGACAAGGACTTCAGTAAAATCTTTTCTTTCTTTCTTTTTCAAAAGTGTATTTATGGGGCGCCTGGGTGGCTCAGTCGGTTAAGCGTCTGACTTCGGCTCAGGTCATGATCTCACGGTTTGTGGGTTCGAGCCCCGTGTCAGGCTCTGTGCTGACAGCTCGGAACCTGGAGCCTGCTTCGGATTCTGTGTCTCCCTCTCTCTCTGCCTCTCCCCCACTTGCACTCTGCCTCTCTCTCTCAAAAATGAAATAAAAACATTAAAATTTTTTTTAATTGTATTTATTTATTTTGAGCACACGAGTGGGAGAGGGGCAGAGAGAGAAGGAGAGAGAGAGAATCCCAAGCAGGTTCTGCACACCCGGCACACAGCCCGATGCCGGGCTTGAACCCATGAACCGTGAGATCATGACCTGAGCCAAAGTCAACAGCCGGATGCTTAACCAACTGAGCCACCCGGGTGCCCCTGAAATCCTTTCTGACAGTAACTACAAATAATCCCAGAGCAATCCAAACGTATCTGAATAGGCACCGTAAATTGGTAACCAGTATGTTCATACTTCTAATTCAGCAATTTTGAGCTCTACTTTTTCACGTTATTCAGTTTTGCTGCTTTTGAAGCAACCGTTGTGTGTTTAAAGCTGCAGCCAAGGAAATGGCTGTGACATCATGCGTTTGCTGATAAACCAAACTTCGCTCTCAGCGATATGTCTGGTGTATGATATCCACATGACTCAGTTTAAAGTTTGTAAAAGGTTACTCTAAAAGGTTAGTGTAAGGCCTCTATTGGTAAAAGAGTCTTATCCAAGGATTTGGCGGGACGCCAAATCTAATCTGCTGGTGGGGGCGGGGAGGGGGAGGAGGTATGGGGGGCGGGGCTTGCGTCTTTACCGTGCGGGCAAAGCAGACAGGTTCCTGGTGCCCAAGGCCCTCGACCCTACGCTGAAGGAGCAACACCCAGACACAGCTGAGCTGACCTGGGCTTTTTGCTGTCTCTGATTCAAATTCTTTGCCCAGCACTGTTAGAGCTGTAGCCATTTAATGAAATTAGGCAAAAAGGACTCAGAACGTATTATGAGTCTTGGATAAAAGAATCTGTTGAGTACCATTTTGTTTTACCGTGCTGTCTCTTTACAGCAATAAAACCAGAACTCCCGAAATCTGAAATGAAGATTCTTATTCTATAGAATTTAAAGAGAACGGCCCGAGTCAGCAGGGGGTAATAATAACCTGAGCTGGGATCTGGAGATAAGCCACGAATTTCAAAAACGAAAATTAATTCCATCGCAAAGGGGAATAACCCAACTCAAAATGTTTAGATGATATCATGTAAGATATTACGTGGAAGAAAAAGATTTCCCTTTGTATTTTTAAAGAATTTTTATTTTCATTCAACATCATGGGGTTTCTATAACTTGTGAATGTTTCCAAAAGTAGAGATTTGTTTTAGTTGTGGGGATGCATTGTTTTCAATGTCACAGTCACAGTGATGTATTCAAACAGCCCCATGGTTGCTTCCTCTGGAGGCCAGTGATGACCTTCCTGGTGTTACGGTCATCTCCAAATTCCCAACGTCCATCACAGATCCAGGGCACCAGCCTCAGCCAAGCCCCGAGCAGGCCACCATTGTTCTGAAATGCCAAAAAGTTTTCCACATCTGATTTACTTAAACCTCTTTCCAGGGCATCGTTCCCTCTAAAAGATAAATAAGTGAATTGTAAATAATAAAATTGGAATTTGTCATAACACTGAAATGAATTCTCGCTACAATTGAACAAAGTTATTTTATTTGGAAAAGACCGAAAGTTGCTGGTGTACCACTTGCTTCTGATAAAGATTCTTAAATATCCAAAAGGATTTGGAATGTAGTACTTAGCAGCAATAACTTATTCCCAACAAAAGTGATCTTTGGCCAAGGACCAACTAAAAGTTATGTAACCCAAATTACATTCATGACAATTGAGAAGGGTCTGCTTTCCTAAAACTCAAATGTCCTCAAGCACATTTCCTAATAGCTACCTGATGGTACATTATTCTGGAAAACACCGAGAAAGAAAGGGACAAGGAGACAAAGAGGGGGCGGGGGTGGGCAGACAGAGGCCGGGAGGGAGAGAAGAGGGAAGAGGGACAACGCAAAGGCTTTCTTAGTTTTGAGAAAGACGGCCCTGATCAGGGGTTGAATCCGTTTCAGGGAATCAAGTCGTTTAAAGCGGGTGTACTAACTATCCCAGAGCAGCCCAACCCGTGTTTTCTCTCTGGGAAGTCACACAGTCACACATGCCGTGATGAGGCAACACGAGGACGTAGTGTTTCTCTGAGAGAAGCAAGGAAGACAAAGAATGGGTTCTCTGCTGGGCAACCTCACAGGGGACAGCAGGGTCCCGCCCCAGGAGCTAAATGCTCCTGAAGTAACTTGCAAAACTACCCTTGAACTTCACGCAGAGCTTCGTCATTGTCCGCAGAGACCCGCGAGCCCTTTGAGGGCCCGAGCGAGGCCCCACAGTTGGGTGCTCGGCACCCAGGACCCCCGGTAAACGGCAGGAGGCAGTCGATAAAGGCTGCAGAGAGGCTGAAAGGAAGGCTCCCTCCTCCTCAGCCAAACGTGGGTTGGGACTCTTCTTCAGCTGAGTCCTTGGGCCTGAGAGCCAGTTTCCTCTTCTGGGAAATAAAGAGGACACCCCCCCACACCCCCAGCAGGGAGGTTGTGAGGAGTGAAGACAGTGTGATGTCCAGGGAGCTGCTGGCACAAGCTGGCTCTGAGCAGGTGCCCAGTCCCAGTAGCCCCTGGCTCTACCCCGGCCGCTGAGGGCGGCCCCGGCCCCCGACCTACTCTCCTGGGATTTATCACCAAATGGACAGAAATTAGTTTTCTGTCAGAAAAACCAAATAGGTGTGCACAGAAGCTTGAATGTATCTATTGCATTCATTTAAATGGATTTCCAAGAAGGTGAAACGTCTTTAAGTATATAAACCTCCACTCAGGATTGTGGCAATAATTTAAGATGTAAACCACGGAGGGCACACATTTTTCAGATTCGGCACTTCTAACTTCTCCGAAGCGTCTAACATGTGGAAAGCGTGTCAAAACCTGGTCCCCAGGACAGGCCAGGACAGCCTGGTCCCAAGACAGGCTGTGGAGACAAAGCTGCGTCTGCGGCTCCGGTGGGAGGGGAGGACACCAACCCGCAAAGCCTCCGGCGCTTCCAAGAGGGGAGGGCCGGATCATGGTTGAGATTTGGGAGTTTGACCTAACGGGGGGCCCAGTTAGGAGTGGGGGAAGGACTGTGACACAGCAGTCCTGGACGGGGGTCACGGCAAGGGGAGCACTTGGAGGTGAGGGACGGCTTTGACTCCTAGGGCATACACTGTCGAAGTTGCCCAGGGAAGAGTGGACGGGTCCCCATAATGCACAATCAAACCATAAGCCTGCGCAAGACATTCCCGGAAACATTAACTTATGCTAATGAAGGCGGAGGAATAGCGAGGTAAGTTAGTGTTCACAGCAGGCATGGATGTGGTTCTTGGGGTGCAGGCTGAGTGTGGGGTGCACAGTGTATGTCGTCAGCCCGAGAGGAAGGGTAGATCGTTCATTAACAGCTGCGGATGTGTGCCCCTCCAGACTTTCGCCACTGGTCGAGGCATGATCGTCACATGCCAGGTGTCTGTTGAGACTTCCTCCACCCTGCACGGTTCCACAGCCTCCAGAAGCACCAAGCTGTTCATCCTTCTGGAGAAGCCTGTGCCGGATCATTCGATGAAACAGTGACTGTGCACCGCATGACTGTGCACCAGCATGTTACTTACAAAACAGACTCTGGGGGTGACACATCTGGACACAGACCCCTACTCGGAGAGGGACTGTGATCCAAGCGTGTTGTCCACTCTCAGCCAGGGGTCACCGGGGCCCGGGATAAGCCAAGAGAACAAATGCCATCCCCAGCCTAAAGAAAACCAGATCTGAGATCATCAGCCAAATAGCCTAATTCTCTGATTTCTCACTCTTGCTTCTTTTAATTTTATTGATCCTAGAGGGGGTTGCAGGGTTAAAGTACCTGGCTCCCCCCTGTGCAGCGCATACTTCTCCTGTTATCAGCACAATGTGGTACGGGTTTTAGATTTCTGGCTGCCTGGCCCATTGTGGCGGTTGAGCCCAGTTTCCCAGGAAATTGAATCATTGCAAGGAAATGGAAGCAGAGGACACTGGTGCTGCTCTGGAGAAACGCACACAAGACCGGTAGTTGGTTTGGTTGTGCCCTTTATCCAGTTCGTGGTGAATTACACAAGGTATTGGAATCATACCAAGGAGGGACAAAAATGCAAAAAGCAATATTAAAAATACAAGACCTGCAGGTAAATGAAAGCACCCGAAGCCAGGAAGAGGAAAGGAAATGGCTAGAATAGACAAGAAATACAGATTGAGGGGTGACAGTCATGGTCTGCTTCTATGAATGTAGGATCGAAGCTCTCTGTATCCAAAGACCAGCTCTTTCTCAGGCCTGGGGGGAGGGGTTGCTAAGGACCCTGCACTTGAGGTGTCCACTGGAGGCAGTCTTCCTGGGGTTTGAGGGTGCTGTGTCTCCTTCGTTGAGGCACGTGAATCCAGTAGTCAGCCCCTTCAGAGTTCACGGAGGTGCGAGCTATTAATAGTATCCGGTAAGTTCTTCCAGTGGCATTGTGAGCACAGTACCTCAACACAGACAACATCTCTGGCCTGTAGCTGAAGCCTCAGATAAAAATCAAAGTCAAATACATGCTATTTCTAGATCACAGAGACTTAAAACAGCTATGGTTAACTTATTCCTAGTCATTCCAAAGTGAAAGATCTGATAAGAGTTCATTATAATAACACACATGACAAAGAAATCTGGTTGCTTCCATTACTTACAAAACAAACATAGAAATGGCAGTCTGAAGTTTTAGACAGAATGTCTATATGCATAATGATTAAGAGCGTTCTCAAATACAACGTACATTAATCTGATTTACAAGAATGGATTTGTTATGTTCATCAAGGTAAACATGTTAAGATATACAATCATCCAGAGATCATTGGGAAAGGTTCTAAACATCTGTACATTAATTAAACTCCCTGCATAGAGGTCTGATACACATCCCAAACAGAAAACACTAGCCACAAGTTTCTAGATGCAAATTAGAGTGACATCGTGATCAAGTAGACAGTTTAAATAATAACCAAAATTATGGCTGAGAACCATATTGTTTGTTGCCTAACATCAGGATGAAGATAGAAAAACTGTGGAAATGGATATACAGGTATATATTTGCGCACACGCACACACACACACACACACACACACATCATAGATAGCAAGGCACTGACCAATATCTTGTTCCTTTTCATACAGCATATGATTTCTGAAATATTTAAAAATTTTCCCTATACATATTTAGCATGGAGAAGACCCAGAGTCGCTTCTGATCCGACGACTCTTTCCGTGATAACATATTAAATAATCCTATTATTTTAGGCCCCTCTCTTTTCAAAGTGAAAGCACAAGTCTTTGTGATTTTCTAGGGGTCCGCAAAATCCCAAAGATCGTTTTAGGTACAAAAGATACCCTGAAAGATATTTTACTTCATTTTAACACTTGAAAATCAAGATGCGGAAGCAAAAAAAAATGTTGTCATGAGATCTGAACACTTATGATAGGATCATGGGAGCCTGAGAAATAGTATTTGGCCACTCACTGGAAAGTGACAATAAAACACTTAAAATAAGTCTAGAAGGTAACATGATTAGCAAGAGCCTTCTCTCTTTTGAAAGTAAGGAAGTTCTGTTTTCCTAAATAATCAACGACATAATAGCATCAATGGATGAATGGATAAAGAAAATGTGGCATATAGATCCAATGGAATATTACTCCGCCATAAGAAAGAATGAAATCTTGCCATTTGCAACAACACGCACGGGGCTAAAGTATATTATGCTAAGTGAAATAAGTCAAACACCATATGATCTCACTTACATGTGGAATTTAAGAAACGAAACAAATGAGCAAGGGGGAAGAAGAGAGAGAGAAAGAGAGACAAACCAAGAAACCATTGAGAACAAACTGAATGACCACAGGGGAGGTGGGGGGTGGGGAGCAGGGCTTGGGTGGAACAGGTCATGGGGATTGAGGAGGGCATTTGCCATGATGAGCACCGGGTGTTGATGAGCTCCCAACTGTTGAATCACTATATTGTGCACCTGACACTGACATAACACTGTATGTTAACTAACTGGAATTAAAGTAAAAATGTTTTTAAATAATCAAGGACCTAATAAAGACAAAATAAAACACACAGATGTATTCCGGTAAAACAGTATCTTGGCAGAATACACAGAAAAAAGAATACGTGTTCATGTTTCAGGTGAAGACAAACACTAAACCAAAGAAACAACTTCATCAACACTAAGAAAACTTTGCTTAGATTTTAACACGTTGCGTAGACCTTTGGAGCCATTCTTTACACTGATTTGCCTCCATATGCCAGAAGAACTTCTTTACTCTTTGGATCAACTCCTTGCAAATTTCCCCTTATTGATTAATCACGTCATTGTGTGTGTATGTGTGTGTGTGTCCTCTGTTTACTTAATCAAGACTAGGCAACTCTTACTTCAATTCCCTTTCTGTTCCAGTGTCTCTGGCTTCATTGTCCTTCTTTTAGGCTGAATGACGGACGTAGAAGCGTCATCTGTAAAGCCGTACGTACATTTTGTCAGGATTCCACTGTGCCTCCATTCTCACGTACTTTCAAAATTCTCAGTGGGGTGTGGGAGTTCTATCAGTGGAGCTATTTCCCAATTCTACTTTGTGCTTATGTATTAGTCTCTGATTTCTGTCTTAACGCCATTTATAAAAGTGAGAAGAGAAAACTAGAATCCCGTCTGCCTCACGAGCTGTTCCTGGATGCTGTCTAACAGCAGTAAGGAGCTCTTCCCAGAGTTCTCCAACCTCTGTCCTTTCTTTGCTTACAGGACCCGATTAGAGGCCAGTTTTCAGAGGGAAGACTTTGGGGTTGGTCTCCACAAGTCAGCTTCCAGCTTTGACAGCTTTTCTAAGCCCCTCTGGTTTCCTATGAAACGTGAGGTCTTTTCAGTCATGCTTAACGCTTCCCATTCTACTTAGATTTCTCCTAATAATGAATCAATTGGTATATATTAAGCAGTTCTGGATTATACTTCCTAAAATTATGCTAAATCCCTCTGCAGATGTCTCCTTACTCTGACAGGTCTTTGGAAATTCTAACAATGGCTCTCGGCTCGGAAAAAAATAGTGCTTCGTATCAACAGAAAAGGGCACCCCAGTTCTGAGGGAGGTTTAGCTTTAAGAGGCAACTGAGTCCTAGGGGGTTCTGGCTGGTCAGGAAGGAAGGGAGTGAACCAAAGTAGAAGATGGGCCATTCAGCTACAAACACCAGACAAAGATTGTGGCTCCAGAAGTATGGAATGGTTTACAGAGGGGTATCTCCTAGAACCAAACTCTCCTGGACAAAAGACAAGACTGAGGAAAGTTCTCAAGTGGTTTTGATGAGTGACCGAAGGATGCCAGTCTTACAACAGACCTTCAGAAATTGCTTTTCCCGGGGCTGGCTGGAGGATTGGGCTCATTTCAAGGTCCCTCTTAATGAAGGACAATAAAATGGCAGGGGCAGGCAGAGACCGACAGTAGTTTTAGTAATGAGGTAGATTTCCACCAAGGATAAGCATTTCACAAATCTGATCAGACAGCCAAAAGATAGCTAAAGAGCATTCCTCACTCTAGAAAACAAAATAAACACCATCTGGGAGCTCACTGAAAGAGGTAATTGTTCTAACCAATATGAGACCCCAGTACCACAGCATCATGGACAGGAAGCCCCCACGCCTAGCAGGGGGCTCCGCAGGCCTGTTTCCCAGTCAAACGTTGCCACTAAAAGTTCCAGCGTTGACTGGATCTCAGTGGGACCTCCCAAACCAAAACATCTGGATCCCCAGACACACCGACATCGCCTGTTGATAAGGTGCAGCTGAGTTTGTTCCTTACCAGGATAACGTCATCTCACTCGACGGTAAAGCTGTTATAACAGTGCCTCAGAGGAGGGAAGGGAAGAGGTCAGAACTGACCAGCAGCAGGACTCAGTTAGGACCAGGGGAGAATCACGACGGTGGTCCAGGACTGGAGGACACAGCAAGGGAGGACTTTGAGATGAGGGATTCCTTTGACTCTGAGAGCACAGACTGCTGGTGTTTCCTGGGGGGGAGTGGATGGGTCTTTCAGGAAGTCCCTGTAATGAACAATCAAACAATTGCCTGGGCAAGCAATTCATGAGAAAAATAAATTATGCCAATGAAAGCAGAGAAATAGCATAAAATTATCCTAATGCAGATAGTAGGACGTGGTTTCAGTTCTCAGTGTCGAGGCAGCAGGTGGGGTAAAGGCTTTCAAGTAAGAAACTATCGTGAGTAGTATAAATGAAGAGCGAAGATAATCCACATACTGCTACTTAATAGGCATTCAAAAATAAACCGTTGAAAAATTCGTGTCAACACTGGGGTCGGCCAAGGGAAAAAAAAATTAATGAACTTTTATTGAGCACTTGCTCAGTGCCCAGCCATCGTATAGGTTTTCTCGTTCATACCGCGCCCCACAGTCGAGTTAGAAGTTGTGTTAGAAGCACAACTCTGTTCGTTTTGGCAGCTGAGGCAACTGAGTGCCCGAGGTTAAGCGAGTCGTCTGAGATCATGCAGTTAGAAAGTGGCAGAGCCCTGACTTACACCCAGGACTCGTGACTCCAAGCCCAGCCCGGTGTCACTACATCACAGCCGCCTCCAAGCACAAGGAAACTGAGGAAAAAGGGCAGCCACACATGTGGAGGAAATCCCCAAGCAAAACGATGACCCACAGCGGGAAGTCTCCCAGAATCCTCATTTATCATCGCATTTTAAGCCCAGATCTTCCCTCTTGTCCCGCTGACCGTGTCTTCCCTCCCCTTGCACAGAGTGTAGTTTTGCCCAAGTACCATAGTTTAAGAATCAGTGCTCAGGTGACAGTCCCTGCCTCTGACCTGCCTGCTCCACGGCAGCCAGGCAAGCGCAGGCCCAGTCACGAGACTAGAAAGTCCCCTCTTGTCCCCGGGGAGCCATAGCCTGCGCATTCTCACACGGCGACTTGCGTTTCCGGGCAGCAGATCAGGTTACAGCATGAGTGGGAAGAGAACTTCCCTTGGATTTGACCTCACTGGAGCCACCAGAGAGAGGATCAAGGGAAAAGAGGGTAGTCGCCTGTTCGGAGCGGTTCCAGGACGTCCAAGGAGAAGCCTCCACAGAGAGCTGCATTTTTTGTCTTCTCCCAGGTTTCCAACATGTCTCAGAGCCAGTCTCCAGCGAGGAGAGGATGTCCATGCTCTTGGCCCAGAAGGGCCTTCTCCGTGCTCACTAGACCCACTGTGAGCTCTCTCCTGAGACATGGGGGAGACACAGGTGGCACTCGGGCTGCCCAAGTCCTTTGTCACAAGCTTACTGTTCGAACGCCCAGGGTCACGCTCTTCCGGCAGAGTCTAAAATCTGTGAGCAACGCATCATCCTCGTTTCGCTGATACGTGAGGCTCAGAGAAGCTAAACACACTGCCCCTGCGTCTCAGACGTCGAGGGGAGTTTTTCCAAGGCCACGAAGAGGGTAGTGCAGCCCTCTAAGTGGTCATGAGGGTACAACCGAGGCACTGACGGGCCTTCCTCATCCCTGCTCGGAGCCTGCGGCTCAAGCGCCTGCTGTCAGGGAGCAGGAGGCTCACGGAGGAGGCACAGGCCGGACCTCACGAGACGGTGGCCGTCTGTGCCGGATCTCCACAGACGCCAGGAACGGGCCGCAAGGACCGTGAGGAGAGGAGAGCCCGGGGGTCCACTCGAGCCTGGCGGGAAGCAGCTGCTGTCACGAGAGCGACGACAACGACATTGCGTCATTTACCAAGCAAGAGCCTCAAGTCTGTGACTTCGTTTAGTTCTTGCTAAATGAATACTGAGTTCTCACTGGCGGGACAGAATCATCTCCAGTTCAGAGCTACCCCATCTATGGCACCCTTAGGAAGCTTCCAGTGGCCCACCTACGTAGCCCGTGGGGAGCAAAGCCAGGAGTTAAAGTTGCACCCACTCGTCCAATGCCCACGCCCTCTCCCTGTGCCAGGCTGCCTCCCCTTCTGCGCAGAGGAGGGCCCGACCAGGCGTGGTCTCGGCATGAAGCCAGGCAGAGCCACTGGATGAAAAGCCTCCAATTTAAAGTGGCCTCGATCACCGTGACTGCCCCCGGAATCACTGATGAGTGAACCATCCTGCTTTCCCCTTTTGCTTTTTGGCGTTTTATTTTATTTTCACCGCCTTTTGAGGCAGGTGTTATTAACCCCATTTCACAGATAAGTAAACCAAGAGTCAGTAAGTTTAGTGGGACGACAAAACTCCAAATGGCTTTTAGCCACTAACCAAGATGCTCTTGGACAAAGGAGAACCGTGAGTGGGTCTTGCCCCCAAATGGCTCATTTTATTTGCTGGAATTTGTCCTTGTACAAGATCCAAAACTTTCTTAAGTTCTATTGTTTGATTTCAAGTGTGCCCACGTTTTTCTTACCAAAAAGGACAACTGGTTAGTCAACACTTTCTTCTACTTCTCTCCTTCTCAGAAGCTGACCTAATGCTAAATTCTTGAGAGAGTTTTAACTTGTTTTCCCTTCTAAGTTTGTCCTCAAAAATCTCCAGTTTATGCTGGAGCAGTGAGTGAGCAGAGGGTGAGAACAAGTGAAATAACCCCTGCTTCTGTTCTTGATGATTCACTGGTGTGTGTGACCACCTGTCCACGCCATTTAGAGGACCAGAGCAGGACCCAGGGCTGGGGCCTGTGTGGGGTCCCCAGAGGATGCAGGATTACAGTCGACACTTGTCTTATGCAAGGTATGAATTGGTGCTGTTTTATCGAATCCCCCACTATTTCTATTAAACTTCGCTTCTCTATGATTTGTTGTGTCTGATCTTTTTGCAGTAGGCAGGATGAGTTCAGTACTCACTGGACTTAAAAGTCCTGTGGTAATAGCCCCCAGGTATTCCCGGAAGAGTGAAAACATGGTATTACTAATGAAAAGCACATTCCTACTATGACTCAAGTTCATCTTTGTCAAGGGAGTTGGAAACAATTTACGTACATATATACATATACATAGTTTGATCCTATGAGCTGAAGGATTGCACAAGCATGATTTTTTTGTCTCTGTCTCCCTTCCCTGATTTAATTCTCTCCTTTTTTTCAGGGAGTGAGGAGGAATGAACCCAAGTGGAAACAAGCAAAAAAAGAAAAAAAAAGGTTCAACTTCAATGAAAAATGATGCATTGTCTAGAGTGTGATTCATACTTTGTTCATTGTCATCAAGCTTTTTCTCACCTCTTTGTAAACTGAAAGAAAGGATGGATGGGAAAATTTGCTTTGTTCCGTAGGATTTCAGAAGATTCCACTATTCTTATGGAAAAATTTGCATTTCAACTCACTTATCCCATACAAATCTGTGTTGTTATTGTTGTTGTTTGTTGTTGTTGTTACTTTCTTTCAGACCAGTTTTAACATCTGTCTAGTTCCTTCATTGATTGAGTTGATTGAGGAGTAAAATAAAGGCTTCAATGTGTGTTCATTTCTTTATCTGTAGAAGAATCTGGCTTTCACCTTTTTCTGAAAATTATCTTTTGACAGAGATTGCTTCTTCATCCTTGGCAAGTGCTGTAATGTTCATTAATTACTTTTAAGTTTATTTATTTATTGACGGAGAGAGATTGTGCGCACACACGCAAGCAGGGGAGGGGCAGAGAGAGAGGGAGAGAGAGGATCCCAAGCAGGCTCCACACTGTCAGCATGGAGCCTGATGCAGGGCTTGAACTCATGAACTGTGGGATCATGACCTGAGGTGAAATCAAGAGTCACACACTTAACCCACTGAGCCACCTAGGTGCCCCAGTGTTTAATGTTCAAAACTAATGTGGCATTACTCATCTCTAATCTGGACACCACCAATTCTTCTTAGCACCTCTTTATGTAACCTAACTCAGCCTCTCATAACATTTTGCTCTCATATCACTTGAGGTCTACCTGTAAGTGGTTTCTCCTGATTATACCGTGCGCTTCTGAAATTAACTGCGGTGTGTTGGCACAATTGGGATGGACCGTGACCCCGAACACTGGCCAGCAGAGTGTCCCATTTGAATGACAGAAATATGGAATAAGTGACCTTGGGTTTGCTAGTGGAAACAAAATATGACAGGTAAAGAAATACTGTAAAATATTTTAAGAGTTATGTGGAAAGTTGTCTAGATTAGTAATGTAGTTCTAACATGAGATTTTCAATAAATATCTTACTCTGAATGTACTCTCAATAATAACATTGAAATAACTCCATGAGTGGAAAAGGTCTCCAGTGCTTTGTAAGAGGAAACATATTTATAAAGATAATGTCTGCCGTCCTTGATGACTGCACTTAGAGCATCATGTTGTTTAAAGGGCTTTGAGGTAGATTCAGCTCACTTGGGTACAAAGTAACATTCATTTAAAGCAATTTTAAGTCTGATAATTCAGAGGAGAGCTAATTGGTAAACAGTCTTCTGCAAGATAGATGGAATATGTAACTGAAGTAACCAAAGATTAAAAAAGAAGTTACTTGACCCGTCATTGGCTCTTGCATTGGTTAACAAAGAAGATCATTTACTTAAAGATTTCTGTATAACTGAACATTAATACTCAAATAAAAATTGGGTAATAAAAACCAATTATATCCTAAAAACATTACAGCAGATAGAAAGAGGGTAATTCCTTAGTTTTTTTTTTTTAAGTTTATTTATGTATTTTGAGAGAGAGAGAGAGAGAGAGAGAGAGAGCACAAGTGGGGGAGAAACAGAGGGAGAAGGAGAGAGAGAGAATCCCAAGCAGGCTCCACACTGTCAGTGCAGAACCCGATGCAGGGCTCAATTGCATGAACTGTGAGATCATGACCTGATCCAAAATCAAGAGTCAGATGCTTAACTAACTGAGATAGCCAGGCTCCCCCAAAAGGGTAATTCTTAATATAATCTATTAATTTTCCTGCAATACATTCCCTGAATCGCAAAAAGGACTTGTATCATTAACTTTTTAAAAGTGGTTTGCTGTAAACACAAATCTTTTTTGAAACAATAAATGGAAATTAACGTCCAGTAAATCTTCTCCGAATATTCATCATGTTGGGACATACAGGTGAGACAAACACCTTTGCATAACCAGCACTGCCCCTCTGTAGCACACATTCAATTAAAACAAAAATGTAATCGAGAGACAGAGGGGTGGGGCGCCTGGGTGGCTCAGTCGGTTAAGTGTCCAACTTCGGCTCAGGTCATGATCTCGCGGGTCGTGAGTTCGAGCCCTGCATCGGGCTCTGTGCTGACAGCTCAGAGCCTGAAGCCTGCTTCCGATTCCCTCTCTCTCTCTTTCTCTCTCTCTCTCCCCCTCCCTTGCTTACACTCTGTCTCTCTCTGTCTCTCAAAAATGAATAAACATTAAAAAAAACTTTTTAAGAGGCAAAGGGAACCACCAAGAAACAGTTTTCCACCACTATTAAAAACGCCTGGATACTGAAGAAGCCGGCAATGGAACAAAGTCCAAACCCACTGCCAAAAGGGAAACATTCATGAATCAATTAATGGCATGAAATCTTCCCCCACCCCCGCCCCAAAATTGCTTACTCCCAGGAACAGAGCTCTAACTTGTTGCTCTACTGAAGGATGAAATATTAAATAATATTAATCCTAGGAAATCACACATGAAACAACAGATACAACCTTCTGTATTCTATTCTACGTCATCCTCACAGCTCGAATTCTCGCCTGTCCACAATCAATACACCAAGTTTGCCCGACTTTGTCCAGCAGCCAGATATCTGAGTCCAGCCTGAGGGCCAAGCACCACTCCTCTCTGCTCATCTCAGGAAAATAGCAGCCTGGGAACAGCAAAGGCGGCATGACGTTTCTGGAGAGAAATATCAAAATCAACACCCTGAGTTATCAGGGTGATTATGCTCAGTTAAAAGTCATCCGGCCCTCCTGTGTCTGTGTAGCTATTCACTCACTGTCTGGCCATGTTCACCAGCTGATGCCCCCCCTGGGGCCGGCTGGCAGGGGAACGACCAGCGGGGGCACATCAGACAGCCCCTTACATTTCTGGGTTTTCTCAATTTCATTATTCCTACTTATAGGAGTTTATTGTTAATAATAAAATGATTACTACTAATAATAAACAATAAAATATATTTATTATTCTTATTTTTTAATATGAAATTTATTGTTAAATTGGCTTCCATACACCACCCAGGGCTCATCCCAACAGGTGCCCTCCTCAATGCCCATCACCCACCCCCCCTCTTTCCCACCCCCCCATCAAGCCTCAGTTTATTCTCAGTTTTTAAGGGTCTCTTATGGTTTGGCTCCCTCCCTCTCCATAACTTTTTTTTATCCTTCCCCTCCCTCCTGGTCTTCTGTTAAGTGTCTCACGATCCACATATGAGTGAAAACATATGGTATCTGTCTTTCTCTGCCTGACTTATTTCACTTAGCATAACACTCTCCAGTTCCATCCACGTTGCTACAAAAGGCCATATTTCATTCTTTCTCATTGCCACGTAATATTCCATTGTATATATAAACCACAACTTCTTTATCCATTCATCAGTTGATGGATATTTAGGCTCTTTCCACAATTTGGCTATCGTTGAAAGTGCTACTACAAACATTGGGGTACATGGGTCCCTATGTGTCAGCACTCCTGTATCCCTTGGGCAAATTCCTAGCAGTGCTACTGCTGGGTCATAGGGTAGATCTATTTTTAACTTTTTGAGGAACCTCCATACTGTTTTCCAGAGTGGCTGCACCAGTTTGCATTCCCACCAACAGTGCAAGAGGGTTCCCGTTTCTCCACATCCTCTCCAGCAGCTAGAGTCTCCTGATTTGTTCATTTTAGCCACTCTGACTGGAGTCAGGTGGTATCTGAGTGTGGTTTTGATTTGTATTCCCTGATGAAGAGCGACATTCAGCATCTTTTCATGTGCCTGTTGGCCATCTGGATGTCTTCTTTAGAGAAGTGTCTATTCACGTCTTCCGCCCATTTCTTCACTGGATTGTTTGTTTTTCGGGTGTGGAGTTTGGTGAGCTCTTTATAGATTTTGGATACTAGCCCTTTGTCCGATATGTCATTTGCAAATATCTTTTCCCATTCCGGCGGTTGCCTTTTAGTTTTATTGATTGTTTCCTTTGCAGTGCAGAAGCTTTTATCTTCATAAGGTCCCAATAGTTCACTTTTGCTTTTAATTCCCTTGCCTTTGGAGATGTGTCAAGTAAGACATTGCTGCGGCTGAGGTCAGAGAGGTTTTTTCCTGCTTTCTCCTCTAGGGTTTTGAAGGTTTACTAAAATAAACTAAGGAAATAGCTCTCCCTTAATGTTTAATAAGTGGTTGACTGTAAGACATATATAACATGTGTATATGATACAAATAAAAATTCATATAATAGTAACAATATGTGTGAAATATTATTCAGTCATAAAAAGGAGTAAAATCTTGCCATTTGCGACAACATGGATAGAGCTAGAGAGTATTATGCTAAATGAAGTAAGTCAGTCAGAGAAAGACAAATACTGTATGATTTCATTCATATGTGGAATTTAAGAAACAAAACAAATGAGCAAAGGGAAAAAAACAGACGAGAGACAGACCGAGAAACAGACTCTTTTTTTCTTTAATGTTTATTGATTTTTGAGAGAGAGAGAGACACAGACCATGAGCTGGGGAAGGGCAGAGAGAGAGACAGAGACAGAGACAATATCTGAAGCAGGCTCCAGGCTCCCAGTTGTCAGCACAGAGCCCAATGCCAGGCTCAAAGTCATGAACCGTGAGATCGTGACCTGAGCTGAAGTCAGAGGCTTAACCGACCGAGCCCCCCAGGGGCCCTGAAATAGGCTCCTGACTATAGAGAACAAACTGATTGTTACCAGAGGGGAGATGGTGATGGGGTGGGTGAAAGAGGTACTGGGGATTAAAGAGCACACTTATCTTGATGGGAAAAATAAAATAGCAATACTAGGTGGCACTTATAAGGCCTTGCAATGTGCCAGACAATATACCGAGGCTGGCTTCTTGATTTTTCACAATAGCCCATGAAATAGAATCACCACAGAACACACCTTAGAGCCCTTCAGGAAATGAGAGGGCACTATTAATGACTGCACCATGGCAACACTTATAAATCTAGACTAGCCCAGGGAATGGTGGTGTAGACCACCGTATCTCTGGAAGCAAGGTCCAGGCCCAAGAACTGACTAGTCAAGGTCATGTGCATAGACCAATGGAGGTTAGGTCCTAGGCTGGACTCTCAAGCACACTGCCATACCGTGTGACGGAAACTGAAATAAATCTTTAAATGATTTGACTGATAAGAGGCTGAGATAAATATGTGTGCGCGTGTGTGTGTGTGTGTGAGAGAGAGAGAGAGAGAGAGAGAGAGACAAGATGAAATAGGTCCTCCTCCCTACCTTACCCCCAACTAAACACAGCTACAAACCCTGCGATGGTGAACCAGGCAATCCCAGGAAGACACCGGGAAAGGGTGAAAGGAAGGCAGGTAGACTTCAGGCTGGAGAAGCAGCCCAGCGCTCGGCTCAGTCCCCACCAGGGGAGGAAGGCCACCACGTAGAGCGTGTGTCCGCTTCTCCTCAGCGACAGTGGATGTGCGGGTGTTTCCGCCCTCCAGATGAAACAAGGTTTCTCTGACACACACCGGGTGAACCACCGGCAGACATCACTGGAGCCCCACCGGAAATCAGTGGCCACGGGCCTGCCCTTCCTCCCAGGCTTGAGATGCCCCTTTCCTGCGGAGACACACCTCAGCGGGAGTGGCACCAGAGAGGCCCCACCGCAGCCAGGGCCAGCGGGAACAGGGGATCGCAAAGAGCCTGGGACGGTCCTGCTCCGTGCAGACACAGCTGGGCAGCCTGGGACACAAGTGCAGGGATCCCACCACACCACGCTCCCACCGAGAGACATATATCAGCTGCCCTTGGGAAGGGCCTTCCGCTTCTCAGGACATACCAGCAGGGACCAGTCAGAGCCCCGCGAAACCAGAGAAACCAAGCCCATCAAAACAACATTGCAAAGACTCTGCAAATTAAAACGCTGTTGGAACCACAGTTCAAAAAAATAGTTTAACTCTCGGGCTAAACCTAAAAAGGGTAGCTGTCTGCTAAAATGTAGGATTGAAATAAGGCCCGGAGACTCCCGACATAACAGACACAATGTCCAGAATACAACCGAAACTCACCTGTTATAATGAGGACCAGGAAAATCACAGCTCACATGAAAAAAAGACAATAAACTGATGCCACCAATGATATTATTCAGGTGTTGGAGTTACCTGACGTGGATCTTAAAGCAGCCATCATAAAAATGCTTCAACAACCAATTATAAATTCTCTTAAAGCAAATGAAAAAGCAAATCTCGGAAAAGAAAGAAAAGATTAAAAAGAATTAAATGGAAATTATAAGACTGAAACCCAGAATAGTAGAAACGAAAATTAGCTTAACAGGGTCAATAGCGGAACACAAATGAAGAGGACCATATCTGTGAAATTTAGGACAGAACAATAGAATTAATCTAATAAAAAACAAAGAGGAGAAAATACACTTAAAATGAAAAACTGAACAGAGCCTCAGAGACATATGACACAAAAGATCCAACATTCACATCATCAAAGTCTCATAAGAAAAACAGATGGAGGCAGGGGGCGCCTGGGTGGCTCAGTCGGTTGAGCGTCACACTTTGGCTCAGGTCATGATCCCACGGTTCGTGGGTTCAGGCCCCGCATCGGGCTCTGTGTGGACAGCTCGGAGCCTGGAGCCTGCTTCGGATTCTGTGTCTCGCTCTCTCTCTGCCCCTCCCCTGCTCACACTCTGTCTCTCTCTGTCTCAAAAATAAACAAAGCATTTAAAAATTTTTGAAGAAAAAAAAAAGAAAAACAGATGGGGAAGAGGCAGCATGGCTAAAGGAATGGTTGAAGAAATAAGAGCTGAAAAGTTCACAAATCTGTCAAAAAACACAAGCCTACATATCCAAAAAACTAAACAAAATTTAAATAGTACATTTAAAGTGCTGAAGTAAAAGAACAGTCAGCCATAAATTCCATACCCAGCAAAACTTATCCTGAAGAAATGGAAGAGAAATAAAAACATTCTCAAATAAAGGAAAACTAAATAATTTACCATTAGCAGGCCAGTCTTTAAGGATTGGCTACAGACAGTCCTTCAAAGTGAAAGGAAATGACAGAAGAAAGGATAGAAAAAGAAGAAGAATCAAGAAGGAAGAAGGAACAACAGAGTAGACACACAATAGACAATCCTTGTCCTCATGAATTGTATAAATTGTATTTGATAATTGAAATAAATATCCTAACACCTGATTCATAAGAAAACGATATTTAAAAGCATGGAAGGGGAAAGAAAAGGGACTAAATAGAAGTGAGGGTTCCACATTTTATCGAAAAATGGCACAATATTGAGATGAGTCAACAATTTTAAGTCACATATGTATACCTTAATACCCGGAAAAACCATTAAAAAAAACTATACAAAGAGATACACTGAAATGCTAAGGATAAATCAAGTTGGAACCCTAAAATAATGTCCAAGTGGCCCATAAGAAAGGAATAAAAAAACAGAGGGTCAGGAACCTGAGAAAACAAATTAAAAAATGACACTTTTAAGTACTAACACACCAACAATCACCTAAATATAAGTTGCCCAAATATACTAATCAAAATATAAAGACCAGCAAAGTGAAAGAATAAACATGATCCAACTATACGATGCTTTAAAAAACTCTCTCGTTTAATAACATAGGCAAGTTGAAAACAAAAAGAGGGAAATAGATAAATCATATAAACATTATTTGTTTTAAAAGCAGCAGTGGCTTTATTAATGTCTAATAAAGTAGACTTTAGAGCAAAGAAAATTGCTAGAGACAAAGAAAGACACTATATATTGACAAAAAAGATCAATCCACCAAAAGGAAATAAGGATCCTAAAGAAACGAGAAACGCGCTAATCCACACATACAGCTGACAGTTTGAACTGCCTCTCTGAGCAAGTGATGGCACGACCAGATAGAACAAAGCCAACCAAAAGGATCCAAGAGACTTGTACATAACATACCACATAACAACAGTAGAATACAATTTTTTTTTCAAATGTACATGGAGCATTCCCTAAGACAGTCCGTATATTGGGCAATAAAACAGACATTAACAAATCTAGAAGAATTAAAATCATACGGAGAGTGTCTCACGATGACAAAAGTCAGTAACAAAAGACAAGAGAAAAATCTTCAAACTTTTAAATAAGCCATGGGTCAAAAAGGAATTCCCAAAGGACATTATGCTTAAAAACACAGAACAGGGGGCACCTGGCTGGCTCAGTGAGTTAAGTGTCTGACTCCAGCTCAGGTCATGATCTCACGGGTCATGGGTTCAAACCCCGTGTCGGGCTCTGTGCTCCCAGCTCAGAGCCTGAAGCCTGCTGCGGATTCTGTGTCTCCCTCTCTCTCTGCCCCTTCCCTCTGTCTTTCTGTCTCCCAAAAATAAATAAACATTAAAAAAATTAATAAAAACATAAAAACATAGAACAGAATGAAAACAAAAATGCAACATTTCAAAATAGTAAGGTTCAGTCAAGCACTTAAGAGGAAAATATTAGGGAGAAAGTGTTCAGAGGAAAATCATATTAAGTTTACCACACACTTACCAGAATGGCTAAGGTGATAAAAGTGACACACCTAATGGTGACAAGAACGTGGAGAAGCAGAGTCATTCATACATTGCTGGTGGGAACGTAAACTGGCAGAGTCATTCTTTTTCTTTTAAGTGTTTTATTTATTTTTGGGAAGAGAGCAAGAAAGCGCACGCCTGTGTGTGTAAGCCTGGGAGGGGCAGAGAGAGAAGCCCAAGCAGGATCCGCTCTGCCAGCACAGAGCCTGAAGCAGGGCTCGAACTCATGAACCATGAGATCACGACCTGAGTGGAAATCAAGAGTCGGACGCTTGACTGACTGAGCCACCCAGGCGCCCTGCTACAGTCATTCTTAAAAGCAATTTGGCAGTTTCGTATGAAATTAAACATGAAACTACCACACTACTCAGCGATTGTGCTTTTGGACATATATCCCAGAGAAATGAACACTTACATTTTCAAAAACCTGTATACAATGTTATAGCAGCTTTATTTGCCACAGCCAAAAACGAGAATCAGTCCAAATGCCCTTCAACAGGTGACTGAATAAAAAACGGTGGTACAGACATACTACGGAGTATTGTCCAGCAATAAAAAACCACAAACTATCAATAGATGTAACAACTTGGTTGAATCTCCAGGGTGTGCTGAGAAAAAAAGAAAAAAAAAAGCAATCCCAAAAGCTCATACTATCCAATATTCTGGTGTGGCAAAATTTCAGAAGGAAAGGACATATCGGTGGTTGCCAAGGACCAGGATAGAGGACAGACGGAGGCAGAGGGAAGTGAGTGTGGTTATAGAAGGGCGACAGGAGGGATCCTTGCGGGGGTGGAACCATTGTAGTGTCTCGACTGTGGTGGTGAACATAGGAGCCACACAGGTGTTTAAACTATGTAGAACAAATAAACACATGCACCAATTAGTGCAGGTAGAACCGGATAAGGTGCACGAATTGTGTCACCATCGATATCCTAGCTGAGATATTTTACTACAGTCCTGCGATGTAGCATCCTTGGGGGAGACTGAGTAAAGAGCATATACGGGTCTTTCACACTGTTTTTTACTACATGTGACTCTACAACTATCTCAATAAAAATTTCAGTTAAAGAAAAAAGCACTGGGGCTCTGACTGGGTCGGACCTCTGAGCCGGTTCCCGTTTGGCCCAGAGACCCCTCTCACAAACGTACACACACATACACACACAGGTTCTTGGTGGCCCAGGTGCCATTAGCACGGCATCATGGCCTGAGGGAGAACTTACTGCCACATCTGCTATTGTTGATGCACAAAGATGAGGTCATAGCTCGAACCAACTTATTGTCCAGACTCAAAAAATCAGTATACGTTCTCTGACACAGGGATTGAAGATGGAACAAAGTCGAAAAGATCTTAGAAAATGCAAGGTGCATGTTGGTGGGGCGCCTGGGTGACTCAGTCTGTTGAGCATCTGACTCAGTTTCGGCTCAGGTGGTGATCCCAGGGTCGTGGGATTGGGTTCTGCTCTGAGTGTGGAATCTACTTAAGATTCTCTCTCTTTCTCCCTCTGCCCCTCTCCCCAGCTCACACTCTCTCTCTAAAATTAAGAAAAGGAAGGAAGGAAGGAAGGAAGGAAGGAAGGAAGGAAGGAAGGAAGGGAGGGAGGAAGGAAGGGAGGGAGGGAGGAAGGAAGGGAGGGAGGGAAGGAAGGAAATGCAAGGTGTATGTTCAGTGTATTTTGAAGAAATCTTTTCAAGGATAAGAAATCAAATTGTCTTCATATTCCTTGTGTCTATTATAGATGGAAGTAAAAAGATGATAAAACAAAACCAAACTGTAAGAGAAAAACAAACATTTATCCAGTAACTCCTATATAACATGCACTGATCTAGGCCTTCATACACATTATCTAATTTAACTTCTGCTTAGTTACCCGAAGAAGTAGAGAGTGTTATCCTCATATTAGAGGTGAGAAAACTGAGCTTTGGAGAGTTAAGTAAGCAAGAAACCATGCTTGTCTCTCACATAGCAAATTAAGAATTCTCTTTGTGGAGCCTGTTGATAGTGCCCATGGCACTTATATAAAAATCAATAACGTGAGAGGGTAGAGACAGGTATTTTGAACTGAAAACTTTTTCATTCCCGGGGAGTTCTCCGAACTAAGGCATAGTGGTCACAGAAAGTCACTGAAGATTCCCACTCCGTAGCGTTTCAGCGGGTGAAGAGAGCACAGGGCCGGGGTTGATGGTCTATTTGCTTTTGGAGGTACAGGGGATTGCTCAGAACCAGCCTCCCCTTAACCATGGATTTTAGCCCCATCTCCTCCCTCCAACCACCAGAAAAAGCTGCTAACAACCCATATGCCAAGTCGGGCCTTGGTTCTCTTAAGTTGTGGCCCAACTTCTCACAAATTCCCCACAATATGCTCTGGGAGAGGCACAGAGTACCCTGGGAACCCGTTCCAAGTACAGTGGTGTCCCCAAGGTCCCTTCGCCAGACAGGTGCTCCTGACGATGCCCAACCACCGTTTGGGTCCGATGACTTCCAACATTCTGGCAAATCCCCACCGCAGCTGCACCTTCCGAAGTCTTAAGGCCGACAGCTCAGAGCTTCTCCCAAGCCTGCTCATATCCTGTATATTAGCCCAATTCTGCCCTCAGATACGTCACACCGCTCCTCCTGATTTCCATCGAAAGCCTTTTGCGAAACTAGTCCCTGCTTGAGGGTTAGGGAAACCCTGCCAGTGTCTGAGGATGACGCCCGCCAGTTGAAATTTTCTAGACGCGACGGTTTAAATGGCTTGTGACTGCCCTGGAAACATCTACATTTCATTTTAATTATTGGCGATGACAACGCGAGCTCTCTGCCATCATCTTGCATTTTCCCTCTCCACCGTCTGTTTCAAACTGCCTTGGCCTCAGCCTAGTGGCCCGTTTCTACTTCATGCCTGCTCAGAACCCAGATCTGCTTCGGGTCTCATCCCCCGCCAGGAGAGAGAAGCGAAGAAACGCAGTGAAATGGGGAAAGGTAACAGCGGCACCAAACACAGTAGAGCCAACAACTGGGGAGGAGAATCCAGAGCTCCCAGTCCTTCAGACATGGGAGAGGACGCGCATCCGGCAGGCAGGCAGGCAGGGGACCCGTCCTCTGGGTCTGGGAGCGCTGAGCGCTGAGCCTTTCCGGGAGCCCAGGAAGGAAACACACCGTTGGCTGGCGCTCAGCGACAGAAAGCAACCCACTTCTTTGACAACGGGGCGGTGTGCTCCCCCGGGGGACAAGCGGAGCCCGCACACTTCTGCAGACCCGGCAGGCCCGTGGGGCACCGAGCGCGGCTGGGGCGCCCGCAGCTTTGCACCCACTGCACAGAGAGGCACATGGCACATGCCTTCAGCGCCATTGACGGCAACGGCCTCTTGTTTCCAATCTGGCTGCAGATAATGAGATTAGCCCCCCAAATTACCATAAAGTGGAACAAGTAAACACAAAAGCGGGAGCTGGGTTTTCAGGGGCTCCCCTCCCCCCAGCCCGCGCACAGACCGCTAACGCGCGCGGCCTCTGGCTGTTGAAATTCAAAGCCGCGCGCCTGTTTGTCTAAGTCGCCACGGTGACCCCGAGCGGATCGAGAGCGCCGAAGGACACCCTGAGCGGCGTCGCGGCGCTCCTGCAGGGGCCGCCGTGTTTACATCAGGAAGGCCAGCCGGGTGGGGGGCGCCCGGGCGCCGGCCTCCCTCGCGCTCGCCGCCGCGCTCGGCTGGCTCGGCCGCGCGGGCCCCTGGCGCTCGGCAGCTGACTCCATCCAGATGTGCCTCGGCTCCAGAGTGGCTGCCGCGCGCAGTAAATGGGCATCGGAGGCTCGTCAACCCGGGCCAGAGCCATTGCGGTCTCGCGGGCCGCCCCCCTGGCACTCGGAAACGTGCGCCCGGGAGGGGACCGCGCGGGGGGCGCTCCCTGGGCGCGGGGAGGGCGCGCGCTAATGACCGGCCCGGGAAATGTTCCTGATGCGTTTGTACATTTCCTCGTAAATGTTTTACACTTGAAAAGAAAGGGGAATGCTGTGTATCATTTGGAAATGTTGGCTGTCTATAGGTCCCTGTGGATATTCCTGGGTTAGTACGACTTGTAACCAGAGCAAGAGAAACATAAAAAAGCCGGGAAACGCTGCCAATTAGTCATTACGGGGAGATTGTAAAAACAAGAGAAAGAGAAGGAGGAGGGAGCAGAAAGAAAAAAGAAGAAGAAAATGCCCCAGGAAAAAAAAAAAATTGAAGAAACTAGATGTGTTTTTGTGGTGTTCCCGGAATAGAACGGGGAAGCCAGACAGCTGGCAGCCTTCTAATCAGAAGCGACCCCCAAGAAGTCCCCAGCGCAGCCCTGGAAGGACCCTGAGAGTCTCCAAGCTGTCCCTCTCTGCTGTCCCTATAAAACTCGAGCTGGGTCAGTGGGCAGGCAGTGTGCTTTGGAGCAGGACCCAATTGTGCAAAATCCAAGTTAGACATTTATTTCTGATGGCCTGCCGCCTACACGGCCCTCGCTAGCTGAGTTACAATAAAAAGAAGACAGGAATCGGTTTTTTAAACAATCACAAGTCCCTAGCAGCCACCAGCTTCAAGCAGACTGTGGCCATGCTTTCTGAAAACTGTTCTTAGCTTTATGGTGAGTCTAATTGAAATCTCCCCTCCCCCCCCACCCCCCTTGCTTTTTCCCAGACTCCCGGGATGCAGGAACAGTAACATCACAAGCTGGAATGGATCTGGGTGAGCCTCCCCGTCCTTCTGCTGTGACTTGATTGATCCTGCTCAGGACTTAACAGACGTGAGGAGACTGGGTGCACCCCAAAGTTGAGACTGCAGGGCAAACCCCAGGAGGGGCAGTGCCTCCTCCAGGGAAGGGCTGTGATGGGTCCTGAGCCCCCAGGAAGTGGGGAGGGGGCTGGGGCCCATTCCCCAGGGACTGGAGGCAGATCTTGCCAGCCACAGAACCGCTTACCTCAGCAGCAGCATGAAGACCCGGCGTCCAGCCAGGCTTTTTCATCCCACAAGATTTTAGTCCCCACCTCCTCTGAGTCATGAGGAAGGCCACATGTGCCTCAGATCCACTCCCTGGCAAGGTTACAGCTTTGCTAATCAGCTGGGGTCCCTCTTGGTATCTGGCCACAAGTCAGCAGATGTACTGTGCAGCTTTACCAGTACAAACTATCTTGCATAAGCTCTGTTTCAAAAACAATTATATGAGCAAATTATCTTGGCGTCTCGCTACAGATTTTTCAAATCTGGTAGCAGCATCTCAAAAAATGATTAAACCACAAGCACTATTTTAAAATTACATTAAACTGGACAAGAGACGAAGAATTCTTATAGAATCATCAAGAACATGCTCTGCTCCCTGAACGCAAAACATCTTCGCGTGCGTGACTTAATTAGAGCTGGGCCTTCCTCAGAGGTAAAAACGAAAATAGAAAGAAATCATTTCTCTAGAAGGACTTTTACCTTCACAACACATGGCTTGAAATCTGTCGGCGGAAAGGTTATAATCAGAGAGTAATTGGGAAATCCTTGAGAGCTGGGTCCCGCATCTGCCACTCGCGTGGGCCGTGGCACCTGGGCTCGCTGCGATAATGGCAGGGTCCGCGACGGATCGATCGTGTCTCTTCCGAATTGAGGACTCAGACATAATATCACGTTTTTGCTGCCAAGCCCGTTCCAGCTACCGCTATTTGTCTGTTGCTTCTCTCTGTATGAAGCTCACCCCAGCATCTCTCTCCCCACTGGACACCCCCCCCCCACCGCCAACAGACATCTCACCCCTTCAAAGCTTCCATCCATGCCTCACCCCCTTCGTGGCGGTGGGTGACCCCGTGACCGAGATCTGGGCCTTCTGCTCTTCTGTCTACACAGTGCGTGCTTCAACAAATACCTTATACTCACACTTTATACCGATGACTTGGAAATTTAAAGCTGTAACCTTGATCTTTGCCCCAGGCGTACTTCTCCATCTGCAACAAGATACCCGATTTCATTTGAACTTCTCATCGTCGTCGGAAATTCAGTACCAAATGCATCATCTTCCTTTGGGAAGGAAGTCAACTAACTCAGGCCTCCTGACTCTAACTTCTCCCAGAGGTAACATCGCAAGCTCAGTAACGCAGGCCCATCAGTCCTGTCCTGGTTTCTGCAACAGTCCCCCCGCGTGTCAGGCTTGGAGACACGAGGGTGAGCAAGGCGGCCAGCGACTCTCAGCTGCTGGCCCGCTCAGCACAGGATCGCCATGCCGGTCACGCACACTGCAGCCTAATTCCCCGCTCACAGCCTTGCAGTCCTTCACCTAGGTTTTCACGCCTGCTGAGGCAGCCTTACCGCCAGCCTGCTGGCGACCTCGTCTTGGAGAGCCGGTCCTTCCACAC
Organism: Panthera leo; assembly: GCF_018350215.1. Taxonomy (NCBI): domain Eukaryota; kingdom Metazoa; phylum Chordata; class Mammalia; order Carnivora; family Felidae; genus Panthera; species Panthera leo. The sequence continues at coordinate 1,650,341 of NC_056695.1, read as the reverse complement.
ATCAACTTTGAAAAGGAGGATTAAACGCCTCCCTCCTCTCTAGTCAGGTAAATTCTAGCCGAACCTTAAAACCAAAATGAAGTCTACGGTCCTCCACAGGGACCCCACGCCACCCCCGCATCGCCACGGAGACCTCATCCACAGCGCACTCTGCTGACAAGGAGCCCATCTCCCTGCAACCTCTTTATTCCCCAGGCACCATTTCCAGGTTTCTTGGCTGTGTCCTCTAGTCTCTTAGGCGCTTCAAACTCAAAAGTACCAAGACCAGTCTCCCCCGTTGCCTTCTCTTAATCCTTTCGTAGTCCCCATTATTTGGGGAAATGATTATATTGACCTCTTCTTATTTAAATTGAAAAACTGGGGAACGTTCTCTGGCCTCTCTTCCTTATTCCACTCTGAAATCCAACCAGCAAAATCCCACCTGTTCTACATCTCAGGACACCGAGGCAGGGTGCAAGCATATGATTCCAGGCGGGTGATCTCTGTGGCCTTGACCAAATGCCCTTCCTCCTGAAGCACCCCTCATGCTTCTCCATGCCGCCCCGGGGACCCCCGTCTTCCGGCCTCCCGCGATGGGTGTGGCTCCAGGTCAGGGCAAAGCCAACCGTCGGCCCCGCACCTCCCCTGCACTTGCTCCAGACCCTGCCCAGAGCCTCACTGCTTCTCCTAAACCCGCAACCGTGTGAATAGTCCCCTCCTTGTGCTCACTTCAAACTACGCAATTTGAGAGTGACTTCTGCCAGGAAAGCTGATATTCTGACTGATTCAAAAGAACTCTGTATATCCTATTGTCACATGCCCTCAGTCCCCAGCGCGACTCCTAACACATAGGAGGTGACTGATGGCAGTTTGTCAAACACATGCACAAATAGTGAGGGGAGACTCACCGATATGTAAGTCTGCAGTGTTAACGATCAGACAGTAAGTTGTTTGGAGTGAATCGAACGTGTGCCTTATGTGGAATCGGTGCCCGATAACTGCTTACTAAATAAAGCTGAGTCCTGGAAAGACTGGGTATAGTCTCTTTCGTAGGAAGCAGCTGGGAAACCGGAACAGGGTAGAAGAACAGGGATGAGTACAGGAGAGGGTGAGGCAGGAGAGGAGAACTCCCGCTCATTAAACAATCACAGTCATTCCATCGTGTGACTATGCGTTATGAAACACTCCTCCAGTCCCTTCTGTGTGGGTGTTTCTGACCTGTCTCTACCACATCACAGCATTTTCAAACTGAGAATCTAACAGAGCAATCGGGAGGGACGTATCCTCATTTATCTGTTCGTTCTCTTCTCAGCAGAATTTTACGAGCACATTCGTTGAGTCAGTCATCCGTGTGCGGGGTGTAAAGGTGATTCCCGAGAAGTCATATCTTCTCTGAAGAAGCTCACGTTCTGAAGTGTGACATCAGGAAGAGAAAGGGACATAAACAAACAAGGTAGCACAATAATGAGAGCACAGAGCGCCGGGACCCGGACAAAGGTGCACACAGGTCTCTAGACACCAAAGGAAACCCGCACACAGCCGGTGACATCTGAGCATCCTTGGCAATTCGGGGAGAGTGAATAAATCGTCTGGTGGCACTCCTGGGAATTCAGCTCATCAGATGTCGAGACGGAGACAATGATCGTTAAGTAGGTCTGACTTCTCAGCCACTTCTCTGTTTGTTTATTAATTGGATTATTAAGATTCCACTGCCTGTGTCGATAGCTTGGACCAGCACACACTTCTACTTTGGTATCCTTCAGGAATTATATCAGGAGGAGGTCTCCAGCTAGAAAATACTCAGCACAGGAAACCAGATGTGATCCTGGTTCTCAAGCAATCCCGAGGGAGTGGGCACAGTTCCCGTCCACAGGGGCAACGCAGAAGCTGGGTCAGGTTAGAGACACAGTGTGGTGAGCACACACAGCATGCCTAGCGTCACAGACACAGGAGTGAAGGCGCACGCCCTGGGTCCCTGATCTTCAGTGTCCCGGGATCCAACCATCCTCCTCCTTGAACCAAGTTGCCTGAGGCTCTGAGTGCCACTCCTTCCTCGGACTTGAGGTGTATCTTTTCCTTAAGTCATCCCCGATGACAACACTGGTTTACTGAATGCCACACGGTGATGAACGAGTGAACTCTCCACTCTGCCCCGAGGCCTGGGGAAGTTAGCGTCACATCATAGCACAAGGGCCACCACAAAGGGACCTTCTCAATTCAATTAGCTTTAAAACGACACACAGGTGAACCCGGGTGCTGATCAATTTCCGCCCTACCCCCTCTTCCCCGACCCTAGACACATTGGCATCTATACAATTACAAGGATATACTCCCTTTTTAACGTGGGAAGGAATTAGTGATGAAAGTGTAGAGAAATAGTAGCACAAATAGCATGCCTTGGACACGAAGGCTGTTAAAAAAGAAAAATCTGCAAATGAAAGTGAGGCTTAGTAAAGCACAGCCCTGAAGTCTTGGCTCGCAAAGCAAAGGGGGAAAAAAAAGAAAGCAAGGAAGAAAAAGACTGGTGGGTGGGGGAGTTTCCTGCAGCCATGAGTAACATCTGGCAGAAAGCATCCTATACAGCCCTTTTTTGGTTTCCATCCACATGACATCACAATCTATGAATTTTGCTGTGATTGGATTTGAATGAACTTGTAGATTCAAAACAAAACCCACTTGAAACGAGCTTCACAAAGCAGCTCTATCTTCCAGCAGCGGTTCCGTTTCCCAAATGCCCTTTTCTGTTCTGCTCTGTTCTGATTGTGAAGGAGACTGAAAAGCCTGTCTAGGACAAACCCGGTCAGGTCCAAACCACACACACACACACACAGACACATGCACACACGCACACCCTGAGACACAGGGGTCGTGGCCGGAAGGGTCCCAGGGACGCTGGGGGGCATTTCCAATTCTGCCGCTGAGAAATCTGCTCCTCTCTTTTCTCTTTTTCTTTCTTCTTATTGTTACTGTCTTAGTTCTGCCCGGTAGGGGTAAGGCGGAAGACTCAGACCAGCCATGCAAACATGCTCTGGGCTTCAAAGAAACCAGGGCAGAAGAAATGAAAACCACGCAGTAGTCCTGGTGTGACAGTTAATGTATTACACCTATTTCAAAGATTTTTCCTCCTTTGGTGGAATTTATTTTCTGAAGAGATGAGGGTGATATGTGTAAAACTAACAAATTTTTTTAGGCAGTGAGAAGCAAAGCCCAACATGCCTATGGATGTACAAGATCATTGCAAAACAATTAAGTTGACCATTAAAACAGAAAGACCAGGTATGTCACGGTGTGAATACCTACATAGCTGACATAGCCATCATATTTATTTACAAGGCATTTTCATCTGCAAATAATTCTTTGTCTCTCCCTACCCCATGCAGACCCAGACGGCTTTGCTAAAATCTCTTCTGTCTCCGATCAACCTGGAAAAGCCAAGAACTCCCAACTTTTACCATGGTGGTGCTCAACTGTGATTTTTGGCCCCAAAGGATATTTAGCAATGTCTGGAGACACGTTAGGTCCTACTGGTATCTAGTAGGTGGAGACCAGGGATGCTGCTAAACTTCCTAGGGTGCACGGGACAGCTTCCTCCCCCTCAACAAAGAGCCTTGTCCAAAATGTCAACAGCGCCACAGCGAGAACCTGATTCAACACATATGCCAACCTCTTCCCCCTCCCAAGAATGCATCCCCACAAAACTCCCCATAGTGTTCTCTGACTTCATAGTTACCAAGGCAAAAGCCAGCACAGAATCCACAACTGCTTGGCCAAAAAAACCAGCAATCAGGTCTCCTAACCAAATAGAAGTCAGTGTGCACTACACAAAGCCCAAACCCCTTGCAAGGATAAATTGAAATAAAAATCCATGTTACCCTCAGACCACGGTCAGCTTCTGCCAAGTAATGAGAATTACGGACGTATGATTTCAAAAAATATATGTTATCTTGGTGCACTTTATGAAGGAAAAACAAAAGAAGGCATTTGTCCATTATGTGGTAGCACTATTCATTTGTGGTCCATATTTGATTTCTTTGAGTAAGATGCAAAGACTCCAGAATTGATGTCAGAATAATGACAGCTGTTGAAAATGGCAACCATCAGGGTTTTCCTCAAAGAATCCAAGCCTTTCCCTGGCCTTAAGCTCGCAAAAGCCTGAGTCAAAAGAAAAGGACCTACTCAAAAGAAGGCCAAGTTTCAAACCTCACTTTCCTCCCGTGTTGCAGGTTTTGTTGTCAGCTTTGGACCAGTACTGCATTTACGAGGGAAATTGGCAGACCAGCTGCCCAATTGTGTGACTTTGAGGCGGTCACTTCACTTCTCAAACCTCCCTTTTCCCACTTGTAAGATAGGCTTTACTACTAAGGTAACAGTTGACAGTGACCAAGCATTTCCTATGTGGTGAACATCGCCTGGGTGGCTGTCCTATGCCAGAACTAACTTACCTCTCCCTGTAGCCCCATGATGCCCAGACATGTTACTGATGAGGCAATGGAGGCCCAGAATGATTAAGTAACTGGTTCAGGTCACAGAGTTGAGGGAGCGAAGATTCCGATCAAGGCCTCTACCCTTCTAGGTTCCTGAGAGGCGGAAATGAGACGATGGTCACATTATCCCTCAGAGTAGTTGTCAGTGAATGGCAGTGACACTAGAATTAAATCAGTGAGATTACTTCCCGTTTCCCCTCTCTATAAGTGTCGAGTGAGCTAGGAGGTAAGCTGGGACCTATATTCACATCATAGGAGAAAATGGTGGCACTCCCTCCTTAGCTCTGCTGTTGTTCAGAATGTTGCGCTCCTTGAAAATGCGCATTAGGCCTGGGGTTTGTGAAACCCCGATAGAGCCGAGCCTGACGAGGAGAGGCCGTTAGACTTCAGTCTGTTCTGGTGAGAGACGTTCAGTGTCGTTCTAACTGGAAGAATGAGGGTTCTTCTTCAACCTAGCTCTGACGAGGAGACCTAAATGCCTCCATTACTCAGATGCAGGGCAGGTTTGCATCCTTCTCAAGCAACAGTCACGGAGTTGCGCCTTATTTGATTCTACGCCTTACCACCTACGCTGTTTTGAGCGACAGGAACCAAGAAATACAAGATCCAAATTCGTCTTCCCACTGAGCTGACCTTGGAAGTGAGACTTGTCATCTGTAAGACCCGGGCACCTCACAGGCTGTTGAAACAACTGAGTCAGAGGTCAGGATGTCTTTGAGGGAAAAATTCAAAGAACAAAATGTGAACGGCTCCCCGGGATGGCACCCAGCGCTCCCAGTGCCCTCCCACCCAGCATCTCGTGTGATTGCCCCGTCACCCTTACGAAACAGCCACGGAACAGATGGTGTCCCCGGTTCAGCGATACAGAAACTAAGCCCCCTCCCAAGAGTTAGAACACTGTCTGTGATGACACACTTAGGAGACAACCCGGTGAAGTGAATTATGGGCACCAAGTCAGTGTTGGCATCCCAGTCCGAGGCGCATGACTCACCTCTGGCATCTCCTCTAATAGACTTGTGTTTTCAACTTTGCTCTGTAGCCATTGCCTAGAGTGTCATAATACACGTTTTTCATGCTCTCCCCACCTGCAGACGAATCCTACAAAGTCTGCCACTCCAGTATTAGGTAATGCAGTCGAGGTGGACGTCCAAAACATCCTGTTCTTTATGTGGCAGTTCTCTTTGTTTTCTCACACAAAAGCAGTTAAAAATAAGAGCAGCTGTGTCAGGCGCACATAGCCTTGTTTACAGCACCACAATTTGCCCGTCTTTTTTGGTAGCCGATGTGATTGTCTATAGACAAGAGCGAATCTTGAGGACCTACGTAATTTGGGAAAGTCAAGGTTGCTTTCCTTGTCAAGGAAAGTCAAGATTTAAGGTTGCAAAACCTTAAATCTGAAAACAAAAGAAATAGTCACGTGGGAAGTCAAAGGCAACACCACATTTTCCCTTCAAGACACAACGAACACGGTCAACAAAATAAACAGCAACAGCAACTGACAACGGGAGAAATGAAACTTACTTTTTCAAGGGCCCCCACCTATAGAGTAACAACACGTGGCTAAAGGACTTCTGCAGACCTTATCCGTATGTTCCCGGGAACCAGCTATTTTCCTCTTGGTTTCCTACAGGATTTCCAACCGATTCTGGAGGATGCCGGGTCGCAAGTAGAAGTTCTCTGACTGTCTTACGTGCACACAGAACCCTAGGCTGACTTCTCTGCCCGCTCTGGCAGAAGGCTGTCACGTCAACGTCTACCTCCGGCACCGTTCACGTTCACACCTAAGCTTACACCTATCAGAGCATAGACTGGAAAACAGGATAACCCGGCTCAAAAGTCTGTGGAGCCCACTATCGAGATTCAAAGAGTGGAGTCCTAGTCTTATGTGTAAGAAGTTTTTTCTTGCTGCTGCAGCAAGTGCTGAGCACTTCTTCATTTCTGGGTTCAAAGACAGTTTCCAGACGATTCATGTTGCCGACATTTAGGCTTCTAGATAATTGTCGTATTACCGCATTTCACATCTGTGTATCTAATGTTCATCGTATACCACTTTTTAAAAATCACCAAATATTTATTGAATGCTTATTTCAGACAGGTAGCATTGCAGGCATAGAATAAGGCAGAAAATATCTCTTACATTACGGGACAGAGCTTGCCCTCTAGAAGAAGGGACAGATGGACAAGAAACGAGTCAACACATGCTATAGGCTGTATGAGGGGAGGAGAAGAACTCAAAAGGACGCAAATAGGAAGATAGGCTAGAGTCCTCGGCTTGGCAGGGATGAGGTATCCAGCATTGGAGCGGAGAACAAATGTGGAAGCCACACAGGGACGGGAAGGGGCCACACAGCTCCCTGTCTTATCCCCAAGCTTTCCGTTCAGATGGCTTTGTTAGCACCAACTGTGTGCCTAACACTGCCAGCCCCTTCATCCCAAGCAGGCCAGCCTCTCCTCCCTCTGCTCCACTCCCGGGGCTGGGTGTGAGCGAGACTGTCCAACAGGTGGGACTCTGTCTTGGGAGCGGACCAGCACCCTGAGGAAGGAGTCTCCATGAGCATCAGCGGTCTGGTCACTGCGACCTCTTGCCACCTCCGAGATAAAATCCTCCCGCACTGTGACAGGACCTAAAGCTTCTTTATTACTTGAAAAGAACATTAGTCTGGCCACATCCGAACAAATTGCAGGTGCCACGGTTAACGGAGAAGCATCGTTCCAGGCTGAGGGCACCAAGATGTTACTCACGACAATGCAACAGGGACCAAGGGCTGTGTCTGCATTTAAGTCTCAAGGTTAACATCCAAGAGTGAAGCCTCCCCTTAGCATTTCTAGGCCTCAAGAAGGAAAGCTGAAAGGATACAAGCAGTAACATGTGCCCTCCTCTCCCTGGCCCTTGACCCTCAGGTCCTCCCTTAGCTTCCCGAGGAACATGCCAGCTGCACTACGAGCGTTAACCCCCCCTTGTCCGAAGCCCACCAAACAGGAACCTTCCCAGCAAAGCCTTCGAGAGGGTCCCGAGGAACACGTGTGGCCTCACAAAGGTTGACAAGGAGGTCAGAGCTGGAAGTGCCATCAGCTGGCCACGTCGGTCCTGACTCACCAGCCCTGATGGATGTCCCTCAGGCTCTAAGACCGTCACTAAGCACTCAGCAGACCAACCCCCAAGGACTGGGAAGGAACAAACATCTACGAGATACTTGATGCATATGAAAGGCTGTCTCGTATCTATTTCATTGTCAGAGTAATTTGGTGGGGGTCAGTACTGTCATCCCCATTTACAGACAAGAGCCCCGGGAGGTCGGCTCACTGTGACAGGTAACGGGTTTGACGTGTAGTCTGTCCCTTGCCAAGGTCCAAAGCCCAGGCTCTTTCCAAAATGCCATAATGTTTCCTGCCAGCCTCCCAGTAGCTAGGACTTGAACTGCAGATTAGGGCAAATGTTCACAGAGGCTGGGGTAACCCCGGGCTTTCCGGGCACACCCTTTTATGGCCAGCCCTACCTGCCCACCGTCCGGCCCACTCTGCAGGACAGGCTGGCCTGGAGCCTGCTCAGACCCGCCCTGCCTGAGACAGAAGCTCAGAGCTCAGCCCCACTCAGCCCTCCCCAATCTCTGTGGTGAGAAGGAGGGGGTTGACATCATGCATTTCCAATGTACATTTCTAATGGCAGCAGCTTCTTTTACCCGTGAGAAAGTGGAGGCTGAATAGGTGAGACGGTTGGCGACACGAGCAGCAGAGGCGCCCCGGGGGCCAAGTCCCCGCCCCCGAGCATCGTCCGCGGTGCACCTGATGCACCTGACCTGTGGTGCTCCTCCCAAAGCTGCACCTGCGATGTCATAACCTCCCGGGCTTTCCTAATGACACACTGTGCTTCCAGAAATGTTGAAAGGACAGCCTCCTGAGAACACTGAGCACTCTAACCATGAAATGTGGACGCAGGTGCATACATACAGCTTGTCATTCACCGACGGCGGCCTGAGCGTATGGAAGGTGGAAAGCCAGCCATAGGCGCATGTCACAGAACTCATGGAGAGCTGTTTTGCTGAAGGTAACTAGGTACAAAGAATGCCATGCGATCAAAGTCGGGCTTCTTGTCACCAACGCTTTTTGGACACAAATTCTGTCCACTTATCTTTGTTTTGTATTGTTAGGTAACAAAAGCACAGAAATCAAGAACTTAGAAACAATTCTAGGGGCGCCCGGGTGGCTCAGTCGGTTGAGCGTCCGACTTCCGCTCGGATCATGATCTCACCGTTCGTGAGTTTGAGCCCCACGTCGGGCTCTGTGTTGACAGCTCGGAGCCTGGGGCCTGCTTCGGCTTCTGTGTCTCCTCTATCTGCCCCTCCGCCTGCTTGTGCTCTCTCTGTCTCTGTCTCTCTCTCTCAAAAATAAATAAACATTAGAAAAGAAGAAGAAGAAAATGAAAGGATTGCATTTATAGGCAAACCTTATTTTGTCCATATCGGCTGGACGAGGAACCACACAAAGATGGGGGAATTTGGGCTTTCCTTCCTTTGCTGAAATTCCATGTGACTTCAGTAAACCTTTTAGTTTGTCTCTAATTTGCCATATTTACAATAAAATTGCAATCATACTGCTGGCTACCTGCACGTCCGGAAACCTGAGATGAACAGTGGAAATACCTGTGAGCAGCATATAGCGACTTTCCCAAGGTACGGTATCATCATTTTTGGGTTTGGTTGAAACTGGTACTTCCGAGCAATTTGAAATTGCAGTAAACCAAGAACGGCTAAGCAGATCCCCGGAAGTTATGTGCTAGTCATCACCCCGCAGGGGAGTGTTCAGACGTGCAACAGAGGACACACTTGCTTACCACGAGCTTGGTGGAGAATCCAATCCTTCCATCGCTGATTGAGAACCTGTACGTGGAACCGGAGGCCTCGAGTTAAATTAAAGCGTGCTTCATTTTCATGGACCACGAAGTGAAAGTGTTTGACACGGAAGAAATTGCTTCGCGAGCTACTAACAGGCTCTTCCTCAACTGGGAGGCATCAGACGCGGGGGCCCTGCCGCTCGGGAACGGGAGCTTCCCATGTTCCTCCAATCTTCGCGTGGCAGGCTGACGTCTTGCCAAAACAAATACCGGATAAAGCGGGCTCAGCACTCTCATTAAGTCTGGTGTTTTCCTTTCATAGGACTTGAGAACAGAGCTCCGCCGCTGGGATGTTCCCTTTCCTTTTCCTTTCATCTCTATCTCTCGTATACTCTCCGTCTTTCATTTATATTACGATGCTGCTGTTCTCCCATGAAGCTGAGGCTCTCCGTCTTCCAGGAGGGCCGTGGAATTGCAGAGAGCGATGTTTGTGGTGTCCAGGCAGAACACACAGTTCACAGTTGCTGACATTCCCCAAGCCCATCTCGAATAAGGGCCCGGCCAACGGAGACGGTTGGGAGAGCACGTCTCCGGGGATGGGTGGAGAGGCGCGTGTTCAAGCAGCCTACGTACCGAGTAAAACTTTTCCTCCGTGTATGCATAAAACTTCTTTTTCAAAATTAATTGGATTGTTGAACAGGTGGAGAGGAGACGAAGGGGAATCAAATCTGACTTTATACTTTTTAATTAAGAAAAACAACTTCTGCTCTACTCCCTTACCAGAACTTTAAACCCTTACTCAGCTGGCGCTTTTCCCCCTTGCACAACGCTGCAAAGGTCTAATTGCTCTCTTGTCAAGATGACTTAAAATGTGTTGGCCTACAGACGAACTCCGGGGGACAAAACGGGAACAGAAAAGAAGGAAATGTGTGCATGTTGATTTTTCGGAAAAGCAAAAAGTTATCTGTGCTGTTGCTTTTCTCCTGCCTGGGGTCTTGTGCTCTCTAGGTGGCAAACGACGGGAAGGGTCTTCATCGGGCACAGGGATGGCCGGGGCCTTCCTAGCCTGCACGGATGAACGCCGTCGGCCGGATCCCTTGCTGGGAGGGAGGAGCTCCATCGCGCAAACCCCTTCCAGGCGGCATCGATCCGCTCTACATCACATGCCTCACCGACACAGGCCGTGGAGGCCCGCACAGCTGTCACGTTTCACCTGGGACCCGCTGTCTGCAGCCGGGCCACCGCCAGAAGCCACAGGGTATCTTGTAAACCGTGGGCCCGACCGCTCGCGGCCTGATGCAGAACAGGAGCACAATCCCAGGGAAGGCCTGAGGAATTTCTCCTGCTGCTCCCCAGGAGGCTGCCTGCCCACGTGACCTTCTGGAAAGCGAACAAAAGCACGCTCCCTTCTGAAGACAGCAGAAATGTCTTTCTTCGAGAGCTATTCTTGAGGTGCTGCCTGGCCTCAGCCGGCCTGCGGCTGCAGACGCTTCCCCGAGCAGGCGCTTGGCCAGGCTACAGATGTCACACAGGGTGCCCCTGCCCCTCCCGAGCTCTCCTGGAGGCAGAAAGTCTTTGGGTAGAAGAGGGACCGCTGAGAACCCAGGACGCCAGTGAGAGCCGCTACCCACTTGGAAATATTGTGAACCTCTTTAGAGGTTTACGTGTTCTGTGACAAACCTCTCCCTCTACGAAATAGATGCCGCAAGAAAGCTGCTCTCGTCCACACACAGCCTCTCTTGAGGAATACACGCCGAGAACAAAGAAGTAAGGCTCTGTGTTTAGTTTTTCAGTAAAGGCACATGCTCTGAGCCAGCAAGCACTTTAGGGCTGTCGTGAAGGGATTTGTGGACACTTCTGGGTGAACTCGGGCCGGATCCGCTGACCCTGTACCCAGGGGATGGCTCCCACCGGGGAGAAGGGAGACTTTAAAGGTGACACGGTCACTTTGTTTGTCAAGGAAATGGTGACACATCTAAGCGTCGCATGTCCTTAGTTACTCGGTGAATTCACAGAGCCCAAGAAGAGGATGAAGGTGTGGGCTGTTTTGAATTTGGAACGCCTCTCTCTTTTCCTTTGCCTCTCCTCTTTCTTTTTTTAACCTTAAGATGATTCCACATCTGCATAATACAAAGCAAAAAAAAGGACACGATCTGATTGACGTAGATTCTTCTGGTGAAGCAAACCAGATTGAGGAACAACCCAGAAAGGCATGAGGGGACAGCTGCTTTGCTTTTTAAGTAATTCAAGACAGATATGATAAATAAATTCTGGAGATAGGATGTGTAAAACTCAAAAGAAAAAAATCTTTATCTCCTCTGTAAAAAAAAAAAAAAAAGAACCCTGACCGGCACGATGGCAATGTCGGGGCCTGGAAAGGGCCGAAGGCTCGCAAGGAGGCCCCGAGGAGCCGAGCGCTCCTTGGAGCGGTGGTCCCCAGAGTGACAACCCAGCGGGGAGCTGATGCCCTTCATCCTGTGGGACCTGGGGCCTGAGACCGGAAGGAGGAGCCAGGCTGGCCAAGCTAAGAGAGCACACCCCCGGCAGTCAGGGCCGCGGGTGCAAAGGCCTTGAGGCGGGAAAGGAACAGAAAGGGGCCAGCTTAGGCAGATGTGTGTGAGAGTGGGGAAGCCCAGCGGGACGGGATGCAGGAGGGAGGTGGGATCCAGGGAAGGGGGCGGACGACGCTCCAGGAGAGGAGCTTTGCAGGAAGAGCTGCCCCTTCTTTCCAGGCTCTTCCTCCCTGGAGTGTCTGTCATCTCCTAATCGCTTAGGGACCATAGGAAAATGCCATGATGGCAAGGTCCCTCTGGACACCAGGACCACTCCAGAGTCACGACTCCTTCCTTGAACTGAACCCTCCATATCTCCCAGAAATGCCCCCTCCACCCCTGCGCCCCAGTCCCCCCCCCCTCAGGGGCAGCCCCCCACTGCATGCTCCCCTGGATCCCCTGGTGCTCCAGGTGCCAGCAGGTACCCGTTCCCCTCTCCTTCGCCACGGCGTCCTCAGGGGTCGGCGTCCTCCCTCACTCCCTCCTGTGCAAAGGGGGGTGTGCCTGGATCTCCCTTCCAAGCTAGTCCTTCTCCTCCTTCCTACCCGGGAACCTCAGCCTTTAATACACACACGAGCGAAAGAGAGCGAACATTTGGGGAACCTTGCACGTGTCTGGAGCGTGTTCTCTATAAATCCTCCCACAGACAGAGAAGCAAGCCCAGAGACGGTATACGGCTCCCGTCGTATACTTGGCCCATCTGCTTTAGAGCTCACTTGTGTGGGGGACACCATGGGCTCAGCTCTGCCAGCCCTGAGCTCTGCCTCTCCTCAGGGGGAGCATGCTCTCTCATCTTCCCGGCGGTTCTTCTGGAAACGATTGGAAAATGTTTGCAACCAACTTACTGTCTCACTAGGGCTTCCAGAAATTTCCACTTCGAGACTCTTTTCATCTTCTTCCTACTTGATTTCTTTGCAGCATCTAACACTGATGACCACCCCCCCCTTTCAAGGAGACCCTGTCATCTTCATCGTGCAATGGCACTCATCCTGTCTCCTTCTGTCCCTTCTTCCCTGGCTCTCACCAGCCTTGTATGTCCTACATCGCCTCCCTCCTCTCCACTGTCTCCTCTCTCCTCTCTCGTCCTCTACTCATAGCCACACTGAGGGCTTCCATCACTTCCCTGGTTCTGAGCACCATCATTCTTCAGCATGACGGTGATTCCCAGACCAGTTCTAACTCCCACCCTTTTGAGTTCCAGAATTGTAAACATCCTACTGTCTATTGGATATTCCGTAAGCACTGAAACCTACCATGTTTAAACTCAAATCATTACTTTCTCAGAAAAGAAAATCTTCTCCTTCTCTTGTGTTTGCAACTCGCTGGCTGGCTGAATGACCCATTCACCTACCACAATTGTGCTTACGTTTTAAGACGTAGCCTGAGTGCTACTTTCTCATGAAGTTTTCGCCAAAGTTGAGCCCCCCTCTCCTTTGTGCCCCTTAGCCCTCTGGCTATGCATGAATTACATGACACTGATTCGTTTGTGCATCTGCCTCCACACTTGAGAACAAAAGTCCGGCTCATTTATCCCTGCCCACCAGGACAATACAGTGTCTTGCCCAACTGGATGGTCAGGAGTAAAAATTGGGAGTAAGGAATCACTGTATGAATGCATCTCAAGTTTGGAGGGCCACAAATAGTTTAATTAATGAAACTTTAGATAATTTTATTTTCCCAACAGTAATTCTTACTTGTAGCAAGTGTCAGTCTCTAAAGCCAGCACAGGAGACTGCCATAGATGTTTAGTTACCTGCGCTCCTGAGTTTAAGGACTAAAAAATGATGTTTTGAATTCCCTTGTGGTTTGTAGACTTTTGTTCCTCATTTTTATGTTAGTAAAATTGTCTCACTAGATCAGTGTTGCCATGACGCTTCTTTCCCCCAGAGCCTCCCCGTCTCTGTGCCAAACCCAGTCCTCATGCACTGCCTACACTTTGGTTGTACTGAAAGACTCCCGTGATAAAACACTTGAAATAGTGTCTTGCATGATCTGATATCCTCATGGTTCAGGAATCCCTGAGGGCCTGAAGAAGCAGGCACAGAACGACTCTGAGGGACATTCTTTCAGTCAAGACCACACAGGATTGCAGGAGAAAAATATCATTTCACAAGAGAATCTCATAATCAAAGACTCCATAATGCGTAAGAAATTATCTGTCATACATAAGGCAGTAGATACAGCAAACATCAGAAACTTGAAATCATAGAGCAATGTTCTCAAGTAAGTTATAAAATGCCTATTTTTAAATTACTGAAAGGATGAAAGAGGAAAGAGAGTTCAATAATTAGAATTAATTAGATAGAATTAAATAATAAGATATTTTAAAAGAAGAATAGGTAGCTTTGAAAAAAAGTAGAACTTTTACTAAAAAATACGTAGGCATTAAAATTAAAAATTCATGATTGGTTTAAATGCCACATTAGACATGGGTGAAGAAAGAATTGATGAACCGGAATGTGTATCTCATACCCAAAGAAAGGGGTAACTAAGTAACACAATTCTTTCAAATGGAATAGAACCAGAAGTTTCCAAGGTAAGTTCCTGAGGATGTTCTTTAAAATCTTCCCCTTCCTCCTCCCCATTCTTTCTTTGTGGACACAGGCACTACGCTAAAGGGGGACCAGATGTCTTACGAACACACAGAGGATGATGAAGCAGGAAGCAGAAAGGGTCTTAGCTCGCCTGCCTCTAGACATCTAGTCATGTGAGAAAAATTACACCCCTCTCAGCCTCCATTAAGTCACGTTTTCATTCAGATGCATCAGATATAATCTTTCTAGTTGACAAAATGAGATAAGAATCCAGAAGGACACCGTAGGTAGAGTGGAGGTAATGCAATATTTTAAAGAGAAAGTCCCTGAAGAATTTTCAAATCTAAAGGAAAACACTGAAAATGAAGAATCTCACCAGATCCCAACCAGAAAGGTTAAAAATAAATCCATACCTAGACACATTCTGAACACTAAGGAGAGAAAGAAAAATGTTAAAATTAACCAAAAAGAAAAGACATTTAGATTGAGGGCACATTCCTCAAGAGGAAGACACCAGGAGACAATAGAATAATATCTTCAGAGTGTTGAGAGAAAATGATTGATCTGAATTCTATACTTAGCTAAACTATTATTATTCAAGAGTGAGAACAAAATAACAACTTTTTCCAAGTAAAAAGAGCTGATCAGTCACAGACCTTCATTAAAATAGCAGCTACAGATGCGTATTGAAAAGGTGGGGGATGAAGCCTGAGGAAAGATGAAGGACGCATCAGTGATCCAAGGCACTGATAAACAGTGCTCCCAAAAATATGTGAAAACCTATGTAGAGGGGCACCTGGGTGGCTCAGTCGGTTGAGTATCTGACTTCAGCTCGTGGTTCATGAGTTCGGGCCTCACATGGGGCTCTGTGCTGACAGCTCAGAGCCTGGAGCCTGCTTCGGATTCTGGTCTCCCTCTCTCTCTGCCCCTCCCCTGCTCACGTTCCCCCCCCCCCACTCTGTCTGTCTGTCTGTCTGTCTCTCTCTCTCATAAATAAACATTAAAAACATTTTTTTAAACAAAAAAAACAAACAAAAAAACCTAAGTAGAACTTGACAAGCTTATGATTAAAGAATGTGTTGAGGTAAGAAACACAGAAAGTTGCTTCTCTGTTATTGCTTTCCTAGCATTACTGGATTCTGTTACTCTACAAACAAATGTCCTTGTTTGTCTCCAGCGACTTCTCTGCTAAGAAACAGATTGTCAAGTCGAAAGACCTACCACAGAGAGTAGTACTCTAGGTACTAATGGGGCTTTTCTCATATTTTCTGGTGCTACCTATACATCATTGACAACTAACATGATTTCGGTTTACAGATTTTAGTCAGGGAGAAAACAAATGTCAATTGTATACTGTGTGGGATACTAAGTAGTTGGATCAAATACATCCCTGAAAAAATAAACCCTGTGCTATATCTAACCAACAAATATTGCCACCCCTTTGAATATTATTACTTCCACCGTCTCATCTCTCATTCTACCAAAACCCCCACATACACTTGCCCAATTAAATAAAAACAACACAAAAGCAAAGGGCCGACCCACTGAGACTGTTCCCCATGGGGTAAAGAACTTTATTATGGCCAAGTGTTTCCATGGCATCAGCTACTGGTGACATAGGACACTACGTAATAATTCGTTGGATATTTTTGCTTTGTATTGAATTTTGCTTTCCTCTATTTTTTAAATATATAAAGTAAATAATTCAGCCAAAATCATATAATATTCACAATCCCTACCTTGTTTTTCAAAAATTGATTATTTTCTTTTCCTCCTTCCCTCCCCTACCCCTTTTTTTTTCCATTGAATTTTAAAATAAGGGATCACTCTTCTTACAGTTAATTTCCTTTGGCCTGCCCATTTCCAAAAGAAGTTACAGAAAATTACACTAAGATTCTTATGGGTTTTCCTGACACTTGTCAAATGCCTCTTGACCTAAAATCCAGGCCAACACCGGCCACTCTGAGACAGAATTTGATCTCACTGTCATCTCAGGTTCCACTGGCCTTCGTCCCCAGATTAGAGACTTTGAATCCTTTGATTCATTAAAGACTTTGCATCCTTTGAAATATGCTGGGGGTTGACAAAATATTCTCAGGAGAAAAAAAAATCATTCCTTCCCTCTCTTACTCACAAACACAACATGGAAACAAGACCTAAACCCCAACGCGTAGCCCCTCATGGTTGCATTCCATTCCCAGGCCTGGTTGATGAGGTGGTCTGGGAAGCATTCTGGCTGGGAGAGATCACATTGCTAAATGGGGACGTGAAAAGGAATGTGGTTTCCTGAAAGTTTCCAGCAAGTACATGGGAATGAAGCTCTTGAAAGAGCTGTAGAGCTGGAAGCACTTCCCTTCAGAGAAACACTTCCAATTCCCCCGCGGAGCCAAGTGTAATAACAGTCCTGACATTATTATTACAAAGGGGAAAAAATCATTCATGCAGACTTGCTGCTGTAATTTGGGTATTTATAAGCCACACCCACTTTGCAACCTTCAAGCCATGTGGTTTAAAACGGAGCCCACACAAAAGAGGGGGTTGTTAGTCAAAGCCGTACGGCGATTTCTGCCCAGTCTCTCTGAGGGTGTCGGGGATAGCTGTTTTTCAAGTGATTTGAGACACTTTTTAAAAATTGGCCTCTTTCTCCCTATATGCAATATATATCCTCAAAGTTTTAACAAAGTTTTCCCTTTTTTGACCACAAGATAGAGTTCCAGACATGGGCAACGGACTCATGTAATAAGAGCTCATGGTTCAAGGGAACTTAATACAATAATCGTGTGTTCAGGAACATTTTCTGCAGCTCATTTTTTTTCCTTTAGTGAATCTGCTTTATTTAGGATGAACCGATGGCTCCCAGAAGCCACTGTGGCCTCCCACCACACACATGTGTCATCAGTTACATTTGGACCAACTCCCCCAGTGGTGGTGGGCACGACACTACTCCAAGAGACGTAGCATCACACATTGATCTTGTGGCTCCTGTGCAGTGACGCGATGGTTTCTTTCTTAATTGTGGTAAAACATACATGTCATGAGATGTATCATTTTTACCATTTTTATGTGTACCGTCCAGCGGCATTAAGCACACTCACATTATTGTGCCACCGTTACCACCGTTCATCTCCAAAAACCTTTTCATCAACCCAAACTGAAACTCCGTCCCCAGTCTCCCTTTCCTCCATCCTGGCAACCACTATTCTCTCTGTCTTTATGAGTTTGCCTCTTCTAGATATTTCATACGAGGGAAATCGTACAGCTTTTGTACTTTCGTGTCTGGCTTATGTCACTCAAAATTGCGTCTTTAAGGTTTATCCATGCTGTGGCACATTTCAGAATTTCATTCCCTTCAAAGGCTAAATAATAGTCCACTCTACGTATATGCCATATTTGGTTCAGCCATTCTGCAAAGTCATTGCGATTTCTACAAAGATTACATGATATGTTTGGGGTGGAATTGACATATTTTGCTCAATTTATTAACAATAAATTGTTACCTTAATAATATTGTTCCTGACCCACGAGCCCGGGATGTCTCTCCATTTACGTCTGGCTTCTTTGATTTCTTTCAGCAACATTTTGTGGTTTTCTGCGTACAAGTCTTTCACCTCGAGTTTATCCTAAGTAACCATATTCTTTGTGATGTTATTATACATGGAGTTGTTTCCTTAATTTCCTTTTCAGATTGCTTACTGTTAGTACATAGAGACATAGCTGATTCTTTGTGTATTGGGGATGCTTTTTAACGAGTGTTAAGAGGCTATTAATTAGCAGGAAATATCCCTTAAAAAAAACAGAGCTATAAAACCGTGTCATAGTCACCTCCTTTTTTCTCCCAGTTTTATTGGCAAAATTGGCACGGAGCACTATATACATTTATGTAAGTTCAAGGTGTACAGCATAATAATTTGACTTACGTGTATCGCAGAATGATTACTGTGATAAATTTGGTTAATAACCATCATCATATATATACCAAAAAAAAACAAAAAAATACTTTTTTTCTCATGATGAGAACCCTTAGGATCTACTCCCTTAACAACTCTCCTATATACCATATAGCAGTACTGGCTGTCTATAGTCATCATGTTGTCCCTTATTTATCCAGTACTTACTTATCTTATAGTTGGAAAATTGTACCTCTTGACCACTTTTCTCCAATTTCCCCTCCCCCCTCCACTTTATGCCAGCATTTGTTGTCTCTTGTCTTTTTGATGCTAGCCTTTCAAACAGGCATAACTCATCTGCTTTGTAGGTGTCTATATTTTGGTTCCCTGAGAGTTTTGAACAAAGATCTATTTGAGGCCAAAGGAAGAAAAAGAAAAAAGGGCCGTCCTACATGAGAATATGATCTCTAGGAAAACTTGATATATCTAAGAAGGAGAAAACAAATGAACGGAAGGAAAGAAGGAAGGAGGAATTTGGTCTCTGGTTGAGAGAAATTACCGTCCCAAAAGAGGAATTATTCATTTACTAGTGAATACCTATTAACTACCCAGCACTATCTAGAGACTGGGGATACAAGAATGAACAAAACAAAAACACCTACCCTTATTGAGCTTATGGTCTGTGGTTAAGAACCAGATGAAAAACAAATTGACCAATAAGATGTATAGTATGTTGAATGATGATACATGCCATGAAAATAATGAAAAAGAAGAAAGAGGAAGACACCGAGAAGACCATGGCACCATGGGAAAGGACATAGTGTGGCAGGGACCAAAGGAGGTGGCGGCTGTCAAGCAGAGAGGGTCTGAGAGGGGCCACACCAGTGCATGGAGCCAGATATGAATGCACTCTCGGTATGGGGGGATGGGCGCAGCAGTTGACCCCCGACTTCATGTGTAATTCTACGACACCTATATTAGTCAGGGCTCCGCAGACAACAGAACCAGCAGGATGTGTGTTGGGAAGGACACTTATCATAAGGAGCTGACCCCCCTGAGTGTGGAGGCGGCAGGTCCAAAATCCACAGGGTGGGCCAGCAGGCTACAGACCCAGGAGACCAATCTGCAGCTCAAACCTGAAGGCTGCATGTACCTTGGGGAAGGCTAGGAGAGAGATTAATGGTGTAAAACGAATCAAACAAACAAAATATTAGAGCCCTTTCTAACTCACCAGTGGCAGTGTACCAGGGTCCTTCCTGGAAAGGACGCCACCTGCTTTTCATTCCAAGAGGTTTTGGGTCTGTGAACTAACTCAAGTCTGAGAAGCTGTTAAGGGGCTGTGACTCTCTGCTTTCAAGATACAGGTTAAACTTTTGTTACTTGACCTTGAATGTTTCTGCTCATCCACAGATCAAGCAAGATCAAGTAAGAATTTAACTGTCTATTTCACTTCTAAGAACACCACAGTCAAAGAGCCAGTGCCATAGGTCTACACAGACCATTCGGGTAACTGCTTTGACTCCACTCTCCGTGATGGTCACCACACTCTCCTTGCCTTTGGTGGCTGAGGGCCACCCTTTGGCCCCGGCAGCCCCAGAGTCCAGTTACCCAAATTGTTTTTAGGTTTCCCAGTCGAGTGGCTATAGTTCCCACTGAGATCTGGCCGACAGAGCAGAGCAAACACAGAGAGCTCTTCAACAGTGATGGGCTCCCCGCATGAATTATTTCTCATGGTCATAAGATGTACGCTCCTGAACCCTTCCGGCATGGGTGACAAATGACAAATCCACTCTCCCTAAGTCTACAGCAAACCAAGGTGTGTCCAGCATTTCCCATTCACTGACTGGAGGCCATTTTGTGGTCCATTGTTGAGTCAACCAACGAAAGAAACTGTTAGAGCCCTTTCTAACTCACCAATTTAAGCATCTGCTTAATAAGCCCATGTGAATAAATTAAGCCTGATGCCGCTTTCTGTTCCTTCCATCATTATCCCATACCCTCAATCTCCAACATGCCCCCATCTCCCCTCCTTTCTTAGGAGAAAAATTCCACTGACTGTGAACACATGGGGATTGATATTTAAGAGATCCAAGTTTTTAAATTCAGTAGACCACATGGATGCAAGAAAGAAACTGAGGAAAAACTGGTACAACTAGTCGAATTTGCCCACATTGAGCACCTACTGTGTGCCAGGTACGCGTGCTCTGGACACAGCCCTGGGAGGTAGGTGCATATTTGCTCCATGTTACCAAAGAGAGTACCTGGATATGAAAAGCATTTGCTCGGTGACATGACTAATGGTGGCAACGGTAGGATGCAAGTCTGCCTGGCTCCGAAACATTTGTAAATAATACGTTGGATTAAAATCTGGAACCTTTAGACGCCAAACCCTTAATAATGCCTCCTGAGTTTTCTTGTGCCCCAAATGTTTTGCATTTTGGCAATTTTCCTTCGTGCCAGATCTGAGTCTGCAAAGTTATGGAAATAAGGTGAGGAGGAAATAGCCTCGAATTTCATGTTGGAGCTCAGAAAATGTTCGTTTTGTATGGTCAGGGCAACCCAAATCAACACTACTAAATTAAATCATGACTTTTGCAAAATGGCTGATTCACGCAGATAGCACATGCTTTCAGAGAGAACATGTGAATTTTAGGAGAAGCAGCCTGTCTCTAACCGGGAAAGATTCTGCTGTACAAGTTTTGGTTCAGACATGCCGCTAGGCACTTTGAGACGCCAAAACCTGGGAGGTCAGAGTAGCCATTGCACACAACTCTTTTCCAGAAAGTATGATGTATTATGTTTGAAAAACTAATAGAAGCTCCAAGTCAGAGACTGAATGGCCAGTAAGTTTTTAAAAGACCTAGAATTAAGGTTCTTCAGGAGAAATTAATTTATGGCTTTATGACTTATTAAGGTTCCTTTGGCTTTCTAATTCAAGCTACACAAATGGCTGTTACACAAGTTCATCTCAGACCAAACGGAAAGGATGTGCTGTGATTGGACCCAAAGTGGGCATTGTTGGTCTTTGTCTTGACCAGGCCACCCCCGGCACCTTCTACAGTATGTGGTAAGCACACAGTGGGACTCCACAAAGATTTTAGCACAAGGTCAAAGGGAATGTTCTCAGTGCCAACAGCGCGTGAGATCAAGTCAAGAATCTAGGATTAGATACTGAGGCCACAAACTGTACATTAGTCATTTTATTCACATTAAATAAGGAAAATTCTTCACAAACAAGAAAGACAGAACAAGCGGTTCATGGTAAAGACCATCAGACCATTATTTATAGGTTGTGAAATATCTGAACTCAGTCCCCTGAGAAAAATCCATCTCGATGTACGTCTTCAGCTTAGCTGAGAAAAACTCAACAATAATAAACAAGGCATGTCCGTGCTTTTTACACACCAAAAGAAAGAAGTGAGAACCCCGCTCTGGCCGCCTCAGCAGCAGACTCTGTGTGAAGGTTAAACAAACAAAAGCTTTAGAAAGCCTGAGAAGGACAAGTGCACGCCACCGATCTTGGGGCTGCCCTCCCATCCATGTGGACCTAGAACCATGTGGGAACTAAAAGACAAGGACCCAGGGTCAGGTCTTTTTTTGATGTAGAGACTCAAACGGCTAGGTGGAGAAGGGCCCAGACCACCACAGGCACTGCACTGTCACAGGGCAAGCGGTCTGGGCATCTTCTGCAAGAATGCCCAGCTTGTTGCAGTCTGGTTGGTGGGTTTTCCTAGCCCCCCAGGCTTCTCTAAAGAGAAGGGAGGCTAGCGAAATTCTCTAGAAAATAAATGCAGATCTTCCAAAATGCTGCTCACAAAAATAATACAGTATTTGAATACAATCCCTCCCCAGGGGAAGGGTTGGCGATTCTGTCAAGCGTGTTTAGTTGAGGTGTTGGGCGGGGGCCACCCGGCTGCTCGTTCAGAGTGGACTCCTCCTCCGTCTGCCCCAAGAGCCCCTTGAGCCTGGGAAAGACCCTGCTTCCTGGTGGGGGCCCAGACCCCAGCAAAGTCTGTGGTAGGTAGTTAAAGAGAGTTCTGGAATACAAAACGGATGAGGGTGATTTGAAGAGAAAGACCAAAACCTTAAGATGCCCAGAAAATGAGGGAGGGGGACCAAAGGGGAGCCTTGAGATATTGCGAAGGGAAAGAAACCCAAAGAACCAACATTGAAATGAAGCCCTTAAAAGAGCATTCCCCAAAGCACCTCGGGGTAAGGGGTGACCTAGAATATATTTCCCAAGCAAAGTATTTGAGAGACACACAGAAAAATGAAACCGGCACAGAAGGTCAACAATGGGGCTGGAGATCAGGGAACCCTGGACATGCCTTGTGGACATCTGCCGCATCCCCCCAACAGAATGGCCAACGTCTCCAGATGTGAGGAGAAGGTCAAGACTACGAGCATTTGTAAATATACATTTTATTACATGCCTGTGTCAGCTCTAACAAAAAACAAAACAACTTTTACTCTTGCAAATAGCCAAAAGACTTCTCTCTCTCTCTCTCTCTCTCTCTCTCTCTCTCTCTCTCTCTCTCTCCCCTCATCAAAGCCCTCTGCAAAGCTTGAGGACCAAATTAAACAATCATGTTACAGACTCTGGGCGTATTTTTCTCATGGTGGTTTGGATGAAGGTGTTGTGTTCAGGTCATTTATCAAGCATGGTGTCCTTCCCATCAGGGCACCAGAGGCCCACTGGCTGCTAACCTCCTAGGAACATTTTCTCCGCTCTGAGAAAGGGGAAGCATCTCCATAGAACAGGCAAGTCCGGGAAAACCAGGGTAACTCCGAGCCCAGGCACAGAGCAAGGACAGTCCCCCGCATGCCCCGCAACGGGCTGAGCCCAGATTGCAGCCAGCTCTGGTCACTGACACCTAGAGCCCTGTCCTAAGAGGCTGGAACCTCACCTCCCCACTCCAGACCCCAGCCAGTTCTGGCCAGAGAACATTCCCTGCTGGAGATGTTTCACCACGCATACTTCTGAGACTTGTCCATCAGACAGTACTCGGTCGGTCCCCGTGGAGTCTCAGAATTCTGAAAAATCGAGACTTTGGCTCAGAAGCGCACGCAAGCCCATAACGTGCCAGAGGCCCTAATAAGGCCTCTGTCCCTCCACTATGGCAGTTGTCGCCCAACAGCCCCCACTGCTGACTGCCGTTAATTGTCCCTCGCAAATCTCTGAAAACCTGCTGCCCCAGGGTGCAACCCAGCCAGGGGGAGGGAGCACAGAGGACAAGAGCCCATCAATAATTGTCAGCTCGGAAGATTGAACGACTAGGCAGGAGCTAATTAGGTGGAGCTGGGTAATTAAATTCACAGGCTTTGATCTTTTCTTCAAATATTTCCAAATGTTCCGTATCATTCAGCTTTAGACATCGCTGTACTTCCCACAATCAGGAGACGCCTCTCTGGTTGACCTCTCCATAGCCAAGGGACCCAGGACTGCGGACCAGCAAGGGCCCCCCGAAGGAGGTGGGCAGAGCCTCGTGTCTCCGAACGGAGGCCGGGCCCCCACCTGCTCAGCCTGGCAAAGCCCCAGGGGCCCCACACCCCGGGTCTCCCCAGACAGCAGGTTTCCCGTGTACGAGGAGAGACGCGGGCTGAACCACCCCGCCCTCAACGACAAGGCGATGCTTCCTTGCACCAGGGCAGGGTGCTTGCTAAGCACAGGACCGGCCTCCTGAGCTGAAACACCAGGCCCCCGTGAGGAGGCCCCTCCAATGGCCCTGAACTCCACATCTGTCCCTGTCCCTCGCAAGAACCAGACCGGACAGGGAAGCCCAGAGGGTGGGTCCTCTGACCCGACGTGTCCTCAGTGGAAAGCCTCTTTCAACTGCTCTGATGCTGTATGAAAATGAACAACAGACACCTTTTGGGATGAGCACTGGGTGTTGTATGGAAACCAATTTGACAATAAAGTCCATATATTGAAAAAATAAAAATAAATAAATAAATTTAAAAAAAAAAAAAAGAAAATGAACAACAGAAGGGGACACTGCGAGAGTGCGGGAAGTGGCCCACGGACCTGCCCAGCGGCTCTTCTCCATTCTGGAAGTCAGATGGCCGCTAAGGAGGCGGACACATAAGGCAGCTGATCCGCAACGCTGTTCGGGACCCGCCACCGAGGTGCTGCCTGTCATGCTGCTCACCAAGAGAAAGTGCACAGGGCACACTCAGACCAGGCCTTGTCGTCCAAGAGGTCTGGCTTCTGTAGGCTTGCTACCTCCCTCAGAAAGCCTGCTCCAAGGAGACTGGCTTAGGCTCCGAGCCTGCCAAACGTAATGGTGTCTGTCTTTCCAGGGCAGAAAAGCATCCAGTTTTGCTCCTGGCATAAGTAGCCATTTAGTTCTTTGCCTCTGCTGCAGGAAAAGGCCGAGCGTAGTCTCTTAGATGACACTCAAGGGCAGGGAGGGGCGTGGAGAGAGCCGGGGTCCCGCTGGCCATGGCCTGCAGCACCCACGTCAGCTCTCAGCAGCACCGGCCGATGAAGCGTCTCCCCTCTTTGTGCTGCCTGGAGGGGCCGAATCTCCAGGAAATCGACTCGGATTTGCTGATCGGCATGGTCGTTCCAGCAACTCCCGGAAACCAGAGCCACCAGCAAAAAGCGTAGGTCCACCGTGCAGCCCTGCCTCTTTTCCCCTCTCTCCGAATAAAAACAACCACCTTCGGGGAAAGGGCCGTACATGGGCACGCTGTCTGCACGAAAGGAGGGCCCGCTCCCAGCGCTGCCCCTGCAGACTTCCCAAGCCAAACAGGAGCCTAAATGTCTGAACTTTCCTATGACTTCATCTCTGTGCAAAGCACTCACGGCCATCAAAAGGCACGACCCTTCAGCACAAAACAATAGAAAGTGAGAAGGCTGTTTCATTACTTTTCCATCTTTGGCTCCGGCGTGGAAAGGCTATTCTGGGCTGACTCTTACAGGAAGTACCAAAAACCTCAGGAGGAATGGAGTTCCTGCAAGATTTCCAGCCCAACTTACCAGGCTATTTGAGACATCTCAGACGGGTCTCTACTGAAGATCTGAACATGTGGGTGCCTATCGGAACTGAACCCAAACCTTTGGAATTTACACCTCACTCCCGAAAACCTCTCTGCGTGCTGTGACTTGCCGCTCCCCGGGGCGCTGTCTCCCAGGGGGAAGCATCACCTTATACACCTGTTCTGCCCAGGGTGGTTGGGAAGCCAACGGCAGCCACGCAGGGCTTCCTCCGACTTTGTAATTCTCGGATTCCTTCTATATGGTCTGTGCAACCACCGAGCTTTAACAGCAAGCCCACTGGAACGCTTCATAGTTGGATGATCATAGGAGGGCTTTATAATAAATCCACTTGGAGCAGCTCAGAACAGGTATCAGCTAGAAGGACAATTAGAGTGCGTGTTATGCCAGAAAATTCTGCCAGTTTTTACCTGTTGAAGCGATTGGGAAACAGACCTGTACTTGCTGAAAAATGTACTTGTACATGCACGCATGGTGTGGGAGGGTGAGCAGGTGTTTGTGAACCACAGTTATATTCTAAACAATGCTCCCTGTCTCATTAAAAAAAAAAAAAAGAAAGAAAGAAAAAAAGTCCTGATGCTCAAACTCCTACAACAAAGGGGGAAATGTCCTGTGGAGTTGGAACCCTGATCCGGGGATCAGTATTTCAGTGTGGAAGGAAGTGTTCACTCTCAAGCATGAATTTCCACAGCCGACGCGTTTTCATGTTCTCTTTATTTGAAAAGCAAACAGCCTTGGGTTTTTATTCTTGACTCTTCTTTGCTGCCAAACAGCAGGAAAGGAGATAGACCTGGGAAGAGAGAAAGAAAGAAAGAAAGAAAGAAAGAAAGAAAGAAAGAAAGAAAGAAAGAAAGAAAGAAAGAGAAAGAAAGGAAGAAAGAAAGGAGGAAAGAAAGAAAGAAAGAAAGAAAGAAAGAAAGAAAGAAAGAAAAAAAGACAAAGACCCAAGGAAACCAGCAGTCACTTTCTTGGCCCTGGGGCTAGATTTACCCTACAGCAGCATTTTCTCCCGAGCTGATATGAAAGGACCCCACTACAGGAACAAAGAGACAATAAAGGAATTCAGTGAGCAGTCCTGCTGCGAAATGAATTCCCATTGCACGCCAAATCTAATTGCACAGAGATACTAAATTCGTGCCTCAGTGATAACAGCTAAGGAACGCTTTCATTGTGCCTGAAGTAGGAGACTCCTCCCAAGATCGTAAAGCGCGCTGATAAGGCTCGTGTAGCTAGGGACTCGTTTCGTATATTCGTCTGTACACTAATTTACAATCCGAATGGAACATAGATAAGACATGTTTTCACGACAAAGAGAAAATGATTTGAGGTTTACGTGTATCGTCTATCTCCTCCGGCTGCCTCCCTTCCTGGGTT
The DNA here is from genome assembly GCF_018350215.1 of Panthera leo. Classification (NCBI taxonomy): domain Eukaryota; kingdom Metazoa; phylum Chordata; class Mammalia; order Carnivora; family Felidae; genus Panthera; species Panthera leo. The sequence goes on along the minus strand of NC_056695.1, from coordinate 1,623,700 downwards.
GGAAGCAATATAGTGTGAGTAAGATAGGGGGCCCTCTTGCCTTCTTGCCTGCCCTGTGTGAACAGCTGCTCCCAGGAGAAATCTGAAACGCAGGTGTCAGCCGACTCCCAGTCCTGAGCGTCAGGCACCAGCCAAAGCCCAGGTGACTCGCGCACTGCTGTGCACAGCTGCCTCGTCCACGGCCCTGGCCAGCAGAGCCGTGGCATTCAGGAAGTGGTCGCCTGTCTATTCTTGGTTTGTGGTCTGCGGTCCAGCCGTTGTGGTCAATATTGTGGTTTCCGCCTGGATGTTTATCCCATGAAGGTGCCATCTTGAATAGTGCCAACTTATTGCCATCTTCTCCCCTTCCCCGGAAGCCTTTTGTGTAGCATATCCTCACCATCAGACTACTTATAAACATAGGCCAGTGAACATTTTGTCCTCCTAGCACAGGTATTCAGAGGCCCAAAGCCCACATCTTCTTGCACTCGATGCAAAGAAAATAGCGAAAAATGTTGGAACTAAGCCAGCTGCAGAGGGATTTCATTGAACCCACCCAATAACATCCAGAGTTATAGGAGCAAGTGACAAGAAGATGGGAGACGCTGAGACAGACCAAACTCTGAAGCCTCCACAAAAATGAATGGACCCCACGTGCACGTGAACACAGATGGGCAGCAAATATCCAACCTAGTCAACCGACCTCCGCCTGCTGCACTTTGCAATTTTATGCGCCGTTGGTTGCCAGTAAAGGTGTGTTTCTGAGGCTCCCATCTATCTGTCCAAACCTCTCAGTGGCTTTAATTTCAATGAAAAATGAAACGCATCTTGAAAAAGAATCCTGGGGAGGGCTCTGCACTTGAGAAATCCAAATCTGAACACGGAGACCTGGGTCTACCAGCAGATAGTTGCATTTTATCTTGTCGCTTCAGAGTCAAATTTACTTATAAAACCTTAAGTAGGGTCTTAAAATGGTTACAGCACTGTTAAAAGAGGGGGGGGAGGGGGGCTGCAGGGTGCTCATGATTCCAATCGTCCAGTCTCTCCCTGAACATCTATCTCCACCTAACTCCATTTTGGAAAAGCAATGCCCACTTTCCAACAGCCATCTCACCGAGGCAGCAGCTGCCAGGGCAGAAGAACATCAGCTTTTTCTCCGTTTAATGTCCTCATTCTCTACATCTCCGTGTCATGGCCGCCAGTGTGCACAGTCATTCAAAAGCACTAGAGTCGCTGGCCTGCTTTCAAGTGAGCGCTGTAAACAAACTCGTGCCCCGAGTGGAACATGCCATCAAAGTCAGCTTTCCTAGCTCATCAAAACCAGTATCCAGACGTGAGCGTTTCACAAGGGCTTTGTCAAGTTTTCCACTGTTTTGTTTCCAGAATGTATCCTGAATCCGGAGCCTTTTACATTTGTGTCTCTAATAGACCATTTGCAAACGGTCCTGATATTTCAGCGGGAGCCAAGTGACTTCAAAGTCTTCCATCTTCGGGGTGGGCAGACCCGTTCACTGTAAGACTCGGCCAGTGGACAATGAGCTCATTGCTGGCGTTATTGCTGGCCTTCCTCCGTCCTAGGCAGTTTACAGGCGTTGTTACCTCCTTCAACCTTTAAGGCACCTTTTGAGATAGATCACAGTATTGCCCCTGACATTACAGATGAAGAAACCGAGCAGAGTGTTGGAGTCACTTGCACAGGTCATACAACAAGGAACCAGAAAAATCTGATGCTTCAGCCGAGTCAATCAGCCCAAAAGTCCAAGTGCTAATCCACAGCTGGGCTCCCTCGGGGGTTTGGGGGCAAACAAAACATCACCAGCTCCTGTCCTTGTGGATCTTAAAGGGGGCAAAAGAGGTTAAACAATATAATGCATATGTTGTATTAAATCATTACCGGGGGCATAGAACGGACAGATCGCTATGGAAATATTAACAGCAGCACCTTGCAAATAATGTGCTTTCCTTATACGGACACACACCATCTAAGAGAGATAAGGGAATGAGTACTTCAGGCTCATTTCCTTTCCTCTGGATCTTGATCTCTGAGTACGGCAGATTACATTTTTAATAAGAAGCTGAAGGAATATATAAAATACCTAAAATCTTTCATTTTTCCTTCACTCTCAACAAAAACCTCAGAAAACTGGTAACACACAGTTCCAACCTTTTGAAAAATTCTGAGGAGGGACATCATTCCCATTTCTTTTTTAAGACAACATACAATCGTCTGAGTTAGAAAATAATCATTTTGAGGTGCCTGGGTGGCTCAGTCGGTTACGTGTCTGACTCTTGATTTCGGCTCAGGTCACCATCTCAGAGTTGTGAGATCGAGCCCCATGTCAGACTCCACACTGAGCGTGGAACCTGCTTAAGATTCTCTCTCTCTCTCTCTCTCTCTCTCTCTCTCTCTCTCTCTCCCTCTGCCCCTCTCCCCTATTAGCAGGTGCTCTCTCCCTCTCTCTCTCTCTCTCAAAAAAACAAAAAGACATTGTCTCTTTAAAAATAAATAAATACATAAGCATTTGCTCAGGATTTAGAAACTAAAGTGAAAAGGAATAAATGCTACTCTTCTATGTCCTGTGTACATTTTTCGTTAGAATTTGGTTTTTGGAGAAACCTTAGGTTTCAGGTGAGCACTGAATGTTTTCCCTCCTATGAAGCGGGTGTGGTTACAAGAAGTGTCAACAGTGACGCGGATACGTGAACCAAGGAGAGGAAATGTGGCCGATTGGCTCTTTTACAGTGATTTTTAAGATGACTTAGAGAGAAGGACATGGAAGCTGCTGCAGAGACTAAAATATTTTAATTTATCCATGACTTTCACTCATCCATACCATTCTCGTGATAATATCAGCTGGCATGTGTGAAGCACGTATTATTTCTATTACCTGCCAAGTACTAGGCTTGACCTCTGATATAGTTACGCCTTTCTGGGCAGGTGTTGTCATAACCATTCCATAGACTGTAGAAATAAGTCATTGTAACCACTAGCTTCTACTGAGTGCTTGCCCCTTGCAAGGTGTCGTTCTACATGCTCTGAGCCTCGGTGGATATTTTTCACTGATTAGCAGGAGCTCAACATCTAAATCTTCACCCTACTCACGAGAATGCGTCCCGCTTTTCGCTCAGCACACACCCTGGTGCCTTTCACCCTGGCCTTCAGATGGGCCACCGAATCCGGAGGAAATGCTTGCCTCTCAGCCGCAGTTAGCCAGTCTCCCCACGGCAACGGAACCCAGTCCCGAAGCAGCACTTGACTGCCAACCAGCACCCAGGGCGCCGAGGCCCAGCCTTCCTTGGTTCTCGCACATTCTCTAAACCTGCCTCTCCGGGCTTCTCCACGGTTAGCCTTCTCATAAGTCTGTTCCCTGCTTAAGTGAGCCACGGGTCGTGTATGTTGTTAGCAAGCCAGAATTCTAACTGAAACACATGCGTTTTCCCACGTAATCCTCATAGCAAGCAAGTGAGGTGGTCACTGCCACCATGTCCATTTTACAGGCAAAAAACTAAGGCACAGAAAGGTTAGCTACCTTACTAGAGATCGCACAGCTGGTGCTGGTGTTGAAACCGTGCTCACAGAGATTTAGCAACTGGCCCCAAGCAACACTGGGAAGGGCCATTATCTGGTTCCACTACACAAAGCTGTCTCTCCTCGAGTCAAGCTCAACTGAGACACTGGGGAGACACAAAGACCCAGAAGAGTCGATTCCAGAGATGGTGGCAATCCAGAACGGAACACTTCAGGGCTTGTCCCCCAGAGTCCTAGGACCTTTCGAAGCCTCCATAGCCCAACTCTGTTTCCGGACGTCGAGCTTGCTCTTTCCAAGTGGAGCCCTGACCTCCTCACCGTATCTCGATCCCAACGCACAGAGGGTCAGATGAGGAACATTACTTAATGTAATTAATGTAATTAAGTAATTCCAATGGAGCATTACTTAACACTGACTTGTAGGAGGCAGGTCTCTAGCCCCATGGGGGGAGAAGAGGCCCCTACTGTCCCTGCACCTGCAGCCGGGCAAGGGGGGGGTTCTTCTTCTTCTTATTTTGAAACCCCTTGTTGTTTCCATAAATCTCAGACCTATTAACCTCCCAAACTCCGCATAAAGGTGCAGTGTTTCCCCTTCACAAACAGCACACTGTGCCCTCGCTTCGCATCAAGGCAAGGGTCACCAACTGCCGGTGGAAAACAGCCTTTCCCTTGAGAAACTTTCGCGTTGCTTACTTTCCCTGTAGTCCTGAGTCGTCTTTCCTTGTCCATTCACCAGTGCGGTGAAGGTGCTGCATTGATAACGGCCACCGCCTCTCCAGGGTCCACCGCAGACGGAAGGCCAGGAGGAGCCTGACTCCCTGGCCCCGGGGGATTCGGAGGCTGCGTCACTGAGGAGCCCTCAGGCAGGCAGGCGGACCTTGATGGCCACATCAACACTTTCAATGGCTCACTTCTTTAGATGAAAATGAAAGAGGGGTCACAGAGATGTTTTTCTTCCCCAGTTCTGAAATGGTTCATTCTGCTTTCCTGCAAGGTACTGGTTGCCAGAGAAAAGTTGCTGATTGTTTCAAATGATATTTAATACAAAGGAGAAGGAGGTGGAAACAGATGGGGGTTGGGGGACATTCTCATTTTGGGTTTCCATTTCAAGGGGAGCTACTGAGCATGTTTGATTCGGACACTGAGCTAATCTAGCGATTTCATGAGGGGTTGCCTTCAGATTCTGGTATCTCTATGTGCTCTTGGGTACAAAGCCTTTTAAATGCATCAAAGCAGATGAAAAGAAAATGAGTTTTCTTTTAACCCCTAAGGTAAAGTAAGCCATTCTATGTTGTTTTCTTATCCAGAATTCCTACATTATGTGTGTTTTGTATAGTGGCTAATACACTATAAAAACATTCAATGTTAAAATAATTAGAATTTACATACAAATACATATATGCTGGCATCTGGGTGTCTCAGCGGATTGAGCGCCTGACTCTTGATTTCAGCTCAGGTCTTGATCCCAGGGTTCTGGGATCAAGCCCCACGTGGGGCTCTGTGTTGAGCGTGGAGCCTAAGATTCTTTCTCTCCCTCTGCCTCTCTCCCCCACTCGCACTCTCACGCTCTCTCTCTCTCTTAAAAAAAGAAAAACAAAAAAACCCAAATACATACACGTACACAAATCAGAGTTTTTTCATTCTCTTTTATTTTTTGTCACATTATAGCTAATTTGTATTAGGTAATTTGCATTAGACAATTTAGAATCTGTCCTATCAGGTGAAACTCTCAAGGGTATTCAAGTGAAAAACAAAAATCCTGTCTTTTTAGCAGATTTTGACGTTGATCCCAAAAATATTTGGAGTCCTTTGGAAGTGCCATGTCAAGGCATGATACTGGCTCTGAAGAACAGGTAAATTGCTGTCACAGACAACTCCAGGAAAAAGCCCGCTACCTCAGCCACGGCACCTCCTCCTTGCTACAGAAATGTTCCAGCAAAGCAGTTATTTCCCCCAGCCCACAGTGCAATGGAAATGAACCCCAGGTATATCTCAAGGAGTAAGCACAGGCGAGTTCTCCGGCTGGGTGACCCTGAAGTCACAAGGCACCTGATGGAAATCCTTCGGGAAGCGAGTTTTGTGTGATAGTTGAGAGCAAGAACTCTTCCTCTATAGGGGCCTCTCCCGGGGAGAGACTAGGAACTCTGCATGATATGATTTAGAGATGTTCCCATCACTCTCACCCAGCCCAGAGGGCCCAATGTCACCAGAGTGCTTAATCCCTTTAGCTTTAAGTTTATATTTTTAAAAAGTTTTAATAGAAACACAACTGTCCTATAACTGGAAGACCGTGTGTCTGGGAAGGAACGTGACGGGAGTGTCTTTGGAGAGCTCTGGCAGGTGGTGGGGTGGGGGCTATGAGCAGCCCCTGAGCCGGACCGGCCTGATGCTTTCCACTTCCTTCCTCCCTCCAAGCCCGAGACACCCAATTTAAAGACAGAAAGTGGAAGTATGCTGTGCAAATCTTTTTTCTTGCTGCCCTCTCCAACAACCTGTGCCGAGGTGACGAATAAGTAGCTGATTAGGTACAGCAGCATGAGTAAATACGGTTAGGATCATTTCTAAAGATCTACATATACTGAGGCACAGAGAGACGTGGTGAACGGATCCCACAGCTTAAAGTGTTTAAAAAGGGGCGCCTGGGTGGCTCAGTCGGTTAAGCGTCTGACTTCAGCTCAGATCACGATCTCACGGTCTGGGAGTTCAAGCCCCACGTCGGGCTCTGGGCTGATGGCTCAGAGCCTGGATCCTGCTTCCGATTCTGTGTCTCCCTCTCTCTCTCTCTCTCTGCCCCTCCCCCATTCATGCACTGTCTCTCTCTGTCTCAAAAATAAACGTTAAAAAAAAAGTGTTTAAAAAAAAAAAAGGTACTAAGAAACCATTTAGTTCGTGGGTCTCACCAGCCACAAGTAAAGCTTGTTTAAGGGGGCAAAACTGATGGGAGTCCTAATTAAAACTTGTAGCATTCTTTTATCTTCCTCTGGAGGCAGCCCAGGTGACAGTTTGCACTTTGCATTCCCTGGTGTCCCCAGTCGCGGAGTGCTCCTTGCCCTCTTTCAGGGCCCAGATGAAATCCATCTTCCGTCTTTCCCGGGAATGGTGGGAGGACACGGGGGTGGGGGGGGGGGGGGGAATCAAGTTTAAACGCTAGGAAAATGAAAACAGATGCGTGGAGGGGAGAGGCTGGTGGGAACGGAGAGACCGGAAGCCGTGCCGGCGCTGGCAGCATCTGCGCCCCGCTCCTCCCCAGAACCACCCCCTCCCCCAGCTTCCCAGGAGGGCCGGCCTGGAAAAGCGGCGCCAAGAGGGGAGTAGCGCCTCTCGGGAGGGAAACCTCGCTTGGAAGCCTCGACCCGGGCTTTTTCGATAAATTGCAATTAACTGTGAGAGCCCGGGAGGGGGCGGGGTTGCGGCGGAGAGAAGCCCGGGAAGGAGACCAGTCCTCGCAAGCGGGGAGAAGAGTGCAGGCCTTGTTTGCACGCAGGCACCGAAAGCGCCTGCCAAGAGCAGCGGGCACCCCGCCTGGCCGGCGGGTGCAGGGGCGTACGCGGCCCGGCGACGCGGAGCCGGCCGGGCGGGGGCCGGACGCCGGCGGCCACGGCGGACGCGGGCCGCCCTGCACCGCCATCCATCACCGAGGCCCGCCCGAGCGCGGCCGCCGCGGCGCCGCCCCGCCCCGCGCGCCCGGCAGGGGGCGGGCTGATGTCACGGCCACACCCCGAAGGCCGGCGCGCGCCCGCGGAGGCCGGGGGCGGGGCTCCCCCTCCGCCCTCCTCCCGCTGCGGGCTCCAGCCGCGCGGTTCGCCCGCCGGAACCCTGAGCGGCCGCCGTCCCCTCCCTAGGCCGCCGCAGCCTGCCCTCCGCGGGGTGCGGGGCAGCGACAGGCGGTCACCGCCTGGTGCCCCGGGAGCACTTTGGCCTGGAGGCTGGTCTTGATCCGGAAGTGTGTGGGCTCCGCTGGCGTGAACTGTGCGAAGGGAGCTCCTGATGAGGAGCCGGCAGGAACCGGGAGGAGCACTCCGGGGTGGATCCTCAGAGCCCTCGCGGCGGCCCCGGGCACGTAGCCCTCCCTGCACGCAAGGGGAGTGGTGCACCTCGCAGGCCTGCTCACCCGATGAATAGCAGCTCGAAAGAAACCCCCACAGTGCCTGCTGATGCGCCCACCGGTCCGGGACCTACTTGCGGGGACCCGGGGTCGGAAGCAGGGAGGGGTCAGGTTATGCTCTGCCTGGGTCCCGCTGGTCTCAGGGGCTGACTGTACCACGGAAGGCAGCAGGCCCGGGCGTGTGCCAGGATCCCGCAAACCCGGCAAAGGTCCTGGAGGACAGTGACCCGCACGGGGCTCTCCTCCCAGGGCCCAGGGCTACGAGGAGGAGGAAGAAGGCAGGTCACAAAAGCCTGGGCACCGGGACACAAGGCCACATACAAGGCGCTGCCTTGAAGTCCTGACAGGGAGGTCTAGAAACGGGGCAGAACAATGGGTTGTTTGTTTGGGTTTGGTTTTTAATCATACATTTGGGACTTGAAAAATTCTTATAACTTCTTGAAAAGGGTATACCAAGAATTCTGTCTTAACTGTACCCTGTGTTGTTTCTTAGAAACCCAAACAGACCTACAGTGATGCTGGCATTTTCCCTGGCTTCCACCGGACCACAGATGAGTTTCCACAGACGTTTTATAACCATTTACATGTGATGTGGGGGTGATGCCTGTATTCTCTCTTCCTACAGACCAGATACCCCTAAACCCACCTGCTCTACTGTTCAGGCATAGGAGTGTGTGTGTGCGTGTGTGTGCGTGTGTGTGCGCGCTGATTCAGTGAGCTTCATTTTTAAAATCCCTGATCCCTGGAGTTCACTCATCCGTGTATACTGATATGTTAACTCAAAGTGTAAAAATCGCATTTTCATTTTATTGATAGTAGAATTTCTGGTATTCAGGAGGAACAGAAGATATTAGCTCTTGTGGGAATAGATTTATATGGAAAACTGAGTTAGCAAATTTGTTTTGTTGAGGGAAACGAAATTTATGGGGCTGATTTCCTTCAAACTGTTCAAAATACTCCAAGGGCCCATCTCTGGTAACCAGTGGTGTAGAAAAATCCTCATTCTGAGGACAAAGGCATTTCTGAGCTGTAAGGATTTCGAATAGCCCATCTGGCTTTTCCATACTTTTGGTTCTTATCCGTGTAAGATTTAATAGGAAAGTGAAATCTGGACAAGAAAGCAGTATTTCACTTGAGCCTCTCAGGATTGGCGGAACTATGGTAAATATCACCAAATGATATTTGTTAATAGCTCTCCTCAGTTGCAAGTAGTCTGGAATGAAGGCGGGATGATAAAGCAAGTAGAAATGCCTTCTTTCCACACCCTTGTTCCTATCCCAAACACCACCCGATTTCGATTTGATTGCACCAAGATAGTTGTCCAGTCTGACTGGAGGCCACGAGAATGACTCTTTGGCAGTGAGGCCGGATTTGATTTATATCACAGCAATTATTGAATACCCTGCTTGTCATTTTCAAAATACTTCCATGTACTGTTTTACTATGACGACCCTCCTAAATAAGTATTTTATCCCCCACTAAACATGCGGGGACACAGAGGTTCAGGTAGATTACAGACCTTGCCCAGAGTCACATCACTAATGACCAAGTTTCAAACATGGGTTTCCTGATTCTAAGTGAAGGGTTCTTTCCACAGGAATCAAGAACGACCCTGAATAGAGTACAGCCCCTGAGTCAGCTCGGAAACGTTGCCCACATCCATCGTCCCAGACCAGTTGTTTTTTTAACCACCAATGAACATTTTCTAAAAAGTGCAGATTACTAGCACCTCTCCAGAGAGGAGGATTAGGTGTGTGGGTGATGAAGGAGAAGCTGCATGTTTAGCACCCCTGAGATAAATTCTGATAATCAGTCTGTTTGGGAACGACTGTTGTAAATGAACTCCTTGGAAGTAGGGACATTTCCTCTTTGTCTACCCAGTCCCGGCTATGTTGCCTGTTTACGTGTTTAATAAATGTCTGTTGACTAAACACTTACTGAACCCAAACCCAGTCCTCAAAAAGGCCTGTACTTCTTAGCCTAAAGAGTACCGATTTGGAATTAATGTCTGTGTGCCCCCACGCCCCAAATCCGTACATCAGAGCCCTAACCCCAATGTGACGGTATCGGGAGACAGGCTCTTTAGGGGATAATTAAGGTTAAATGAGATCATAAGGGTGAGACCCTGAGCCAGTAAAATCAGTGTCCTTATGGGAAGAGACACCAAAGAATTCGTCTTTCTCTCCTCCGTGTGAGCACCAGATGAGAGGGCGGCCATCTCCAAGTCAGGAAGAGAGTCTTCACCAGGAACCGACCCCACCAGCCTCTGGGACTTTTAGCCTCCAGAACTGTGAAAAAACAAATGCCTGTAGTTTAAGCCACTCGGTGTGTGGCATTTTGTTATAGTAAGCTCAGCTGACTGGTACAAATACTGATAACCTAGGCCGGAGATGGGCAGACTGTGACCCAGGGCCCAAACCTAACCGTCCGTTCACTTAAAGTGTGGTCCTGTGACCGCTTTCGTGCTGCCACAACAGAGCTGAGTAATTTTTCAAAGCCGAAAATGTTCACTATTTGCCCCTCTCTGGAAAAACATTTGCCCACGCCTGACCTCGGTGAATGTGTTCTCAATCTGATGGCTCCTTGCAATCCCCTGGGGATGTTTTTAAAAATACAGGTCTCCAGGGCCCACCGAAAGTGACACTAATGTTAAATGCCGGTGTGGATCTAATAGTTATAACTAGGCCTTTCCTGAGCGGCCAGAATCACACTCACCGTCTTGGTCAGCTCGGGGCGCTGTAAGTACCATAGCCTGGGTGACTTAAACAACAGACATTTATCGCCCACGGTTGTGGTGGCTGGAAAGTCCAAGAGCAAGGTGCCAGCAGATCCTGAGTCTGGCGAGGGCCCTTTTCCTGGCTTCTGGAAGGCTGCCTCCTCACCATGCCCTCACATGGTGGAGCAAGGACTCTGGTCTCTTCCTCCTCTTATAAGGACACAAATCCCCTCCTGGGGGCTTCACTCTCATGATCTTATCTAAACCTAATTATCTCCAGATGTTACATGAGGAGTTAAGCTCCAACATATGAATTTGGTGGGGAGTGAGGGAGAGGAGGAGGGACAGCAGTCAGCTCCAGACCAAGGTTTTGTTTCTGCACCCACCCTTGGTTTCGCCGTGCCCGAAGGTGGGCCCGCACTGATCCCCAAAAGGATGCAGATCAATGATTTCAAGAGAAACCGCACGAGGCACAGGTTCCCTCATGCACGAAGAACGTACTTCCTTCCTGATGGTCTCGTGGAGAGATAGAAGGGAAATATAAACATTTGCTAAACAGCTAGAACCTTCCAGGAACAAAATGTTGTCGAGAAACGGAGTAGAAAAGGAGGATGGGAGGAACGAATTGACCAAGTAATTGCGGGGCTATCTTTAAGCTCTTGCCCCATCGATCGGGCCTCACTGAAACATTTGTGAGCACTGCAAGCCCAGCTCAGAGTACAGGGAGCTAGATTCAGAGTTTGGTCCCCAGAAGAGCCGGCTCTGTAGCTGTCGCCAACCTGAGGTCCTTTCCTGCAGTTTCTTTGTCCACAGAATGGGGATATTAGTAAAAAGTACTTATTTCACCAGTTTCCTTAACAAGATAACCCACTTCAGGGGGCTTTGTAGAAGTCCAGGGTCTCAGTCAATGTCAGCTTTTCTCACAAGACCACAGCTATTAAAAAATAGAATGCTGCGTAACTACAGCAAAACAGTTTAGGACCCGTGTCCAAAAATACCTGCTAGTTTGCTTGGGGAGGGGCTCTATTTCAGATTATTCTTTATCTGGCTGTTTGGGAACTGATCAGTTTATACAGATAACCCGGCATCACAGGACACTTGGGAAGGGGAGGAATTCACATTCCAAAAATAGGAAGGGTTTCGCTAATGTTAACCTGAGTGGGTATTATACTATTTCGCTTCACAAATTCAAACAAAATGACCACATGTGCTAGAAGCCCCAGTGCCGATGACCCAGCTCCACGGAGGCCCCCCGGCTCCAGCGCTGTCTGTTCTGTTCAAAGGGGAAGCGTGTGACCGGCTGGGCCTTGCCTGGGACGCTTGACCGTTAACTAGTTGACGAGTGTCGGCATAGACGAGGATGGGAAAGAAAGGAGAGGGGACACCAAAAGCGGTCCTTCAATGCTTCGCTCTTGTTCCTGTTTAACAAAGGCGACGACCGGCAAGACCCAAACTCAGATGGGACCCTAAGACTCTGCGTGGTCCTCTGCTCCAGAGGCAACCGTGACAAGCAAGCTTTGCTCCCAGAGGAGCAGCGTCCCCTCCCTGAAGAAAAGCAGAGTCCTTCCCATGACACAGCTGACCTAGTCCGTTCCTAAATTAACTAGTCCCAGATAACTTCAAATGAGACACAGCCTTCAGCAGCAGCCCCGGACCAGCCTCTCGGTCATGTTTCTGCTGATCCCAGCCAGAACTCTGCAAGCAAAGCGGCTTAGAAAATTAAGACTCTCTGTTCTGGCAGAAATCCGGCTTACGGAGGGTCTTTGTAGATTTACGGGTGATGGAGGAGAGTGGGGAGAAACCAAACCACCCAACTGATAATCCACACTGACTCAGTTTATTCAGAAAGTATTCCACCCGTCCCTTCGTGCCCATGTAGATTCATGCTTAATCTCCAAGTGGTCTGGGATGTATCATAAAGGAGACAAAATACTTGTTTGTTTGAGGAGAAGCTCTTTCAAACTGTCCTACTTATTTTGTGTGAGATACTTAGTGGAAAATGTGGGAAGATAGAGTGCACAGCAAATGTAGATACATCTGGCGGTCAGCCAGAATGATCCATAGTCACTGGCATGTGTATATAATCTCCTCGCCTGTAAATTCCTGGAGTACACGGGCCATGACTTCCATTTCCTTTTACCCGCCTCTACACCTAGTACAACAGTGTGCATGGAATTAATAGGCAGTGAATATTGTCACTTGTCCAATGTTTAGACCTGTGTTTTTGAGGGCCACGTTTATCCCCTCCCCCCAAAAAGGCCATATATATTATTAAAATACTTTAGATCACATGTACCATGTGTTTTGGCCAATCCTCCCAATAACACACTCCCTTACGGGTTTTACACCGTTCCTCCCTCACCACATGCAGGAGGACATGGAAATCTCCAGCACTCAAGCACCTGCCCGAGGTCATTTCTCCCTCCGTCCAGAATCGTCCTATTCCAGGTCTCTGAAGGATTTCTTACATTGAGTAAATGTGCTTCCGTTCACGTTCCAACATGAAGGATCAACTGCTTGCTTTGGTTTGGTTTTTATTAGATATCATATCGACTTCTGCTGCCTTACTTAGTAATTACACGTGTGCCCACACACGACATATGTAAAATATACCCCCAAACAACTGAGGTTTAACAGGAAGAAAAACTCAGAAATATATGAAGATAGATACCATTTGCACAGAGCTGATGTATTCATAAACTGTGTGTACTATCGTCATTTTAAGTCAAAACGTTATTTCTATCTTTGAGGATTTTTCTTTCTATTTCTTACAGAGATTCACTGTGTTTCCCAGTCTCTTTGTGAGGTCACAGAATTGCGTCTGGGCAATGGAATGAGGGTGACACGTGACTTCTAGCTCTGGCCCTGCTCACACCTCCCTTGTGACCCCTCATGCTCTCTCTTCTCCTACCTGCCGGCCACCGCACAGGCACCGGGGGACAATGCTGAGGCCCCGCACAACCAGTTCTCAGGGGAAGTTTTCCCCCCTCCGGGATATTTGGCAATGTCCGGGGACATTTTGGTTGCCACAACTAGGCAGGGTGCTCCCGACAACTACTGAGTAGAGGCCAGGGATGCTGCTAGACATCCTACAATTCCGTGGACAGCCCCTCCTAGCAAATGCTTATCTGGCCTAAAATATCAGTAGTGCCGAAACTGGGAAGCTCTGCCCTAGACAATGGCCGATCTCCGGGTTGAAAAGAGCCTGGATCCCCGAGTGACTATGTGGAACAAACATTTCCCAACCCACATCTCCACTCCAGGGCCACCTCGTTCCCCTACCATCCCCAAATCTATAGGATGGGGAGGAATAAACCATTGTGCTAAATCCCTGACATATTAGAATTGTTTATTACAACAACTGGTCTACCATCATCTAGTATTCTGAAGAAGGCAAGCAGTATAAGGGGAAATTTAGAGCTGTTTCCAGACAATAGATTACAGGAAAATATGAACGAAATGTTGTGTATTGTGTTGTTTTACTTGTTCTTTGAGACTCCATCCTCACAGTAATTGAAGTCCTGCCTCTGTCCCCAAGGGATGGCGTCCTCCAGGCACGCTCACTGGGCGACTCTCAGGCAATGAGAACACAAAGGCCCATCAGGAATCTGGAGTGAACTAGTGAGGGGCACTGAGCCATTCCCACGCCTCACACCACATCATGGCATCTTCCTTTTCCATTTCACAGAGGGTTAGTAGGTGCTCCAGTGACGCCCCCTGGCCCGGAAGCTGACGAGGAACAACAAACACAAAAGCAGACATATTTTCAGGAGGACTGCAGACATGGGGCCGCGGTTCCCAGGGACTCGTAATCTGCGCCTATGGTTCCATTTTCCTCATCACTGACACCAAGCCCCTCCAGAGAGTTTCTCTATCTCACACGTTTGTCATAGGCCCAGAATGTTTTGTGGTCAATCAAGGATAAAAACAAAAGTAAAAAAAAAAGAAAAAGAACAACACACAATAATGAAGAGAGAGGCTACTGGTTGAATAGTTGACCGGGAGGTTGTCAAGGTGCCAAAAGCCTAGAGTTAAGCGTGGCAATCAGATCAAATAATTGAAATCATCAATTACATATATGAATTCCACAGCTGTCAGTGCGGTCAGAAAAGCTAAAATTTTCAGTCTGAGGACTTGAAAAGCTGAACCTTTTTAATCCTTATAGAACAAAAGGACCAAGGGCCATTTCATCCCAAATTTGTCTGGATATTATCTCTGCATGTTATAAGCCTTCAAAAAAGAGACCAACGTGAACACCCCGCCTTTGACGTCTTCCATTGAGTTGCATTCTTCTTCTTAGTTTCAGACGTCTCTAGCAATTTCCCCAGCAGAGCCACCCTTCGGCGCCTGCCTGCATGCTGCTTGTGTGTGACTAGTGCCCTCTACCAAGTGTGATGCCCAACACCCAGTTCACAGCCAGCTCCATAAGGGTTTCCATTCTGCCCTCATCCTCAGAGGACACGGCAATGTCCTCTGAGCTGCCTCCCTCTGTCTTCCTCAACGCTTTCTCCGGCTCAAGGGAACTAGAACCCGCAGGCCCTCGACAGACCCAGAGGAGAGGACGCTCTCACGGAATGGGAGACATCCGAGGAGAGGAGGCTAACAATGCAAAGCAGTCCCCACTGTCCTGGAGAGGCGCCCTAATCAGAGTTAGGAGCCAGCCACCAGGCACAGCACTAACACCCTGAGAGGCTCCCGTTAGGCTCAGGGAGGAATGTGAGAGGCATAAAGGACGTCCCTGGGCCACAGCTGGGGCCTGCGAAGGCTCTGTGGAGGACAGCTCAGCCAAGCAGAGAAGTATCAGGTGCGAATGTTGGGAAAGAAGCCTCTGGGCAGAAGGAGCTGCAGGTGCTGGGACGCAGAAGCAAGGTGAGCGTGGTACTTACCACACATATTTCAGGACTTAGTGAAAGCTGTTTTTACTTGAAGGTAAAGGATCCCAAGCCTTTCTGCCTTTTGATGGACTTTCTTACTCATCGCCCCTCCTTCAGACCCAAGTTCTCAAAATCTGTTTTATCTTAATTATTCACCGGTAAAAGCCAATTGAATCAATCCGCCCAGTATACAGACAATTACCCATTTTCAGGCATGTACATGCACTATTGTATCATATTGTGTACATAAGTGATGTATATGCTGAGTATAATTTTCAGAGAAAAGGACGTACAATTGACATGAAGAGCATACCCAGCATTTTTCTGGCCACATCTTGGTTCATTCTCCTTCTCACCAGACCGTAAGCTCTGCCACCGCAAGGAGGAGGGTGACCGTGTTCCTCGCCGTGTCCCAGCGCCTAAGGCACGCTGCCTGGTCCCTAGCACGTCTCCCACAGATACCGAGTGAGCGGATGAGTGAATCCACGCCATCACCAGAGGTGACAGTAAGATTGAAGGCAAAGGCATTACTAAGAATATCTAACTTCTTCTTCTGACACAGACACGGATAGCAGTGAAGTCTTAGTCATTCACATAGAAGCTACAATCTGCCTTATTAGGAAAAATGAATAACCATAAAGGCCACGGATAAAACCAGTGGGGAGCAGCAGGACAGTGTGAAAAAATAGAGCACCTGATTCCATTTTCTCGAGTTTCCAGCACAAAGAGAATATCAGGTTTTACTTCCATGTGTTTCATTCGTTGTTCTTCGCTAGAAAATAATATATTGCCTCGGAACACAGGATGATGAGCGAAGGAGTGAAGGGTCTCCTTCCTGTGTCTTGGGTTGGGTTGGCACCTGCCCCCACTCCTCCGGCATACCCTCTCTCTGACTCTCCAGGGTCCCCCTGTCCTTCCCCGAGAGCACCCCTCAGCCCAGGGGCAGCAGGGGGAAACCGAAGCATAGAAAGTACATTCCAGCTGACGTGTTGTTTCATCTTTGTGACTAATAGTTCCTGGAGGCCATCTGGTTTCCGGCTACGGAGAGTGGATTTCTCGAGGTTAGGGAAAGGCGTATCAAGATAAAGAAGGCAAAGTGTATCTCTCAAACACTGATAAGTTCCGAGACGTCTGCTTTCTCTAGATTGTGCCAGTCTTCACATAGCCCAGAGCTTACGGGGTTACGTGTGAGTTCTGAAGAGAGAAGAAAAGAACCAACCCCCAAATGGGAGCTTGCCACAAATTCTTAAGCACTTTGACAGGACAGAGGATTCTACCCGTGAATCACCATGGAGTCAGATAAGCACGGATGCCCTCCCCCCGCCCCCCAGCACAGAGCACGGGGCTCTGAACTCGGGAGCCAGGGTCCTGTCCTCTCGGAGCAGCACAGAAAGGACTGTGAAACACACAAGGAGAGGAGACAGACCTGGTGAGGGCAAGGGGCAACTGTTGGATTCCGGTTTTATCTTTGGCAGTATGTTTTTGCAAGGCGTGGAAACCTTGCCTGTGAGTCTGTGAGTCTGTGAACCAAAGGCGCTCCGAACGAGGGCCCCCAAAGCGCATCTGATCCCCAAGAGGGGAAAAGGTGTCAGCGGCCGCACCGCAGTCCTCAGGGTGACCGGCTACGGCCCTCAGAAAGGGAGCGCGTTCAAAGCTTTGGCAGGCCGCGCGGCAAAATGAAACCCTGTGAACTAATTATCCGCCCTCACAGAAAGGGCAGGGCTTCGTGGGAAACGCATAATCCACAGCTTGCTGCGAAACACATTCAGTAAACAGGTTTCACAATCCCCAGGAAGCCAAGTGTCAGAGGCCGCGTGTGGGAAAGCGGCCCTGTGGGCCAGGACTCGGAGAGGTGAGCAGCCTCACTGGGCCCCGCCGGCCTGACAAAGCTGCCCGGCAGGTTCCCAGCCTGCGGAACACCCTGGGAACCTTTCTCACGCTGTTGATAGGATGGGAACCTGGCACGGCCCCCGTAGCCTAAATCCATTCCGTGAGATGACATTTATTGGGGTGCTCGCCTGATGAATTGTGAGGCATAAGGGCAATACACGTTTAATACTGTTCTAAAAATGAGAAAACAGAAGCGCGGCCAAAATATTGACGGCTAGGCTGTTCCGTTTCCTTTAGAGCACCCTTACGTTTACTGAAAAGTAGGAACACAGGGGCCGGGAACCCGGGCCTTACAGTGCTTAAAGGAACCAAATCATGCGGTCAGATTTTTTTTTTAACTTTTTTTTCATGGCCGTTTATTTTTGAGACCCAGAGAGACAGAGTGTAAGCAGGGAAGAGGCAGAGAGAGGGGGAGACACAGAATCGGAAGCAGACTCCAGGGTCTGAGCCATCAGCACAGAGCCTGGCGTGGGGCTCGAACTCGTCAACTGCGAGACCATGACCTGAGCTGAAGTCGGACGCTCAACCAACTCAGCCACCCAGGCGCCCACAGATTTTTTTTTTAATTTTTTTTTTTAACCTTTATTTATTTTTGAGACAGAGAGAGACAGAGCATGAATGGAGGAGGGTCAGAGAGAGGGAGACACAGAATCTGAAACAGGCTCCAGGCTCTGAGTGGTCAGCACAGAGCCTGACGCGGGGCTTGAACTCACGGACCACAAGATCATGACCTGAGCCGAAGTCGGACGCTCAACCGACAGAGCCACCCAGGCGCCCTACACAGATATTTTTTAATGAGCGTCAACCAAAGAATCTAAGGCCCCCAAGAAAGCAAGTAGCCGATTACTTGGGAACCGTGGTTTCCCTTTTTCTTCCTGTATTGTTTGCTTTTCCAGGAGGAAAATATATAAAATTATGTATTATTTTATTACATACGTGTTTTCTATATATACTCGCATATATACATGTATATGTATATGTTATTTAAAGAGAAAGAAATTTAGGTCGGCTCCGGGAGCAGTTTTAAATATATTCCCGGATGATGGTTCCCCAGGTGAGGAGTGAGTAGCAGGGGAGGGGATGCCAGTGCCACACAAGCACAGACAATTTGGCGTCTCATGCCTGCACATCTTCTCCCGAAGTTCCTGAGTCTTCTCTATCAGCTGGTTGATTAAGAAGTGAAAGCATCAAACATTTCATTTAATCATTGTCCAAATATTATCGAGCTCCTGCCATGTGGCAAGAGCTGGGCCAGCCTCTCGAGTGATGGGGAGATAGATGGTCCCCTGCCCTTGGCTGCCCCCCTGCATTGCATCGTCCATGCCAGCTGGGAAGGAAAGTAGTCGCATCCAAGCCCACGCGAGTCTAGCGCTCCCTTCGGCAGTACCTAGAGCAAGTCCACGCAAGTCCCCCAATTCCACATGCATTCCCCCAAAACGGTTGCATAAAAAAAATCTTTCTGTGCCTTAAATATACATATGAATAGTCAGTTATGAAAAAAAAAGTGGGGGGGGGGTTAGATTTGGATTTGAATCCAGGATATTCATCCTTGGATTTAGGCTGGGATAAGAAGGTTGGAGATTCTGTGGCCACTTTCATATGTAAATTCCACTGGGCTGGCCAAGCAGTCAGTTGTATTCATGGAGAATAGCTGATACAGGAGAATATTTGATCTTTCCCACTTAGCTCGTAACCAAAATTAATTTAAAACCAAAGCCAGCAGCGGACCAGCGGCCGCTCGAACAAGTGGCCTGTGCTAATAAACAGTGGAAATATTCCTATCGAAGTGCAGATGGTCCTAAGCCACATTTTAATATCACCCTAAGCCTTTTTAGAGAAAAGCAAAACAGGCTCCACTGCTTTTTTAAAAACTAATCAACTTCCATTATTTCTGCCAACACATGCCTTGCAACAAAATCACACCAAATCTTAAATTAAATACTCAAATTATCTTTTTCCAAAGAGCCACGATCCGGTTTCCAAATCTCACATTAAAAAAAAAACAAAAACAGGCAGTTAGAATTTTCATTTAAAGTAGATTTTTAAACATAAAAGATTTTAACTGTAACGTGAAACCGAATTGCCACCATCCTCCGCTTGAGGACAAGCGCCGTTCGCAAGGCCGAACACTTCTCTTTCAAGTACACAGCCGCCTCGCAAATACGGGTCATCGCCGTGCTCTCCGGACCCGCCTGTTTGTTTTCCAACACCCTGGACGGACGATACAAATGGGTCCTCTCCAGCTTCCAAAGTTCCCAACCTTTTCCATGATGAAGTCATGCTGGAAATAGAAAGCTAGATGACTCCTAAAAATGGGTCAAACGACACGGTTGCTCGGAGCTCCTTGCAGCCCCCGCCTGCGCGGGCGCCGCCCCTAAGTCACCCTGACACGTCGCCTGCCCGCAGGGGCCAATCACTTACAGTACGGAATCCACACAGCTGGCCGTGGCCTTGGTGTGGACCGCGTGCTCGACATTTTCCCACATAACGTGGGAATCCCACAGGAACAGGGCCCCGGCCCGAGATTTCTGTTCATGAATCATGCTCGCATCTCAGCGCCGCCACACCCCCAGGATATCTTGCCCTTAGCGAAGTGTTATTACAAGAGCAGGCAGGGCCTCCCCTGGCCGGTTGGGTCCAACTCAAGCTGGGCGGGAGAGCCGTAGCCTTCAGTCCTGAGCCACCCACCCCCCGTTTGAACTGCGGGACTTCGAAGCAGGCACAGCTTGGCAAGGAGTCACCCTGGAACTCTGCCATCTTTTGGAAAGAAGATTCTATCATCTGATATTAAAAGGCACGGGGTGGGGGGGTGGGGAGCCTGTTGCAGGATCTGGAGCAAGGTGTGTGAGTGCATTCCGGGTGCCCCATCTCGGGCACGGTGGCACAGGGCCCTTTGCTGTTGCCGTTCCTTCTCTGGCAGGGGCCAGTCCTGTCCCAACAGGTCCCAGGAGCGCCGCTGTTCACACAAAGCTCCCAGGGTGCTTTCCCTGATGATCAATTTACTTCAGGTTTTCTCCGAGGTTACAGGAAGGGAATAAACTGCATTGCGCAATTAACTGTTCCCATCAAAGCCGTATTTTTTCTGCTTTCTAAAAATAACTAACTTCTGATTTAAAGTCTCACCGGAATGATGTTTTCTCCCAGTATGACAATCAGTTATATTTTGTTTTCTTTTGACCTCTGCTGTCAAATATGTTGATTTTCAGAATGAAGACCAAACTGGGCGGATGGGCGGGGATACCATTTTTTAGAACCTAAAGGTACACACAAAGCATGCCCCAGCACAGACGGGATCCTTGACCCCTGTAATCTGACAGCGTGGGTCACACCGCACAAGCCCCAGTGCTCCATACCACAACCCTGCCGGTCTTGTGATAAGTATGGAGAGATGCTCATGGGCAACATCAAGGCCAGCTCTGAGCCCGGCCCTGGGTGCCTGCCGCTGAATAGACTGATGGGAGACAAGGGTCGGATGTCCCATAGGCATCAAGCTGACACTACGGGGAATCGAGAAGCCGTAGTGACAAAGTGCACTGTGTCAGGAGAGAACCTTTCTTTTGTGTCTCTGTCTGTGACTCTCTCTGTCACTCCACCCAACTTGCAAGGAATCCACTCAGACCCTGAATCTATTAATAGTAATTAAAATTTTTTTTTCAACGTTTTTTTTTTATTTTTTTTTTATTTTTGGGACAGAGAGAGACAGAGCATGAACGGGGGAGGGGCAGAGAGAGAGGGAGACACAGAATCGGAAACAGGCTCCAGGCTCCGAGCCATCAGCCCAGAGCCCGACGCGGGGCTCGAACTCACGGACCGCGAGATCGTGACCTGGCTGAAGTCGGACGCTCAACCGACTGCGCCACCCAGGCGCCCCAGTAATTAAAATTTTTTAACAGTGTTTTGCTTTTGCAAAATTATCATCTTGGGACTCTCCTCGAATTCTATTTTCAGCTTTCTTGCAATGTCTCTTCTCCTCAAAATATAAATCAGAAGAAATCTTTCTAGGAGATACAATGAATAATGGACAGCTACCTGTCTAAGAAGGGACTTGCTAATCCTTAGCAACTGCCCAGCCTTGGGTCAATCACCCAGCACCTTAGCTTACCATCCATATCAAGTAAGGTGTTGGATGAGGCAGCGAGGCTTCAGGGTTTCTCACTGGGTGCCTCTGTACCACTTGTGACACACTGCCCGGAACGCTTGTTAAAAAGACAAATTCCAGAATATTTTAGCAGATTTAGGGAATCAGAATCTTGGGGCGGAGTCCTAGAGTCTATATTTTAAACAAAATCTCCTTCTGGGTTTTGTGCACACTAACACTGGAGGGCCACTGCTCCACCAACGAGCAGCGAGGATTCGTTGGAAAGCCTTCCCGCACGCCTGGTATTTATTCTGTTGTTCAGAAGAGCTCCAGGTTTAATCCCTTCCCTACATCCCCAAACTACTGTTAGCATGTGCCAGTCCTAAGTCAAGAACACATCCTTTTGGTTAAAAGGAGAATTAGCGGGCCATCTTGATTGTAAATAATTCTACGAGGTGTTAATAGACAGGCTAATACCCCAATTTCTTCCTGTTGTAATGAGTAATACTGAAAAATAAATACTTGTCGTGAAAAATATGGGCAGTGATCCAAAAGTCAATGTCAGAAAAAAATACTTAGAGTTTCTCTTTAAGACAATCTTTTTGTTGTTTGTGTGTTTTTAAGATTTTTTTTAATATAATTTATTCTCAAATTGGCTTCCATACAACACCCAGTGCTCATCCCAACAAGTGCCCTCCTCCCTACCCATCACCCACTTTCTCCTCTCCCCCACCCCCCATCAATCCTCAGTTTGTTCTCAGTATTTAAGAGTCTCTTATGGTTTGCCTCCCTCCCTCTCTTGTTTGCATCTTTTTAAGACAATCTTTTTGGAACTTATTTGCTATGAATAGTTATAATGCTCTCCATCAATGTTCTCCTCCTGGGGGAACCAGTGGCCCTTAATGAAGTTCAAGACTTCTCTAATATCCTCTTTAATTGAAGGAGAAACTGCATTATGTGGGGAATCGAATGCCAGAGTATGCCCCAGAGGATCCGGAGTGCTGCACGTGCGTGCCAAGCTGCCTCCGGAATCTCTGGTCCTGTGCCTCGGTTTCCCTATGTGGAAGAACTTGACGGTCTGGGATTTTGATTGTCTAGATAAAGGAGCCAGAGATCATAGTTTCCATGGGGAGATAGGTTTACAGTTAGACGGAAACCTTAAAATTCCTTCAAAAGTAGCAGCGTTTTCCTGAAAGCCTAAGCAAATGCTGTCAGGAAATTTCTCCTCAGGTTTCTTTGGGTCAGCCATGGACAGGGAGGCATGGAGACAATGCCCCCTGCAGGAGATTCTGCAGAAGAATGCATCTGTCTCCACCGCTTACACTCAGTCAGGCAGGTGAGGGGTGAGGGCCTCACAGAACCTCTCCCCTTGTTGCTATTTAATCCAATTCAGTCAGTGTTTTGCAGAACCCATCTGAAGATCTTGCCATCTGTGGTAGACAGACTCCAGGGGACCCCATGAACCCCACCTCCTGGTCTTCACTCTTTGTGCCATCCTGTCTCCCTATGTGTGGGCAGGACCGTGACTTCCTTCAAACCAACAGAATACAGCAAAGGTGATGGTATGTCACTTCTGTACTTATAGTACCTTGTAGAAGATTCCATCTTGCTAGCTGACTTGCTGTCGAGACTGTCCTTACAGACTTGATGATGAAAGCAACTGTGTTGAGTAAGTCCATGTGGCAGGGGACTGAGGGCCACCTCTGGCTGACACCCACAAGAAAACTGAAGCTTTCTCAGTCCTACAGTTGCAACAGACTGAATGCTACCCACAGCCATGCTGGTGGGGAAACAGATCCTTCCCCAGCCAAGCCCCGGATGAGACCCTATCCCTGGCCAACAGCTTTGTTACAGCCTTGTGAGCCCCTGGGCAGAGGACCCCGCCAAAATGTGCCTGGACTCCTGAGCCACAGAGACTGCAAGGTAACAAATGTCTGTTGTTCTAAACCACTAAGTTTGAGGTAATTTGCAGACAAAACTAGCACACCTCCTGTCTTTAACGTTCATTTCTTGCCCTTCTTTTGAATTCAAGAAGCTAGATGAGCTACCCAATATATGGAAAACACCTTGGGCTAAAAATGTTGACACAAACAAAAATATACGACTTTGTCAGGTTGAGATCTACCCACAAGACTGAATGCAGAGGGAGCGCGTGAGATCCCACAAGTCTGTGGATGAGGGCAACTGGAGCTTGGAAGAAGGTGGGCACCCACCCAACCAGCACAGCTGCGGAAAGCAGCGTGAAGAAGGGGACACGGTTGGGGAGAATTTGGAGGTGTAGTTGAAACTGATTTTTTAAAGGAGCCTAGAGCTGATGGAATATGCAACATAAACAGTTCTATTTTTCCAGTCTCTGAGTTCAAGAATACTCTATCGCGGGAGCTGGCAAACTACCAGCCACTCACCAAATCTGGCCAAACGCCTGTGCTCATAAGTAAAGTTTTATTGGAACACAGCCATGCCCATTTCATTTGCATATTGTCTCTGGCTGCTTTCTCGCTACAACTGCAGAGCTCAGGAGCTCCAACAGAGAACCTATGGACCAAAACGCCTAAATCATTGAATATCAGCCCCTTTACAGAAGAAGTTTGCTGACCCCTGGTATCTCTCTTCCCTACCTCTTCCCAAAATTTATTCGTGACTTCCTGATTTCCAGTTTATAAATCCCAGCCCCACTGAAAACTTCCATCTTAAAACCAGGTTAAATCTCCTTTCTTGCCCAGTCCACGTGATAGGGTCAAGTGGGCCCCTGACTTCTCCGAGTGGAGAGAAGTGAGTGCTGCTCTCTGAGCAGACTCCTTCCTGTCTCTTCAAAAACTATCTCTTCCAGTTTGTGATGAGAAGCTTGAAGAAACAGGACGAGATTCTTGTTTATTTGGCTGTGCCCATATGCTTCTCAGACTAAAGCTAACCAGTTTCTACGCCCTCTGTCCATCTGCCGAGTGCTGCCGCTTTGGGGGGGAGGCGGTGATCGGGGGCCCTTTGGGCAACTCCGTGGGACATCTTCCTGCACCAGGCCTTGAGTGGACATTCCCGCTGCAGCTTGACTTTCTCCTCCCCTCGAGCTCCCCACACCAGAGTTTCATGAGGCTGGCATCTTCCCACCCAAAGGCATCCCTTCTGGACTCCCATGTGCATTTGGGACATTAAACAGATGGCTTCTGCACCAACCTCTCCCCACCCACCACCATTTTTCTCCAACTCAGATAGGCAAAGGAGAATGTCAGTAAAGCTTTTGCTTAAGCAAACATTGAGTTAGGAACTAAAATGGCAATGTGAAATTTTTGTAAAATCCATAATTCCCCATTTGTGTAGGCAAAGGAGGAGGAAAAGGTATCTAGGAAAGGAAGAAAGTAAACTTTCATCACAAATGTCCGCCTTTCCCTAAGACCTATGACCCCAATGATAATAATTTGCTCATCTCTCTCTACCCCAACCACTCATCCCTGTCATTTTACATCAACTGAGGAGGAAAAAGTGGAGT
Source organism: Panthera leo (assembly GCF_018350215.1). NCBI lineage: Eukaryota > Metazoa > Chordata > Mammalia > Carnivora > Felidae > Panthera > Panthera leo. The sequence goes on along the minus strand of NC_056695.1, from coordinate 1,599,045 downwards.
GGACATGGCGGGACAGGTGGTCTGCCCCCTGGTAGTAACGCTGGCCCATGTGTCTGGCCTCTTCAGTTGGGCTCTGTCTCAACTGCAGAGCCAATCCGTGGGCCTCAATGCCGACTCAACAATCTGCCAATGGAAAGTGGGAGGAGAAGAAGACCATTTAGTAGCCTCAGAAAGTATTCAGACAACTCAAAGATGTTACAGATAGAAAGATTTGAAGCTTAAATCAAAGAGGTGCGTATCATACAGGAACTCAGTCCCATTAATTTAGATAACCAGGGTGCGGGTTCGTAACAGTAGTGCTATTGACATTTTAGATCAGAGAATTCTTTTCTGTGGACATTGAAGGATCACTCCAACCCAAGCTGTGACAACCAAAGTCTCCCCAGGCACTGCCAGTGCAATAGGGCAGAGTTAAGAATAATATGCTAAGCACAAGACTGGTCAACCAGCCCACATCAACTGGGCATATGTTAAGAAGGAGAATCATTCATTGGTTTGTTTATTTACTCTGTAGCCCTTATATAACAGATATTTTCATGTAGCCAAACTAAATTCTTACGAAAATAAAAGACTACCAGGAAAGCCATCTACAAACTATTACCCTCATAGAATGGCCAGAGGTATGCGTACAACAAATGATGTCATACCATTTCGATGGGTTCATATATCACTTCTTCCAGCAGAAACTATGGGCACACCTCGATTTATTGGGCTTTGCTTTATCGCGCTTTACAGCTATTATGCTTTTTACAAATTGGTCGTCTGTGGCAATCCTGCCTCCAGCAAGTCTATCGCTGCAATAGCATTTGCTCATTTTATGTCTCTGCGTCACAATTCTCCCAATATTTTAAACTTTTTCATCATTATTACATATTATTATGTCTTTATGGTGATTCACGATCTTTGATGCTGCTGTTATAATTATTTTGGGGTTCCACAAACTGCACCCATATAAGATGATGAGCTTAATCGATCAATGTTACATGTGTGCTGACTGCTCCATCACAAGGCCATTCCCCCCACTCTCTCCATCTCTTGGGCTGTCTCTATTTCCTTAGACACAACAATGTTGAAATTGGACCAATTAATAACCCTACGATGCTTCTAAGTGTTCAAGGGAAAGGAAGAGTCACACTTCTCTCACTTTAAATCAAAGGCTAGACATGATTAAACTTAGTAAGGAAGGCAGGTCAAAAGTCGAGATAGGCTGAAAACTAGGTCTGCTATGCCGAACAGTTAGCCAAGATGTGAATGCAAAGGAGAAATTCCTGAAGGAAATGAAAAGTGCTACCCCAGGGAACACATGAATGATAAGAAAGCAAAAAGCCTCATTGCAGACATGGAGAACGGTTTACTGGTCTGGACAGAAGGTCAAACCAGCCACAACATTCCCTTAGGCCAAAATCTAACACAGAGCAAGGCTCCAACTCGCTTCAATTCTATGAAGGCTGAGAGAGGTGAGGAAGCTGCAGAAGAGAGGTTTGAAGCTAGCAGAGGTTGGTTCATGAAGTTTAAGGAAGGATGTCTCCATAAGATAAAAGTACAAAGTGAAACAGTAAGTGCTGATGTAGAAGCCACAGCAAGTTATCCAGACGACCTAGCTCAGTCCATTGGCAAAGGTGCTTCCGCTAACCAGATTTCCAGCTTAGACAAAACACTTGCACTGGAAGATGGCATCTAGAACTTCCATAGCTAGCAAGGAGAAGTCAATGCCTAGCTTGAAAGCTTCAAACAAGCTGACTCTCTTGTGAGGGGCTAATGCAGCTGGTGACTTTAAGTTGAAGCCAACACTCATTTGCTCTTCTGAAAACTCTGAGTTCTTCAGAATTATGCTAAATCTACTCTGCCTCTGCTCTAGAAATGGAGCAACACAGCCCAGATCACAACACATCTGCTTACAACATGGTTTACTAAATATTTTAAGACCATTGTTGCGAGATACTGCTCAGAATAAAAAAGATTCTTTTCAAAATACCACTGCTCATGGATAATGTACCTGGTAACCCAAGAGCTCTGATGGAGATGTACAGTGATGTTCATGTTGTTTGCATGCCTGCTAACACAACGTCCACTTTGCAGCCCATGGATCAAGGAGTAATTTAAGCTTCTTATTGAAGAAACACCTTTCATAAGGCTACAACTTTCAAGTAATGATTCCTCTGATGGATCTGGCAAAGTAAATTGGGAACCTTCTGGAAAGGGCTGACCCTTCCAGATGCCTTTAGGAACACTTGTGATTCATGGGACAAAAGGGGTCAAAATATCACAGCATGAGCAGGAGTTTGGAAAAAGTTGGTTCCAATCCTTATGGATGACTTTGAAGCGGTTCAATACTTCGGTGGAGGAAGTAACTGCAGATGTGGTAGAAATAGCAAGAGACCCAGAATCAGATATGGAGCCTGAAGATGTGACTGAATTATTGAAATCTCGGGATAAAACTTGAACAGATGAGAGATTACTTCTTAGGGATGAGCAAAGAAAGAGGTTTCTTGAGATGCAACCTACTCTTGGTGAAGACGCTGTGATGATTCTTGAAATGACAACAGGGATTTCGAATACTATATAAACTTAGCTGATAAAGCAGTAGTGGGGTTTGAGAGGATTGATTTCCACCTTGAGAGACGTTCTGTGCGTAAAATGCTACCAAACAGCATCACATGCTACAGAGAAATTGTTCATGAAAGAAAGAGTCAATCAATGTGGCAAACTTCATTGTTGTCTTATTTCAAGAAATTGCCACAGCCACCCGGCCCTCACCAACCACCACCCCAGTCAGCAGCCATCAACATCAAGGCAGGACCTGCTAGCAGCCAAAAGACCAACTTGCTCAGATGATAGCTAGCATGTTTAGCAATAACGCATTTTTAAATTAAGGTTAAAATTAAATTAAAATCAAGCACTTTTAGACAAAATTCTATTGCACACCTAATAGACTACAGTATACTGTAAACACAACTTTTATATGCACTGAGAAACCAAAAAATTCATTTGACTTACAGTTGTGGTCTGGAACCAAACTCTCACTTTCTCTGAGATATGCCTATAATTTCTTGGATTGGATTTTTAACCAAAACATTATCAAACAGGTCAGAGAAGGGTAATCCTATTGTGTGCCAGGCCCTATACTAGCCAATTTTATGTTATCCTACCTACTACTGAGATATAAGCATTGGGTTCTTTTCAGGATAAGTGAAACAAGGCCCAGAGATACTGAATTATGTTACCCCAAGGTCACACAGCTAGTCATTAGAAGTGGAAATTAAATAAGTCTGAGGGTGCAATTCATGGAACTCAATGTCAAGGTCCTATCTTTCTTATCACAAACTGTTTCCGGGATGGTGCCTATAGGGCCTCTAACCTAAGGCCACTCAGGAGTGGGTCCCCCACCTCACCATTGACTCTGTCCTGCTGTTGTTTTTTTTTTAATTATTCCAGAAAGCTATGGAATTGTTTCTAATTGCTATTCACTGTGGAATTGAAGAACAACATAGCTACCTCTATAAATTGGGAGAGGGGAGGACTACACCAGATGACTTCTGTGCACCATTGAGCTATAACATTCAACAAGTGATTCTATTCAATTTTAAAATCTTATTGGACTTTACCATTACTGCAGATGTCTTTTTTTTTATATTATTATCTAGTCTCTTCAATTCAAATTGATATTTATCCCCCTACCACATCCTAATTTAGTCAATTAGTTCATTTTTTGTATGTTCTTTCCTTATTATTTATTTTTTATTACTTTTTAATATGAAATTTATTGTCAAATTGGTTTCCATACAACACCCAGTGCTCATCCCAACAGGTGCCCTCCTCAATACCCATCACCCACTCTCCCCTCCCTCCCACCCCCATCAACCCTCAGTTTGTTCTCAGTTTTTAAGAGTCTCTTATGGTTTGCCTCCCTCCCTCCCTCTAACTTTTTTTTTTCCCTCCCCTCCCCCATGGTCTTCTGTTAAGTTTCTCAGGATCCACACAAGAGTGAAAACATATGGTATCTATCTTTCTCGGCCTGACTTATTTCACTTAGCATAACACTCTCCAGTTCCATCCACGTTGCTACAAAAGGCCAGATTTCATTCTTTCTGGCCAAGTAGTATTCCATTGTATATATAAACCACAACTTCTTTATCTATTCATCAGTTGATGGACATTTAGGCTCTTTCCATAATTTGGCTGTGGTTGAAAGTGCTGCTATAAGCATTAGGGTACAAGTGCCCCTATGCATCAGCACTCCTGTATCTCTTGGGTAAATTCCTAGCATGGGTGATTGGCAGTTTCATAGTATGACCTTTTTATGTATATGTTCTCATTTATGGAATTAACTGTCAGCTACCTCTGCTTAGAACAATGCAATGACTCATGCTGAGTAAGTATGGCCCTCTACAAAGAAAGTGATCATCCTACAACTTTGTACTACATCTCATTTGTGATTATAAGAACTGAGTGAAAATATAGGGAAAGAGAACAGTTTTCAAACTTGTTTTCTTCAATAAACAAAGACCACTTCAAATAAAATGTAAATGGAAGCCCAAAGTATTAAACAAATAGAATTACTTTAGCTTAAACTTTTTAGATAAAGGCCTGGGGTATTACTTGGCCATCCTTTGGCTTCCTGTAATGAATGTCATTTGGAAACTTTCTGCAAACTTCCTAGGACTTGAACAAACACCATTTCAATTCTATTGTCCTGATAGAAGCAATTCTGGAAAGGCAAATAAGGACCTCGAAAGACTCGCTCTTCCATAAAAGCAGCAGTAACAGTGGGAAAAAATTCAAAATGAATTTTTTCAGAACTCTGGAAATGATCAAAGAATTGCAATAGTCCAAGGAGTGTTTATTAAAGAAAACTAGCTGAATTTCAGTAAGAACAGGGAGTTTTGTAGCATTTTTACTTTATCCTACACTGATCTTCTTTGTATTAGCTTTCTATTGCTGCTATAAAAAATTACCACAAATTTAGTAGCTTACAAGTACACACATTTATCATCCTATATTTCTGTAGGTCAGACGTTTGACATGGGTTTCACTGGGCTAAAATCAAGATGATGGCAAAACTGCATTGCTTCCTGGAGAATCTAGGAAGCAGTCTGTTTCCTTGCCTTCTAAAGTTTCTTCAGGATGTTCTCATTCCTTGGCTCGTGGCCTCTTCAAACGTCAAAGCCAACAATGGAGGGTTGAGTCCTTCTTACATCATATCACACAAACCTGCTATTTTACCTCCCTCATCCACTGTTTAAGGACCCTTGTGGTTTACACTGGGCCCACACAGACAATTCAGGACAATCTTTCTTAAAGCCAGCTAATTGTCAAACAAAACTCCATCTGCAAAGTTAATTTCCCTTTGGCATGTAGCATAACATATTCACATGTTCTGGAGATTAAATGAGCATTTTGGGGAGGGTCTCATTAATCTGCCATTCACACTGCTTTCCAAGCTCTGCAGTAAGACTGAAACTTGCCAACTTTGTATCTATACTTGCTGTGAAAACCAGCAGCCTAGTAGCCACAGGAGGAAGCATAATAGGTTTGGAGTGCTCCAGAAAGTTCCTTCACCAGTTCATTGTCACTATTTGACATGTTGGGCAATTCTCTAAAATTTAAAGAAAAAAAAACACCTATTATCAGGGCTTGTTTTTATTTTATGTGGCTTAGTGCTTACTCCATGAAAACAGTCCTATGCCCAGGATATTTGTTGAAAATAATCAATGGTATTGTTTAACACTGCACTTCCTGACAGAGTGGTACCAGTTGGGCAAACAATATACTGGTTATACACCTTAAAAACAAGATCTGAGGTTGGGGCACCTGGGTGGCTCAGTTGATTTAGTGTCTGACTTAGGCTCAGGTCATGATCTCACAGTTCGTGGGTTCGAGCCCCACATCAGGCTCTGTGCTGACAACTCAGAGCCTGGAGCCTGCTTCCGATTCTGTGTCTCCCTCTTTCTGTGCCCCTCCCCCACTCACACTTTGTCTCTCTCTCTCTCTCAAAAATAAATAAACATTAAAAAAATTTTTTAAAAAAGATCTGAGGAATGAGATGTCTATTAGCAGCTTTGAAAAGCTCTGACATGTTGCTGGGAAATTAGAAGGCTATGTGATGTGCAGAGCTGTGTGCATGCACACAGATGCACAGAGCTGTGTGCATCTCTAAACTATGGAAGATCTAAAGGCTTTGTGCAAGTAGGAAATGAAGCTTAAGGCAGAGTTATAAACTGCCAGAGTATTAAAAGCATGCCCCAACATCCACACAGAGATCCTCAGCAAATAATGAAAGACTTACTGATTTAAAGCATTTAAGACAATCTCTGTCCAATCATTAGCTGACCACTAAGCTAAGTGAGCAGGTTTGAGTGGTCACACATGAGAAGGAATACAGAATTTATAGACTTCAGGAAAGTCACTAACAAACAGAAACAACAAAAATCCTGGGGAACGAGGGAGAGGGACTCTGATTTCCAAAGTTTCCACATTATACTGTATAAAAAAAAGATGCAATTTTCAATAGAAACAACAACAACAAAAGACACGCACACACACACACACACACACACACACACACAGAGAAAAATATAGCCCAGACACAGGGAAAAAGTGAGTAAATAGGTCAATAGAAACTGTTCCCTGACAAATCCCAGGGATAGAGATAGATAGATAGATAGATCTAGATATCAATCTCTCTCTCTCTGTGTCTCTCTCACTCTCTCTTTCTCTGTCTCTCTCTCTATACACACACACACACACACACACACACACACACACACACATATATTCTAAGAACTAAAGGAAACTGTATCTAAAGAACTAAAAGAAAGTATGAGAATGTCATCTGACCAAACAAGTAATGTCAAAAAATATAGAATTTTTTTAATAGACAGAAAGAAATTCTGGAATTAAAACATATAATCAATAAAATTAAAAATTCAACAAAAAGGATCAAGAGAAAATTTCAGGTAATCAAAGGAAGAATCAGTAAACTTGAAAACACATCAATTGAGATGATCCACTCTGAGGAATGAAAAGAAGAAGAGTGAAGAAAAAAGAACAGAGCCTGGGAGACCTGTGGGATATCATCCAGTGTAACAACATATACATAAAGGGAATCCCAGAAGGATAAGAAAGAGAGAAAGAGGCATTAAGAATATTGAAGAAATAATGGTTGAAAGCTTTCTAAATCTGATGGATGAAAAACATTAACCTACACATCCAAGAAATTCAACAAACTCCAAGTAAAAACAGTCAAAGAACTCTAAACCTATATAAATCATTATCAAACTCAAAAAACAAAGAGAGAATCTGGAAAGCTATAAGAGAAAAACAGCTCACCACGTAGAAAAGAACCATCAACAAGAAGATCACTGACATCTCATCAGAACATATGAAGGCAAGAGAACAGTGGGAATTCAAAATGCTGAAAGAAAGTAGATTCAATTCTTTATTCAGCAAAACTATTTTTCAGACATGAGGGAGAAATTAAGACATCCCATAAACAGTAACTGAGAGATTTTTTCACCAGCAGTCCTGCCTTACAAGAAATACTGTTTTAGCTGAAATGAAAAAACATGGGACCATAATTCAAATGCATATGAAGACATAAAGAGCACACAAAAAGGCAACTACATAGGTAAGCATTAAAGACAATGTAAATATATTTTTGTTTGCAACTCTTCTCTTCCCCAGCTAATTTAAAATATAATTTTGAGCAGTAATTATTGAACTGAGTTGATAATGTATAAAAATGTGATTTGATGGTAATAGCACAGAAGAGAGTGGAGTAAATAGAACTATATTGCAGAGTTTTTTATTCTATTGAAATTAAGCTGGTATATTTCTTTTAAGTTATGATGTTAATTTAGATAAATCTTGGAGAAAATAGATGAGGTATGTTAAAAAGATAAGGAAATTAAAATGGCATAATAGAAAATATCTATTTAACACCAAAGAAGCTACTAACAGAGGAATAGTAGAACATAAGACTTAAGACATAACACATAGACATAAGACATAGAGAAAACAAAAAAAAATGGAAGATAAAGTCTACCTTATTATTAATTACATTAAGTGCAAATAGATTAAACATTCTAATCACAAGAAAGACATTGGTAGAATGGATTTTTTAAAACATGATCCAGTTATATGCTATTTATGAGACTCACTTTAGATTCACTTTAGATTTAAAGTGAAAGGATGGAAAAAGATATCATATGCAAATAATAACCAAGAGAGAGTTGGAAAGGCCATACAAACATCAGACAAAATAGACTTTAAGACAAAAATATTTACTGGAATGAAAGAACATTTATAGTGATAAGATGAAAGCCTCAAAATGAATTCAGCAAAAACTGACAAAATTAAAAGGAGAAATCAACAATTTAACAATAATAGTTGGATATTTTAATACTTCACTTTCAATAATGGATAGAACAACTGGTCAGAATATCAACAAGAAAATGAGAGACTTGAGCACTATAAACCAACTAGACTTAACAAACTCCATCCAGTAACAGCAGGATATACATTTTTCTGATATCCTTATGGAAATTACTCCAGTATACACTATACATTAAGTCATAAAACAACATTCAGTAAATTTAGCGATGTTAAAATCACCCAAAATATATAGTCTAACAAAATACACTATATAATCTAACAAAATACACTATATAATCTAACAAAATAAAATCAAATTAGAAATCAGTAACAGAAAGAAATTTGAGAAACTCACAAATATGTGGAAATTAAGTGCACACTTCATAAATAAAAATGAGTCAAAAAAATTACAAAAATAAAAAAATTACAAAATATTTTGAGATGAATAAAAACAGAAGCACAACATACCAAAACTTATGGGATGCAGCTAAAGCAGTGCTCAGAGAAAATTTATAGCCAATATATAAATATGTAAATGTCTATATTAAAAAAAAGGAAAGATCTCAAATCAATTCTCTAACCTTCCATATTAAGCAATTAGGAGAAAAAAGAGCAAGCTAGATCTAAAGCAATCAGAAAGAATACAATAATAAAAGTAAAGGGAATAAAGGAAATAACAGATTAGAGACCATCAACAAAACCAAAATTTACTTCTTTGAAATGAAAATGACAATCTTTAGCTAGACTTCCCAAGAAGAAAAAAGAGAAGACTCAAAGTACTGAAGTCAGAAATAAAGAGGGCACATTACTACCAACATTACAGAAATTTAAAAGATTATAAGAAACAACTATAAATGACCACATGACAAAAAACTAGATAATTTAAATGACATGGATACATTCCTAGAGAGACACAAATTACCAAAATCAACTCAAGAAGAAATCAATAATCTGAATAGACATATAACAAGGGAATGAATTAGTAATTTCAAATCTTCTCACAAAGAAAAGTCAAGAATCAGATGGCTTCACTGGTCAGTTTTACCAATCAGTTAAAGAACAATTAGTACCGATACTTCACGATCTCTTCCAAAAAATAGAAAAGGAGAAAAAACCTCCAACTCATTCTATGACACAAATATTACCCTCATACCAAAACCAAAGATATCACAGGAGAAGAAACCTGCGGGCCAACATCCCTGATGAAAATAGACACAACGCTAAACAAAATACTAGTGAACCAAATCTAGAAACATGTAAAAAGCATTATACACCATGACCAAGTGGGAATTATCCCAGGAATGCAATGTTGATTTAGCATCCAAAAATACATTCATGTGTTCACCATATTAATAAAATAGTGGACAAAAAAAACATAATTGGCTCAATAGATATGCAAGAAGCTCTTGAAAGAATTCAACACACTTTTATGATAAATATCCTCAAAAACTATTGATAGAGGGGAATTTTTTCAATCTGATAAATGGCATCCATGAAAAACTCACAATTAAAATCGTACTTAATGGCGAAAGACAGAATGCTTTCTCCTTAAGATCAAGAACAAGATAAGGATGTCCACTGTCATCATTTCCATTTAATGTTGTACTGGAAGTTCTAGCCAGGGCAATTACGCAAGAAAAAGAAATAAATACCATCCAGATTTGAAAGGATACAAAACTAGTTGTATGCATAGATGACACAATCTTGTATAAATAAAATCTCAGGAAAAAACTAAGAAAACTAATAAATGAATTCAGCAACATTTCAGGATGCCAGAGCAATATACAAAAATCCATTGCATTTATATACGATAGCAATAAACATTCCAAACATGAAAATAAGAAAGCAATTACATTCACAATAGCATCAAAAGCAATAAAATAAACTTAGAAATAAATTTGATAAAAGAGGCCCAAAATTTGTAACTGAAAACTACAAAATGTTGTTGAAAGAAATTAAGGAAAATCTAAATAAATGAAAGTGTATCTCATGATCATAGCTTAACAGGCTTAATACGGTTAAGGTGGCAGTATTCCCTAAAATGACCTTTAGATTCACCACAATTCTTTACGAAATCCCAACATTCCTTTTTGAAGAAATTAACAAGTTATTCACAAAATGTATAAGTAATTGCAAGGGACCCCAAATAGCCAAAACAATATTGAAGAAAAAGAAGAATATTAGAGGACCCACACTTCCTGATTTTAAAACTAAATTGCAAAGCTACAATAATCACGTAAGCATGGAATTGGCATAAGAATAGACATATAGACCAATGGAATAAAACTGAGAGTCCAGGGGTGCCTGGGTGGCTCAGTCGGTTGAGCGTCCGACTTCGGCTCATGTCATGATCTTGCAGTCTATGAGTTCGAGCCCTGTGTCGGGCTCTGTGCTGACAGCTCAGAGCCTGGAGCCTGCTTCAGATTCTCTCTCTCTGCCCCTCCCCTGCTCATGCTCTGTCTCTCTCTGTCTTAAGAATAAATAAACATTTAAACTTAAAAAACAAAAACTGAGAGTCCAGAATTTAACCCATATGTCTATGGTCAATTGATCTTTGACAAAGATGCCAAAACAATCCAATGGAGGAGAGAATAATTTTTTCAACAAATGCTGCTGGGACTGGATATGCACATGCAACCCATAAAGTTTGATCTTTACATCACAACATACACATATCATCTCAGATGGGGTCATAGACCTAAATGTGCGAGTCAAAACTATAAAACTCTTAGAATAAAACATAAGGGTAGATGATCTTCATGACCTTGGGTTTGGCATGTGGTGCCTCTCTTTCCTTGTGTTGTCTGTGTCTGGACTGTGATGCCAAAAGCATGAGCAACAAAAGAAAAACTAGGTATATTAAATTCATCAGAATTTAAAACTATTGTGCTTCAGAAGTATTTGCATGTCAAAAAGTGAAAAGACAACCCACAGGATGCGAGAAACTACTTGCAAATCATATATAGGATAAGGAACTTGTATCGAGAATATACAAAGAACTCTTGCAACAGAATAGCAACAAGACCAGTCCAAATAGACATTTCTCCAAAGAAAATATACAAATGGCCAACACACACATGAAAAGATGCTCAACATCATTAGTCAGAAGGAAAATATAAATCAAAATCATAATGAGATACCATTTCACACCCACTAAAGTGGCAAAATCAATGAGGCAGACAATGATGGATACTGGCAAGGACGTACAGCAATTGGAAACTTCACACACTGCCCGTAGGATTGTAAATGCGTGGCGTCATCTTGGAAAATAACTCAATAATTCCTTGAAAGCTTGTAGAACTTTCCTTGAAAGACCAGTGTAGAGTTACCATATGACCCAACAGTTCCACTCTTAATACATACCCATGAGACATAGGTACACATAAAAACTTGGACACAAGTATTTACAGAGCATTACTCACAACTATCAAAATGTAGAAACAACCCAAATGTCTATCAACTGATGAATGCATGACCAAATGCATATCTTTATAATGGAATATTATTCAGCCACCAAAAATGAAGTACAGATACATGCCACACTACAGGTGACCTTGAAAGCATTATGCTAAGTAAAAGAAGTCACTCATAAAAGGCCTCATATTGTATGATTACGTATCTATGAGATATTCAGAATAGACAAATTATAGAGACAAAAGGTAGATTAGTGGATTTTAATCTCAGGGAAGATAGGAGGAGTTTGTTTTGGAGTTGATGAAAACGTTCAGAGTTAGATAGCGGTGATGTTGCAAACTCTGAATATACTAAAAACCACTAAATTGTATCCTTCGGAAGGGTGAGTTTTATGGTATGTGAATTACATCTTAACATAGCTATTATTTTTTTAAACGTTACCCCAGATTTTGTTATGTCAAAACAGATAATTAAACTTATAAGAAAATACCATGAACAACTACAAGAATTCGTATGTTTAAACGTGACTAAAAAGTTGGGCTCCACATTATTATGTGTTAAGCTATTGACACACGGAACATCAGAAGTACTATGTAAACTTGAGCTCTTGTGATAATATAGCAATAACAATAATAATAACATCTTACCTTCTGGAGCACCTGTGTGGCTCAGTCGGTTAAGTGTCCAACTCTTGATTTCAGCTCAGATCGTGATTTCATGGTTCGTGAGATCGAGCCCTGCATCCGGCTCTAAGTCAACAGCACAGAGCCTGCTTAGGATTCTCTCTCTCCCCCCTCTCTGCCCATCCCTCCCTCCCTCTAAAAACAAATAAGTAAGCTTTAAAAAATAATGATCATATTTTACCTTCTGTAATGAATTTGATGCGCCTTCTCACCTGTGCCAGGTGTGGTGGACCGTATTGTGTCAAGGTAAGAACTACATTTTCCAGAATCCCCTTCCTTGAATGTTTCAGTGCAGATTGGCCAAAAGGACTTGTGCAAGATTTGGAAAGCAGAAGCCGAGCTCTCTGAAGGTTTTTTCCAGATCAGATGTGGTGAACAACACGTGGGACGTGTTCAGGGAGGTCCAGGCTATCCCCACACAGTCCAGCTGTCTGTCCTGACTTCTGACCCCACCGACCAGCCACGGTCCCCAAGCCCACTGGTCGGGACACACGGTGTGGATCCCCTCCTCCAGTGCCGTCTCTGTAGTCTCACTTTGGTGGCTGGACACACTGGCCTTGTCAGTCAGAGGCTGTGCTGATGCCTGGTGACCCCCCACTCCCCGCTGGGACCCCAATTCCTCCCACTCTTGTGTGAGGTCCGACTGCTGCCGTAAGCCCTTTAACTCACGAGGCTGAGGTGATGATGAGTGAGCCCTGGCTAATACATCCACCTTCTCCATGTATCTATTCGTTCATTCCTTCACTCAAGAAAAAATCATTTGTGAGATGTCAGGATGCACCAGGCTTCCTGCTCCAAAACAGTGAGGCGCGAGCAGATACGGTCCCTGCCTCTGCACTTACCGTTTCCTCAGCGGTTGACCCAGGACAGGACACACGGGGGTCAGGAGGATCCTCCGCGGAGGCCCTCAGGTGTGGTCACAGAGCGAGTGGCAAAGTGATATCCTTCTGAGATCTGACAGGAGGGGTAGGGCGGGGCTGAGGGAAAAACAGGAATCAGGCAAAAGCCGTTCCCAAGGAATGAAAGCCATTTCACTGCCAAGGCAGCCAGGCTCCCGAGCAGTCAGAGAGGTGCTGGAAGAGGTGAGGGCCGCAGAGGAAGGGAGTCTGGGCGCACACCTAATCTCGACACTCACGACTACTTTCCTCAGTGGTTTCCCACTGCCCTTAACCTGGTCTCCAGGGCCTACTGCCCATGGCAGGCCACCCACCTGCCGTCCAACCTCAGGTGGGTCCTCCCCAAGCAGAGCATGAAACTCCCTTCCCGCTCCCTCCCAGGGCCGCATCCCCTGTGAGTCTCCTGCCTGGACTTCCCCAGGAAGACCTTCTTGCCAGCTGCTGTCCCCGCTCCCGGGCTGCTCATTCAGACCTCCTATCGCAGGTGTAAGCGTTGTCACGAACACGGGGCCCTGGCCAGGAAACGACAAGAGGAAGCATTGAAGGGTGAGGCCTGGCAAGTCAGCCACAGGACTGTCCCACAGGAAATTTCGGAGGGGCAAGGGGGTCAGCTGGGGACACCTTCCAGATACCCAGCTGAAGCGGGGCTGTAGTAAAGGTGAAACCCCGTGGGATTCCAAGTTCCACCATCCAAAGCGGAGGGCAAAGCACTTGATTCTGTGAATGACATTACTGATAGAATTGCCATTTGATTTAAAATGATTTCCTACTTATTTATCCAAAGGATACAAAACCGCTGATTCAAAGGGGCACATGCACCCCAACCAGAGCCAAAGAATGGAAAGAGTGCAAATGTCCATCGATGGATGAATGGATAAAGAAGATGTGGTCTCTATACACAATGGAGTATTACTCAGCCATCAAAAAGAGTGAACTCTTGCCATTTGCAACTACATGGAACCGGAGGGTATTATGCTAAGTGAAACGAGTCAGTCAGAGAAAGATAAATATCATATGATTTCACTCATGTGGAGTTTAATAACCAAAGCAGATGAGCACAGGGGAAGGGAAGGAAAAATAAGATAAAAACAGAGAGGGAGGCAAACCATAAGAGACCCTTAAATACAGAGAACAGACTGAGGGTTGCTGGAGGGGAGGTGGGTGAGGGGAAGGGCTAAATGGGTGACGGGCATTAAGGAGGGCGCTTGTGGGGATGAGCACCGGGTGTCATATGTAAGTGATGAATCACTAAACTCTACTCCTGCAACTATTATTATACTCTATGTTAACTAACTTGGATTTAAATAAAATTATAAATAAATAAATAAACAAGCAAAGAAAATGAGTATCTGTTATAAGAGGAAAGCATGGAAAAAAATGAAACCAGAAGAAAAGTTGGTTTCTGTGAGTAAAGGTGCAACAGATTATCCGAGTCAATACAAGAAAATGTGGACAGCTCAGCGATGCACTTTGCCCATTTGCCAAACATCTCTAGAGCCCCTGGGTGTAAAGCCTGTGGATGCTAAGCCCTAGGAGGAAAGCACAACCCACGCCTGTTAGCAAAGGAGACGGGGCCTGAAGGAACAGTGCTTAGTGACCGATGTGCCAAGCGCTCACAGCTACAGGTGGAAACTGTCCCGGGCTAAACGGTACCCGGCCCCCACGCTCCACCTGGAGCTCCAGATCGTGGCCTCACTTGGAAACAGGACCTTCGCAGATGTAAGTAGCTAGGATGAAATCAGACCGCATCAGGGGGGCCCGAAATCCGACGACCTGTTTGTGAGGAGAGGAGAAGCACAGGAGAGAAGACGGGCGGAGACAGGAGTGATGCAGCCACAAGGCGAGAATCGCTGGGAGCAGCGTCTTCCCTGCAGCCCCCAGAGGGGCTGGCACCTTCATCTTGCACTTCTCTGCTCCAGAATTGTGAGAATGGTTTTGTTTTAAGCCGCCGGGTTTGTGGTCATCTGTTACGGCATCCCTAGGAAACTAATGCAGAAGCGAAAATGCTCCGTACATCCTAACGGTGTGTTGGAAGCATACCATGGTGGGTCATTTTAGGTATTCGCTTGGCCAGGCTGCGGTGCCAGCTGTCTGGTCACACGTCCATCTGGATGTTGGCGTGAAGGTTTTTCTAGATGTGATTAGCATTTCAGTCAGCAGAGTTCGAGTAAAGCAGATCACCCTCCCGTAATGTGGGTGGGCCTCATCCAATCAGTTGAAGGCCTTAAGGGTAAAGACTGAGGTACCCCCTGCTCTCCACAGAGAAGGAATTCTGCCTGTAAATTGCCTTTGAATTTGAGCTGCACACCAACTCTTCGAGCTTACCAGCCTGCCCTGGGGATTTCGGATTTATCAGCTCCCGACAGCCTGAGCCAACTCCTTAAAATGAATCACTATCTCTCTTAAAAACTGAGAATGAACTGAGGGTTGATGGGGGGTGGGAGGGAGGGGACGTTGGGTGATGGGCATGGAGGAGGGCACCTGTTGGGACGAGCACTGGGTGTTGTCTGGAAACCAATTTGACAATGTATTTCACGTTAAAAAAATGAATCTCTATCTCTATGTCTAATCTACATCTGTGCCTATATCATCTATATCTAGAGTGAGAAATATAGATATAAGCACACATATAAATATAGGTATAAACATCGATATACGACACATATATATGACAAAATGTATCTCTGTTTTCAATAAACTAAGTTTGCCAATCCCTGAGGGATGCTGATGTGCCTAAATCCCATCAAGTGTGCACATAAGAGGGACTGGTCATTATAAAACAGTTCTGATACGGATCGTATCTTAAGTTTTTCAGGTCCTCTTCAGTTGTGAATTTTTTGGGTAAGTTTTCAGTCAAATTCAACTCTCAACTACTAAAAATGACTATTTGATGTTTGTAGTAATAACAAACTAATTGCAGGCGTGCCTGGGGGGCTCAGCAGGTTAAGCGTCCGACTCTTGATTTCAACTCAGATCATGATCTCACAGTTCGTGAGTTCAAGCCCCCCTTCGGGCTCTGTGCTGACAGCTCGGAGCCCGGAGCCTGCTTCGGATTCTGGGTCTCCCTCTCTCTCTGCCCCTCCCCCGCTCATGATCTATCTCTCTTTCTCTCAAAATGAAATAATCATTTTTAAAAAAATAAATAAATACTAATTGCAAAAGGGAGGAAGAAGTGACAGATCAAAGTACGTGAGGGTGTTTATCAAGCTAGTTCGGGGTGCTTACTAGGCTCTCTTGTTCTGCCATGGCGAGATAACTGTCCTCGGAGAAACATCCAGAAGGTCTAGCCTGAGAAAGTGCCCTGAAGGAACTTGAAATAGCACTATTTAAACCAAGGGTCTACGAGGCCAGGAACTCATGCCCACTGATCGTAGTTTCTCTCTTTACTAACTGCCTGCTCTCCATTCGTGTAGACACATCAGCACTCATATGTGACAGCGTTTCCAAAATGACCACAAGGCACAGAATGGAAACTGCACTCCTAAAATGCCTCAAAAATTTGTGTTCACTTACGAAAACTCCTAACTTTCAAATAGCTTGTGCTCATGGGGAAAAAAAATGACTGTTCAGAAAAGTGAATGAGCTCAGCCAGACAGAGAAAGGCAAATCCTGTCTGGTATCATTTCTATGTGGAATCTAAAAAAAAAAGGAAAAAAGAAAAAGTCACACTCATCGTAGAAAAGTGGCTGCCAGGGGGTGGGGGTAGAGGAAATCAGGAGAGGTTGGTAGAAGTTACAAACTTTGAACTCTAAGATGAGTAAGCCCTGGGGATCTAACATATGACACGTTGGCTATTGTTGGTAACACCACGGAGTGAAATTGCGATGTGCTAAGAGAGTGGAATTTAAGGGGGAAAAAAATGAATCCGGGTGGTGGTGGTGCGTTAACTGGATGCGGGGGTGCTTTTCACAACGTATATGATTAGCACAGCACTACGGCGCGCACTTTAGACATTTTACAATTTTCCTGACAATTGTACCTCGATAAAGCTGAAGTTAAAAAAACAAGTTAAGTGGCGGTTAATCACAGATCTTCTTAGCACTGGGGTCAGCATCTTCTGCTTTTGTTGTAAGGCACCAGAAGCAAACTGTGGCCCCTGTCGCGTCCCAGGCTGTTAGAGCCCACTGGCTTCAGGTCAGGTGACTCCAGGAGCCACGGATCCCCTCCGTCGGGCGATGTTTACAAAGTACCAGAAAGACAAGGACGCTTGGCTCACAGGCAGAGAGCTGTGCTCGCACTCTGCACACTGCACAGGCCCCCTCTGCAGTCGCCGTCATGTGTGGCCACAAGAATCTGACCTTGTCTATGTGCTGAAATCTGAAGAGTCGGTGAGGAGGCCACCTAGAGATTTCTGCCACGTTAGAACCTCCGGCTTTCCCAGGTAAGAAAACTGCGGAGTGTTGCCACACTGACTTATCCAAGAGCACAGCGGAGTGGTGGTGGGGAGCTAGGGGCAGAGTAACGGGCCCCCAAAAGAGGGGCTCACATCCTAGTCCCAGGAACCCTGGAACATTGCCCTACATGGAAGAAGATGTGAGTAAGTTGACGATATTGAGAAGGCGAACTTTCCCCGGATTCTCCGGCTAAGACTTAGATGCCCTCACGCGCACGTCCTTAAGAAATCAACACACAGAAGCGTCCATGAGGCCCCAGAAACAGAGAAGGAGCGATGTTGCCACAAGTCCAGGAATGCCCGCAGTCACCACAACCTAGAAGAAGCAGGAGACAGATTCTGCCCCAGAGTCCCGGAAGGGGTATGGTCCCAGCGGACTGCAGTTCTCCGCCTCTACAAAGGCCAGAGACCAGATTTTCCTGTTAAATCACCCACTTTGTGGCAATTTGTGAAGCAGCCGCAAGAAACAAAGTTGGTCTTTGGCCTCCTCATCCTCCAGTGTTCTTTCTTCTGTTCCACCTGCTCGGATGTCAGTCCCGAGCGTAAATCATGAGCCGTCCCTTTTGTATCCTCACCATTGCCAGAAGCCCAAGCATGCGGGCAGTGGAACCTCAGGCCTCCGTGCAGGATCCTGGGAATGAACGCACGGTGAATGTCCACCGACAGATAAGCTCCCTTCTAAGTACACGTGATCCTTGAATGACACCCGTTAGGACTGCGCCGGTCCACTTACACGCCGCTTTTTTTTTCAGTGACTACAATGGAAAAAAATTGGGGGAGACTTGCAACAATCTGAAAAAAATTCTCCAACAGCACAGCCTGGAAATACTGAAAAAATTGGGAAAAGTTAGGTAGTAATGAAAGAATACAGCCTATATTACATAAAGTACATAAAAATACGTGTTAACCAACAGTTGATATGATTGGTAAGACTTAAGATCCACAGTAGGACATTTGCAGCGAAGTTCTGGGGGGAGGCGAAAGTAATCCAAGGATTTTTGAGTGCACAGGGGTCGGCGGCCCAGCCCTGTGTCGTCCAAGCCCCACTTTCTCTCCCTTAATTCCCCGTCAGTGCTCACAGATGAACACTCTGCTCCTCAGAGGGGACACCGGGGCCAGTGACTGGCTGGTAGGCGACATCCAGGGCTGGAGCCAGCGCTCCACAGGCAGCCACACAGCCTCCCAAGGTAGAGATCTTCCTCTGAATCTTATCTGCTGTTGCAATACTCTGGGGAATGACCCGTTTCAGATCCCGTCCAGTGAAAATACAGCCCAGGGTGCTTAATGACTGCCACAGACATACTTTCCCATCATAATCACTGGTGAGATGAGACTCACCAGCCAGACATCACACACAACAGCCAACGAGTCCAAGGTTGAGCCAATGTGAGATTTCGCCAAAGTAGATAAACACGAGAAATCCCCTTTTCAATCAAGAGCACTTCCCCTGCAAGTTTTCATTATAAATTGAGCTTCTTGGCATCAGCAGGAAAACCTGGCGGATGTGTCCAAAAATAGTCTGTGCCCACCAGGAGGAAGTCTCTAGTTACGTGTCTGATAACTGGGCTAAGACACAGCTTTGTTGAAATTATAATTGGCCGGTGAGAAAGCCAATCCCGGGAATTCCCTCTTGCGAACTGTGTTCTAAGTGCCACGTGCAACTGTGGAAGTTCCAGGAAAACTCTGTGTTAATGAAAAATGTGTTATTTTTGAAAATAATGTTTTAAATAATAATTTTTAAGTTTGCTTAAATAGAAGTTAGGTTAGGACATATCTCGGTTGAAGTTGTGAGAACTTTGTGAAAAGTTTAACCTTGTCCGTGCTGAGACATTTCTCTATCTCTGCTCCCCGAGAAGTAACAGCAGAACAGGGCCCCACACTGTCTGCGCTTAGCGAGACTCTGAGAGTGTGAAGGTGCTGATGGGCTTCCAGAAGCCTGGACACCAGCTCCTGCCTGAGCTTTCCCCCTGGCCCTGGCACGGCAGGCCAGCTGGGGCCACATCCTGCCTCCTTCCTCAGGACCAGCAGGGCCGGGCGGCTAAGAGGGGGCTGGCTCAGGGGAAGGTCTGCACCTCTACTCACAGCAGGGCGGCCTTTCACTCTGTCACCTCCCCTGGGGAGGAGAGTGTGTTACCCCTGAAAACGCCCCGATAGCACTGTTGGGAACATGAATGAGACTTACACACAAGGTCTGGCAGATAAAAAAGGCTCCGAAACTGCCCAGCAAGGTTTCCTGGAGCAGCGTATACTGGGTGGCACATAGAAAATAAGTTGGGAGACACATAATGTGTTTATATAACCGCAGTTCACTTCAATTTTCCCATTAAAAAAAAAAAACATTCTTAGATGAGGCACCATGCTATTTACATGAGACACATACGTGTAAAACACAAAGAAAAAATGACCGTAAAAGCTAGAAAAAGAAACACGAAGCAAAAATCGAACACAAAACAAAACAGATACACCAAGCCAAAAAGGACCAAAGAAGTAATGAGCTTGAGGGTAGATTTCCATCAAGCATAGGGTGGCCGAGAAAATACAGGAGACCCAGTTAAACTAGAATTTTAGAACAACATAACCATGAACATGAACTAATGTTTAAATGTAACACTGGGACATAGTGATATTAAACAACCATTTGTCGTTTATCTGAAATTCGAATTGAACCGGTATTGAGCATTTTTATTTGTTGAGTCTGGCGACTCTAACCTGGACCTCCCAGTCGCAGGACTCTGTGAACACAGGGCCACTTAAACCTGCCATCCCTCCCAGCGTCAGTTCAATAGCCTGCCTCAGATCTTGGCTTTGCAAAGAGCCCTTGAAAAGCACTCCAGCTCCTTGCTGGGGTCACAGCTGGGGCGCCTGGGGTCTTGAATCCTACGACGCCTGGAGCTGAGGAAGCCTCGCCCCCGTGCTGGTCCAGCATGCACGCTGGGTCCCTTCCCGGAGCCCGGAGCCCTTTCTGTAACAGTCCAGGCCCCCCCTGTCAGCACTGCTCTCCCTTGACCCTGTCACCTTCCCTCAGACACATCCCCGTGGACTCTGGGCACCGGAGCGAAGGAAGCCTCCGTGAAATATCACTACCTGGAAAGCAAAATAGTCCTCAAGTTTAGCAGAACAAAGAACCTTCCTTTTACAACTTTCTACCTGGCATCTATAGGCGTCACATTGCAAGGACATGTGCATTTGGCTCAGTGAATCTCACGTTATCCAGTTAAACGTGATGCCAAAAGCAGCCCCCTTGCCCACTGGCTCTCGGCCTCAGTGCCAACTTCTCCTAGAGCTGAGCTTTTGCTCCACAGGCTTTTTGCAAAGCACCACTTTTCTCTCGGCCCCCGGCAGGCTAAGAGCAGCCATGCTTCCTCCAGTTCAGGCCGCGTCTGGCGTTCACGACAGCCTGTGAGTCCACACAGTTGTGAGACCCTGAGGTCAAGTGAGTACCAGGGGCAAGAGTCTGTCGCTGCGGTGGTCAGAGCATTCCTTCATCATCACCAGCCGAGCCAGATATTCTCATAGGAAAAAAGATCCCAGGCTGTTGACATTCGGCTTCGCTCGACTCTTGCGGATTCATCAGTGTTGCTCAATCTGCAATGAGCCAGCAAAGCCTGGCCGCCTTAAGAATGAGGTGCAGGCTTTCTTTCCTACCATATAAGGTCCTGGTGAAGTCACAGTGACTTGTTCTGGGAAATAAGTCTTCGCAAAATTAGATTAATGCTCACATCTGCCAATTTCTCTGAGACTCTTCTGGGGAAATGTAAGGTCTTGTTCATTACAATAAAGCACGTAACGTGGTTCCCGTGTCGATGAGACATCGCACTGACAGCGGAAGTTAGCAACGCGATCACTCGTGTATCGAACGACACGAGTGAGGCAGGATGGGTGCGGAGTCTCGAGAGCTTTAACACACAGTATGCTGTTTACCCCCCAGGCAAGAGGCGTTGCCTCCCCTTCCTGGAAGGGGAAACTGAAACTCGGCTTCTCCACACGTCCCACCGAGCGGGTGGCGGGACCCCGTTTTCTGCCCTTTTCAGGACAGCCGGCTGTGCTGGTCGGAGCTGTGCCGCACGGTCACAAGTAACACCATGGGTGGGAAGGGACAACGCCACTGGCACGGCCACTCCCGGTGTCCTGGATGTGTGTGTTAACGTGTCACTGAACAGCATTTCGCATAAGTGAGGCAGAAAGACGTCACACGTGTGAACGGAAAGCTGAACAAACACCTCTACCCCTCACCTGCTGTCCTCTCCACCCCAAACACAGTCCCCCTGGTGACTTCCTGCCCGTGGTTTGCACCATCGCCCCAGCCGAGGTAGCCTGCCCTACAGCACAGGACGTAACCTTTTGTCACTCTTACCCACTAACAGGTCGTCCCAATCAGGCTACGATACGCACCTGCGGATGACGACCTAAACGACATCACAGTGACGGGAGATCTAGCCTAGTGAATAAACGCGTCATCCAAAGTGCATCTAGTTCAAAGCAAATGGCACACTGAAGAGAGGTTATTCAGAGACAGTGAGCAGGACAGAAAAGTGGCTGTGAAGTTTATCAGCCTGTAACAAAACTTCCTTTATAAAGATGCAGGGGGATCTAATGGTGAAGGTTTTTAACATTCGCGTCTTTCACATTCCCATGTCCTAATCTTCTTGACACATATTTTGAATACTAAAACCAATTTGGGCAGAAAAATTTCTGTGACTGTTCTGTGCACTCTCCGATATTCTTCATATGCACCGAAGGGTGAATTCAAACAGAATTCATCCCTTACCCTCTCACCTAGCGACATCGCAGAAGATGCACAGCAGACTGGAGCCTCCGGTTCGCCCGGAGGAACGTTGTTAGGGACCCTACACATCACCCACAGACGAAAGGACTGTCGGTCAGCCCTGGCCACGGTGACTCAGGCGTGGACACGCCGGCCCCCGGGGTGAGCATCTGCAGCCCCCGGCCAGAGCAGTGGATCCGGCCATCGGGACTCACCCGGCCGGGCTTGCGCATCCTCTGGGGCCGGCCCAGCTGCCAGCAGTGACGGCACAGGCGAAGGCACAGTGAAGGCCGTGTTGAAGGCAGCCCTTCCTTCGCTCACAGGCCAAATCCCGGCTGCACTGCTGTTTTCTGCTTTCACGTAACCAAAAAACCTCGTCTCGCCTAGACCTTGGTTTTTCAGAAACAACAAAATAACTGAACGGAATGCTTCACGAGCCGTATTTTCCACCGTGACAGGCTTTCCTCCCATGTGAGCTGTGTACATGACCCCTCCATTTTAGTAACAACAGCCAAGCTTTCTGAGCACTCATTATATGCCAGATTTATTATACGTCTTCTCTGTAAGCTTCCTGACAATCCCATGGGTTAGGTATGACTATTATCCTCCTTTTACAGGTAAAAAATAATAGTAATAATGCTTCAAGAAGGTAAGGGACTTGCCCAAGGTAACAGGGGGCAGGGATGGCATTGGAGTGTGCCTAACGAGCAAACTGAAGTTTGTCCAAGGCCACGCTGACCAAAGCAAGAGACGTTACAGCTTGCAATGACCCTAGAGTAGGAGTGATGTGCCGTGATGTGCCCCCTCCTTCCTGGCCAGTTGCCTAATTTAATTTAGTTCCAGAGAGTCAATAAATTTATTATCTTAAAGGAGAATGAAAACATTCCAGAACATTTGAGTATAATTTCCAGCTCAAAAGAACACAAAGATCACTTTACAAAGAAGTTCTATAATGAATAAACTCTTCGTGGGGGGTGGGGAGAAGCAGGAAAAATAAAGTTGGATTTCCTTGGGATCAGTTCAGCTCTTTAATTCTGGCTCTCGGTTACTGGCAAAACACTCTCCTGTGCAGCCCTTCACCCTTCGGTTTTATCAAACAGGAAACGAGGGGAGCCTGTACCAAAATTGGCGTGTTACTGTTTGCTAATGCGCCTCTAGCTTTGCTATTGTTCTTTCAAGAGATTTTTAGGAATGAAAGAAAACTGCATCCTCCAGAATTCAAGATGTGGTGATAGATGCCTGCTGTCTTCCTGGCCTTCCTCCGTAAAGATCTTCAGAAGAATCGAAGGAACAGTGCACTTTCCAAAGGAAGAGAGAGGAGAGAAAATTAAAAGAACAAATGAAGAAGCTAAAGGGAGAGCGATATTAATAAAATGCATTAACAGGAGAACGAGGAAGCGTCCTTTGCGGTCAGCCTTCTGTGATACTTGATAGTCTTCAACCTCCTCCTTCGGGCCATTGCTCCCCTGGTCACTTCACACCCCATAAGCTGGCGTCTCTCTCGGCTCTTTCTTCCATGGTCTCTTCCCTTCTCACACCTGCCCTGGGAAATCCACCTCCAACACAACGGCTTCATGTGTCATCTGCATCCTGAGGAGACCCTGCGTCCAGCTCGAGCTCACTCTTGGGCTCCAGTCCTGAATCTCTAACGGTCTGCCCCGCATTCCCTCTTGGAGGCTACGCATTTACTATAGCCAACGATTTCCCAAAGTAAACTCCTCATTTTTCACTCCTCCCAAGCCACTCTCTCTAATGGCTCTCCGGTCTTCTCCATGTAAATTTCAGCCTCCTGCCCGTCACTGGAAACTTCATTTGTACCAGGCTTCCCCTCCAGCTACGCATCCCTTCTCAGGCCCTGGGGCTTGCACTTGCTTCCGCTCTTCCTTATGCCTGGACCATGATTTCTCTGCCATTTTTGCCTTACTAATGCCTATCCTTTCTGTAAATTTCAGCTTAGATATACTAGACCTCGAGGAAGACTTTAAGTGTGCTTCCCACGTCCTTTACTCTCTTGTGCTTACGCTGTCCTGGAGTTAGACCCTTCGCCACATGCCTGACATTGTGTTGTGACAGCTGCTTCTGGGCCGTTCTCCCACTAGACTGGACCGTTGGGGGCAGATGGGATTTCTTATTCACCATTTAATTCACAATGCCTGACACACACCAGGAAATCACTACATATGCGTCACTTAAGCGGACGAGCAAGACAGTGCTGTTGCTACAACGCAGTGGGGCTTCAAACCAGCTTTCGTATCCTTCCTGTGCACTCCGGATATGGTTACAGTTTTGAAGAAGACGGGCATGTCACATGCCTTATCACACAACCTGGGCCGCCTTCTCACCGCTTCCACACATCCCACCAATCAAGAAGCTGTATTTCTGAACTTTGAATAAACCTTTTCATTTGGCAGCCAGAGCATGGTAGTTTATTTCACGTGGCAAGCTGTCGCGCTTCACCCTTGTTGGCCCTCTTTGTCCTGGCATGCAGGTAGACAAGAGAGGAGGAGGCAGGAGGGGCATCAACACAGCCCCAGGGAGGAGGGAGGAGGGGTACCACAGAGACTGTTGTAGAAGCCCTGCTGTGGCCTGGGCTTGAGCCGTATGCTGCAAATATACATATATATATATATATATATGTATATACGTATATATTTTCTTTTAAGTAGATGTGCAAGTGATTGCATCATGAATGAATGAATATAATTGATTGCTAGTCAAGTTGCAATTTTCTACTGAGAATCCACTTTGAAAGAGGCACCATAGGAGGTATTCTAGAAGCTTATGTCTGACACTAGATTATTTGTTCCCCTGAAGGTTTTCTCCAAAGATGGTAAAAAGACTCAAAGCCATAGGATCAATATAGCATTACTTCCTAGGGGATGAGATTTACTCAATGATTAACCAACACAATAGGTAACATAAAACAATATTTTTATTTTATATTTTATTTATTTATTTTTTTAATGTTTTTGAGAGAGAGAGACAGAGCATGAGCGGGGGAGGGACAGACAGAGAGGGAGACACAGAATCTGAAACAGGCTCCAGGCTCTGAGCTGTCAGAAAAGGGCCCAACATGAGGCTTGAACCCATGGACCGCGAGATCATGACCTGAGCCGAAGTCGGACGCTCGGTGACTGAGCCACCCAGGTGCCCCTAAAACAATATTTTTATAATGAAGACTTTGCTTTTTAATGTTTATTTATTTATTTTTGAGAGAGACGGAGAGACAGAGAGTCAGAGAAAGAGGGAGACAGAGAATCCCAAGCAGGCTCCATGTTGTTGGTGCAGAGCCCTACCCGGGGCTTGGTCTCATGAACTGTGAGATCACGACCTGAGCTGAAATCGAGTCCGACGCTTAACCGACTGAGCCACTAGGTACCCCTAATGAAGACTTTAAATGATAAAACAAAAGGTCTTCTAGGTGTTTTCGCCTTTGCACCTGGTCACCCAAGTTCACATCATGGAACCCCAAATGGGGCCAGACAGGAGATGTAATGAAGAAAAGTGCCACTTACAATCACCTAAATGTAACATATTGACAGACAAGGGATCCTATCTCTGCCACATGCACATGTGTGACCTTAGACAAGTGAGCCCCAGTTAATTAAATCCATGTAGAAAGACCAAGAACAGGCCTAGCTCACAGTTGAGCACCCTGCGGTGGGAACCGGCGGGGATACTCTCCTCGTATAATCCTTTGAAAGGCTGACTCTTCTAACTCCACAACAGATTTGCTACCAAATCTGTAGTAGAAAATGGAAAAGATAATGATAATGACAAATAGTCTGAACGATCTCCTTCAGTCCCCTTAATATCCAAATCTCCCCTTCTTTTCTTGCACAGTGA
Source organism: Panthera leo (assembly GCF_018350215.1). Taxonomy (NCBI): domain Eukaryota; kingdom Metazoa; phylum Chordata; class Mammalia; order Carnivora; family Felidae; genus Panthera; species Panthera leo. The sequence continues at coordinate 1,572,675 of NC_056695.1, read as the reverse complement.
AAAGACATTGGCAATCAACTTCCCATGCCGTAAAGCGTCTCTGGGCGCTGCAGAAGAGGTCGGATGCCAGGCAAGTCACACGGAGTGCCAGCGGATGTCTCCAGCTCTGAGACACTGCGCTGGACTGATTGTGCTCCCGGGAGCACCTGTGGGAACCAGGGGGGAGGCAAGTGAAGACAGTGTAACGGGAGGCATCACGAGGGGTCTGCATGGAAAGGGGCAGACCAAGGCAACACCATGTCACTTTTGGACCACTGACTTGACCCCTCGACCCAGCTTGAGGCCCTGCCCCTTCTTTACCAGCCAACTAAGACCACACCCCAGCCACCTCCCTAACCGGGCCCTCACACTCTGGCTCACTAACCACCTGCCCTAATCACCCAAGACCAGACACCAGCCAACCAGGAACAGCCTCTATGCCCCAGAGCCTGCTGAAATCGTTCCAGTCAGTCAATTCTAAGCCTGCCACCCTGCCTTGCCACATCCTTCCTACAAAAATCCCAGTACTACTGGCCCTTAAGCAACATGGGGATTTAGAGGTGCTCCCCACCCTGAGGCCGTCAAAAATCCACATATTCTGATTCCCCCCAAACTCAACTACCAATAGTCTACTGTTGACCAGACACTTAACATAAGCAGTTGATTAACACATATTTTGTGTGTTGTGTGTATCACATTTTGTATTCTTACAATAAAGTAAGCTAAAGAAATCATTAAGAAAATCATAAGGAAGAGAAAAGACATTTACAACATTGTGTGGTACGTGTCAAGAAAAATCTGGATACAAGTGGTCCCATGCAATTCAAGCCTGTGTTATTCAAGGGTCACCTGAACAGGCACTTGCCCAGAGTTCCCTTTTCTCTCTCTGCCTCCTGACCAACCTCAGGGCCTCCCCATGCCATGGTCTCTCCAGAGCACGATGAGTATAACAAATTGCAAAACTTAAAACTCCTGGTTCCTCTCTCTTAATCTGCATCCGTCCTCCCCACACCTCTAAGATGTGCCCCGGGCAGCGGCCACCCAGGCAGTTAGTGTCTCCAACAGGATGTCCCCTCCTTGGTACCCATCACCCCCCTGCCACTAGGCAGGAGCCAGGGAGACTTTGCCTCCTGGGCATTAGTGAATAACCCACTTTCTTGATAAAGAAATGGCATCACCCTTGTACTCTAACGTAACAGTTGCTGTCTCACTCTTCAAGAAAAGCAGAGATCTCTTCCCACATTATTTCAAATTGTCACTTAAATCTTGATTTATAATATCATATTTCCAATGTCAGATCTCTTCCTCCCTAAAGCAAAATCGGTGGTGGAGAGGCCCTGGGCTTGGAGTAAGAATCCTGAGCTTGCACCCTGAGGTGTCCACTGAGGCACCAGGAAACCTGGGCCAGGTCACTTCCAAGCCCTGAGATTCTGTCTCCGTGCTTCTGAAATGTTAACAGGATAGCCTGCCAAACAGACATCAGGGCAGAATGGGAGAGGGTCATGCCAGCCCCCAGGCAGCACCACCGGGTTGGAGCTAGAATGACTGGTACGGAGCCAGTAAGACCCCCACACTGGCTACAATTGCCATTTGTAACTCCAGTTATGACCTCTGGTCTGGAGTACAGAATGCCCCTCACTGTCACACAGATACGATGCCTTCGGGAGCTTGGAACTGTCAGTGGATGAGAGGTATTCCCAATTAATTTCAGTGCTGCCTACCAATCAATTGGTACACAAATGTCCCTTCCTAAATCTAGAGTTTGCCCTCATGCTGTCCTTTTCCCAGAATTCACCCTTCCATGTCTTCCTCTGTGTGCCCCTATGGTGTAAAAATATTTGGCAGCTTTTTCCAAAAAAACTGATCTGCCTGAAATCAAGAGTTTCTATAATCTAATCTAGTTAATGAAATCCCTTAAAGAAAAAGAACGATGAAAAGTTTTTTGACAGGAAAGTTGTATTGTGGAAAAATGATTTTGCTGCTTGTGTAGTCAGGTTTACTTCTGAATACTTAGATGTATGTACATATTCTGAGATGTGGTTTTTCTTTGCAAATCACTGAGTTGTGCTAACAGTATTGGGGTTTGGCTAATTGTGAGGCTCTCCTTTTGATGATGTAAACAGATGAGACTTTCATACCCCGGGATGATGAGTTGCAGCCAAACCGAGAAGTGATTGCTTTGTGTAGAATGATGGTCGTCTCACTTGAGACAACAAATTTCCCGATAAATGAAGGACATTGCTTCAACAGAGAAACTGCTGCTCTGGATTTGATGAATGCTTTCCAAAATTCTGTTCATTTGTATATGAAAGTTAATCACGAGGGATTTACAGCATTACAAGTAATTTCAATATCAGTGAACAAAATGCATTGAGTCTCAACACAGTAAGAAAAGCTTCTGTTTTTATTTTTTAATGTTAGTTTATTTATTCTGAGGTGGGGCAAAGAAAGAGGGAGAGAGAACCCCAAGCAGGCTCCGTGCCATCAGCACAGAGCCTAACTAGGGGCTCGATCTCATGAACCATGAGATCATGACCTGAGTCGAGATCAAGAATCAGATGCTTAACCAACTGAGCCACCCAGGAGCCCCAGGTTTCTGTTTTAAATACACCTTCATTTGTTTAGAAGATAATGACAGTGTTGGACTTAATGCTTCTGGGAAGCAATGTAGAAGTCTCTCCACACTTCTGTCTCTACACACATTCCAAGAAACGGATAACCACAAAGGATCCCCTGTTCTCCCATATCCTGAAATAAGACTGAGCCAATCTTCCTCATGACTCCCAAAGACTGTGGATGACTTTCTTGTCTACTGGCCTGTACAAATGCCCAGACCTCCTTGCTGTTCTGTGAAATGTCTGTCATTAGTGAACCTCCTCCCTATCACACTAGCCTGAACAAAATCATCCCCTGAATTGTCCAGGATATTTTGTCTTTCACGGTTTTAGCGCCATGACTCAGGTATGACTGGACTTTGCTTGAAGCCCCACTGACTCCTCCTAGGTAAGAAGGCTCTCAGGCCTCTCTGCCCTCCATTCCTGACTGCCGATCCGGGGACCCAACAGTGGGTTTAGCACCCAACCCAGGGCTCAGGGTAACAACAGTAAGGATTCACACCCATTGGAGAGAGAATAGCTCTGCAATATGGACCAGCAGGCTTTGTAATTGTGTACTCACTCCTGATTCAAGACTAACTTTCGCACTGAGGCTGTAAGCTCTCTCTCTCTCTCTCTGTTGTATGTGTATGTGTCTGTAATTCAGAAAGGCCTTTTCCTCTCATGGTAAGGATGCAACATTTTCCTACCTCCAGATGGTATTAACAAATTAGATTATAAGGTCTCTTAAATTATAGAAACGCTGTTCTAATTGGCTTAGAGATAAATAACTGCTTATGTAAATTTCCAAAACACCCAGAAATTAATAAAATTAAACTTCCAATACTCTCAAGTGCTTTTTAGTAAGTATTCTCACAGAAACTAATTCAAATGTCTTATTAATTCAAGCTCATGTAATTTAGGTAACCGTTGGAAACTAAGACTAGTTTAATATTACTTATTTAACAAAAACTGTGTCTTCAGTGCTAAGTGTAATGCAAGCTAATATCTTTATCTTACTTGACTATGTTCTTCCTCACCTTTATAGCTTTACTGATCAAATAAGCTAGCATTATTTCTACTAAATGTTTAAGATAATGAAAAATATAATTTGTGTTGAACCCAACCAAATCATTATCTTGACAAACTATTTCAATAGTCATTACCTTTTGTGTCTTTTGTAACATGTCAGCTCAAAGATAATTTCCCAAATCTCTAGGTAACTTAAAACTTGGGCTGATCCTAAATCAATTAATAAATATTCATGGCATACCTGAGTTATTTCTGAGTAAAAGAATGTTGAAACAATAATTGCTAAGCATAATTTTAAGTTTATATACTTTTTTGCCCCTTATTTTCATTTGTACAGAAAGGCTGTATGTATTTAGGCCTATTAATGAATGTGTTCATTTTTGCCACTTTGAGACGTTGTACTTCAAAGGATGCGTGTGGTCGCAGAAAGTTGTGAGATATGTGTTCATGAGCTCTGCTGGTCTGCTGCAAAATCTAGGGTGTGGCAGACACTTCACAATTATCTGCCTCCTAGTCGTCTTGGTGAAGAATACGTTACTTTGGTTAAAAGCTATCGTCAATATATGTAAATGAGACTTTACTAGAAGCAATACAACAGAGAGGAACAACTTTAGGCAAGGTATGCAGGATATGGCTTTTTTAGGAAAAAAGAGAGTAATTTCATCCTAAAGTAAAATGACTGGTTGTTCCGGAATGAAGAAGAGGAAGGTGCAGGACAAAACCTGATGGATATAGAAATCTGTACAAGGTTCTCCAAAAGGGAGTTTTATTTTCAGAGGTCAAGCTGCCTAAGTTTTAATGGGTTTACTTGTAAAATTTCCAAAAAGAATTTTTGTTTCCATTTTTCTTGGGCTATTGGTCAACTCTTACTAAGAAGTTGTAAAAGGTTCTCCTTTACCTTCTGAGTAATCAGCCCAGAAGGCAAAGATTGTGTGTCTTGTCAGAATTTCCTTTGTTCTATGGTGACTTTATCATATCCTTAACTATGAAACAGACCAAGTATTCTCACTTTTGAAAGAGCGACAGTCACATTACCTCATATGTTTCTCTTTAAGTCCTTTTCTTGTCACTTTGGTTAAGCAAATAGCCAAATACTGTTCCTCAGTAATCCATGATTACATCTGTATCAAGAATCCAAATCCTCTGACAACTTTTGATACTCTGCCTTCCCCAAATCAAATCGTAAACGATGTCTTTTGAACTGAAAGTCATCTTTGATGTTTCTGAGAAGATCCTTGGAAGATTATAAAGGATGTGTTCTTTCACCTTATTTTTAAAAAAATAAAATAAAAAGAGGTTGTTGGAAATAATTAAATGTATTTGACATGAAACTATCAAGGTATATAGGAAGTGCTATCAAACGAGAAGATTTAACCTTCCCCGGGTTGAATTTGTATGGGAAAAACGGAGTAACATAAGTATTTCAGAAGGCATGTGCTATGCAGGGAGTCTCTAGCAATTTGTCACTGCCCTCGCTGTCCACATGTTCCTACTCAGAGACCGGGTGTCACTTAGCTGACCTTCTACAACAGCACAGTGCAATCGGCCATAATTTCAGGTGTTGTTTCGATGCTGACTTGCTCATGACTTTACTTCTTTAATTTGAATCTGGCATCTTCTCGGCCAGTGGTTTTCAGCTGGGTCTCCACCTCACTTGCATATACAGTTTTATTAATCTACAAATGACCTGCTTCAGCCTTCCTCACTCTTCTTACTTGATGTGCTTGATATATCTTTATATGTAAGTTGACTATATATTTATTGTATACTGTGACATAATTATTTGCTATGTCTGAAGGTATTTTCTATATAAAGATCATGCTCAACCATCGTAATAAATTAGATGTAACAACCATTCTTCTCTGAAAATAGGGTTAATTTTGTTGATAGGTATCTCATTCAAATTTTTTGGATTGACTTTCTGGTTCGTTTGACATGCCATGGCAACAATTTAATTTCCTTGCCTGTTGTGCTATTCTTGTTATGAACATTCTTCAGATCTTTCACTTTGGAAACTTATCGGCAATAAGTAACCAACCACAAGCATTTTAAGTATTTTGTCATCTACAGATAGGTGTTGTTTTACTCTGATACTATCCTGAAAGCTCTGCAAACAGCCGCAGGTCCGAGTGCTTCGTCTTCTGTGAAGGACCCTCTGAGAGCCCCGTGCAGAAGACACTGCCAGCACCTCGGGGGCAGGTCTCTGGATGACACTGCTTAAACCACACCTCTGAACTGAGTCAGGATTTCCACAGCTGTAGTCCAGAAGCAGATGGGTTCATGAGACTGCAAACTCAAGGTCCCTCAAAAAGAGTTAATTATCTAGGAATGAACACATTGATGAGCATTGATTATGGGGATTTTTTGAAATGCTGTTCTTTAGATGTTCTATTTCTTGGGCATATAATGGAAGTCCTTTTGCTTTCCTCTTATCTGTAAATCATAACAATTTAGTAAGCTCTACTGTTGTGAGCTTAAATGAAACATTTGTATAAGTGACATCTTGTTCCCCCCTGCCTGAGATTCAGAAACTCTTATCTAGTATTCTTACTTTCATGGCAATGCAACTGTGTGTCTAAGTTCAATAAGAATCTGTCTTTCTTACAGATACCATATGTTTTCACTCCTATGTGGATCCTGAGAAACTTAACAGAAGACCATGGGGGAGGGGAAGGAAAACAAAAAAAGGTTAGAGAGGGAGGGAGCCAAAACATAAGAGACTCTTAAATACAAAGAACAAACTGAGGGGGGATGGGGGATGGGGGAGAGGGGAAAGCGGGTGATGGGCATTGATGAGGGCACCTATTGGGAGGAGCACTGGGTGTTGTATGGAAACCAATTTGACAAGAAATTTCATATTAAAAAAAAAATCACTGGGTTCAAACCCCAAGCTTAATAAAAAAAAAAAAAAAAGAATCTGTCTTTCTTGTAATAGGACATAATTGGAAACTGGCTATAGAACCAAGGCTTTGCTTGAAATGTCATATTTGAGAATGACAGATAATCAGACACAACCAGACACTTTTAAGGAACTGAGACTGACTTTATGGAGCCAGTGCTTATGAAACTGTCCCAAGAGAACCAGCCTACTACCTAGCGTACAGGTTCCCAGCCTCACAGGAAGGTCATCCTGGCCGACCCAGGAGTCAGGATATGCTCAGGGACCTTGAGAAGAGAATAAGTCACCACATCAGATTCTGGCCCTGATCATTGTCTACTGGCCTCTACAAGACTCCAGATTCCCTGCCCTTTCTTAGAGGTGTCCCTCACAAACGAACCTTCTTCCTACTGCAGTGACCTTCTTAATTGTTCAGTGCACTGTGTCTATCACAATAATATTGAGGGGTTTTTAATTTACATAATGTAAAAGAGCATCTGAGAAAAGTACGGTCATGAAGTTCTCCGTGTGCAACCTTCCCATGCCACGATAGAGTTGACAAGTTTTTTCATCACTTTCTGTGGTATTTCATTAAAACAGTTTATAAATGTAGACACACTTTTAAGCCTACAAAGACACACTTTGTAAGTAGTAGATATTCAATTCATGTTAGTTCAATCTTAGACCTTTAATCGCAGGCCATATTTTATTATTGTTCCCCCTCCCCAAACACACACCCGGAGAAGTGTTGCACACAGAAGGTTCTCTAGTATCATAATTTGATTGTTTCAGTGTTTGGCAAACAATATTTCTTGATGACAAGTCTCTGAGGCTCTCTTAGTTTGTCTCAGGTTTGGACTTCTGTTTTAGACATGCAAAGGCTCGGGAAGGCCATGTCCTGGTTTTTTATCTGATCCCAAAATGTAAAAAGTTGAGCCAACACTCGGGACCTGTATATTGCCCACGAGGCTCTTAAGCCCTTAAAATGGGACTGCTGTCCAGATTTCAAAGACATAGTATGGGAAGAAAGAATGTAAAATATCTCCTTAATAACTTTATAGTGTTTACATATTGATGGCTAATATCCCAGACATGTTGTGATTAATAAAATATATCATTAAAATTAATTCTATCTGTTCCCTTATTACTTTTAAACATAATTACTAGAAAATCTAAACTATATATGTAGCTTGCATTGAATTTCCATTGGACAGCAGTGGGAGTCTAGACTCTTTCAACGAGTCCCAATAAATGTAAAGTGAGCTCTAAAGGTGCCTGTTCACATGGGTCACAAAATTTCAAGGCATCTGTTCTCTCACCTCTTGTTTCATGAAAGTCTCCAGAGCCAAAAGTCATAAGCAACGTCCCCTCGGCAGCAAATTCAAATGCTGGACGGAGGTACCCCAGGTAATCCCCCAGCCGTCACCTGCTGACAAAGACATCAGCCAAGTGTCAGATCTGTGACAGGGCCACCGTCCCCTGATGCCCCTGGACACGCGTGCGTCTCCAGCGGCTCACCAGGCCCCTGACTGGGTGGCCCCAGGACTGCAAGGACTTGGCCTAGAAGGACTCCAGCTATGGCTACCAAAGGGCCAGGCTCACAGGCCCATGTGGGCCCAACAACCCAGTGCCATCAGCTCTTGATTTCATGCCTCTACATCAGGCCTTCCTTGGAAGGTCTCTTAATTGTGAAGCCTCAAGACACTCCTACAACTCTCGCTGGGGAGCCTCTGTTGTCATGTTTCATCCTGCCGACATTCTGTTATAAAAGACGCTGTTGGCTCAGGCCAGCCTTCCTTGGAAGGTAAGGGCAGGAAAGGCTGTGCCGGGAGCAACCTGGGGAGCCCCCAGGGCCAGCTGAGCTCCGAGGTGGTAGGGGTGCCTGAGGGGTGTGCTTCAGAGGTCACGCTGCCCCTCATGTCCTCCCTCCTTCCTCTGAGCGGTAATGGCATGTGGCAGGCATTATTTGAGGTCTTCCTTTTGTATTTAAAAGGGTATCCTGCATGTTGACTTAGGTGCTGGCCTCTTCCCAGGCAGCCACTCAAGCATCCGTTCCCACCAGGGCCAGGACCAGGCTGGCTGCAAATGGACCCCAGAGTCCACACAGCACAGCAACTCCATCTTGGACACCTGGGACAGTCTTCAAAACACAGCGGACGTGCGTTTTACGAGGTAATGAATAGGAACAAAAGATGTAACACAAACACAGTATATCAACTTTATTCAGCTCAACAAATAAATACTATTTTAATTGCTACCAGCTCCTAATGGGTTTAACAACCATCAATTAAACAACCCATAAATTTTGGACAGAACGATCATTAATCTGAGTTTGCTAATAAAACTGTTTGTACAGGGCATAAATATCAATCTTCAAACTATAATACAGAGCATAAAAGTGGGCCTGAGAATCACTCCATGCGGCACAATTAACTACTGAGTTCTCTAGGGTGTACGTGCGCTACACGTTTTTGATAGAGAAATCCAAATATTTTCTTATTTTTCAGATTTCTCCTCCTTATTGCTTAATATTCTATTCCTGGCATTCTTGCTTTGTTCTTTTGAGGTTTTAAAATGCTAGAATATATTTATTTTCTTGTTTAAATCTTTCCTGGTTTTTATAATATATAGTTCCTACATTAAAAAGGAAAAAAAAAGGCAAAAAACAGGAAGAGAACAGGGGTGTGGGGTGACCCCTGGGTCAGGCCTGAGGGGTCGGAGCATATGAGCAGATCACTGGCCAGCATTGTAGGGGGCTTAGCTGCATGGAGGGGGATTGGGTCAATGGTAAATATACTGAAGATAAGAGCCGTGTTTTCCACTGTCACGTAAGAACCGACAAATAGAGATAAAAGGAAAGTTAGAATGAATGCATGACACTGGCCTGCAGTGTGAAATATCAATGTAAACCCACAGTTTCCAATGTAAATGGACACATGTAGGAAAAGTATAGATGTGAATGTGTGTGCAAGTATACATGTGTGTATGTGTGCAAATATGTAGATATTTGCATATATTCCCTAATGCTCTATAAGAAAAAAGGGTCTGGAAAGAGTGACCCCCCTAGTAACAAGGACTGCACCCAAATCATTGGCCTTGACCTTGACTTCTAAATATAATTCTTCACTACTAAAAGGAACCAGAGCTTCTTGGAGAAGTGGCTGATTCAAGGCAGGGGCTGGGAAAGTGCAAGATGAGCCTCGAACATCAAGAATGTGCTCAAGAGGGGCGCCTGGGGGGCTCGGTCGGTTGAGCGTCCGGCTTCTGCTCAGGTCGTGATCTCGCGGTTCCTGAGTTCGCGCCCTGCAGTCGGGCTCTGTGCTGACAGCTCGGAGCCTGGAGCCTCCTTCCGATTCTGTGTCTTCCTCTCTCTCTGCCCCTAACTCACTCGCATTCCGTCTCTGTCTCTCTCAAAAATAAACAAACATTAAAAAAAATTTTTTTTAAAAAGAATGTACTCAAGAAACAACGGGGACTTTTCTATTTTTGTTGTTTGTTGTTGTTGTTGTTGTTGTTGTTGTTGTTGTTGTGGGTTTTTTGCCAGTTATTTTATTTTTTTATTTTTATTTTTTTAATATGCAATTTATTGTCAAATTGGTTTCCATACAACACCCAGTGCTCATCCCAACAGGTGCCCTCCTCAATGCCCATCACCCACTTTCCCTTCCCTCCCACTCCCCATCAACCCTCAGTTTATTCTCAGTTTTTAAGAGTCTCTTATGGCTTGGCTACCTCCCTCTCTAGCTTTTTTTTTCCTTCCCCTCCCCCTTGGTCTTCTGTTATGTTTCTCAGGATCCACATAAGAGTGAAAACATGTGGTATCTGCCTTTCTCTGTATGACTTATTTCACTTTGCATAACACTCTCCAGTTCCATCCACGTTGCTACAAAAGGCCAGATTTCATTCTTTCTCATTGCCAAGTAGTATTCCAACTTGTACCCCAATGTTTATAGCAACACTTTCAACAGTAGCCAAATTATGGAAAGAGCCTAATGGGGACTTTTCAAAAGAATACAGAACTTCATAGATGGGTCTCTCGGTGACCAAATGTAGGACAATTTGCACATCAAAACAAATCGTGAAAGCGACGAATTACAACCCATTGGCTGAAAAGGGAATCCACAAGATCTCACTGTAATAATAAAAATACCATGCATGCACACATACATGAAATAGTTCTTTCCTACAGTACAATGTCAACTAACCAAAGCAAAAAGCATTAACCATCACATTTGAGCGATCGTGTATTCTTCTGGCAAAACATCGATGGGTGAAGAATGAGATGCGAAATTGTTTCAGTTCTCTCCACACCAAATGCTTATTGATCACAAAGAAGATCATAAGTAACTTCATAGTGGAGTGACCTGACACATAACATCTTAGCAATGCGACCAGATTTCATGTGACGAGTAATGAGAAAAATCAACATTGATTTGCCAACTGATGAGATACTGTGGGGAGAGCACAGTGCTCCTTGTTTACTATTCTGGGCAAAATACATCTTAACAGGCCCCCACTCATGGGGAAATGTAGAAAATTATTAGCCAGTAATCTTTCAAAATGTCAGGGTCACAGAACTCAAAAAAACACAGAGAAACTGTTCCAGACCAAAGAAGCCTACGGAGGCGTGACAAGCAGGTACAATGTTCACGGATTATGTCCTTTTCCTAAAATTCCTTACGATGGCACTTGGGGAACTTGGAATCGGGTCTTGGTCTACTCTTGTAACCTTGCTGTGAGTTCCAAATCATTTCGAAATAAAGAGTTTTAAAAAACAGTCTTCTGCTTCTTCGCATTTTTGCCCATGACTGAATCATCGTTTTCTTATATTTAAATAGATGAATTTACACAAATGTGTTTGAATATGTGTGCAAGAGATAAATAAATATATAATGACTTAAGTTTTGTTAAAATATATGTATATCTCAATATCTCATGGCAAACATATATGATACCTTTCATGTATATATTTTATCCACGGATTGCAAAAATCTTTGGGCACAGATCCAAACTCCTTCGTCCTTTGCAACAACTTAAATTTCTATCTCCAATATAGCATCCCAACATCTGCTGAGTGGTAAATTAAAATAGCAAACAATGGTGCTTCAAGAAGCCCTGAGCTACAATCTCTTGGGAAACGTGACTCCCATTAAGTCACTCTTAATGGAACTTAAGGACTTCTGGAAGGACAATCTTAAATTAAAAAAAAAAAAAAATGTATCAGAAAATTCTTCACTCTTTTACTCATTTCATTTTAAGGATGTAATCCTTAGCTATTAATGTTGCCAGTGCTTTGGGCTGATTCCACTTCTGCCCCCCAACCTCCTCCACCGAAGAGCTGATCGGGCCCCTGAACGCTTTAAGATTTCCTACACGAAGTGCCTTCGTGCCCTCCCGGTTCTCAGAGCAGCACCAGGACGGGGTTTTGCAGGTGGGGTCAGGCTCCTGCTTCTCAGAGTCCGCAGGAATGGATCAGAACCCGGTACGACTCCCGGGACGTTCCTGGATGAGTCACATGCACACTTTATGTCATCAGACTCAAAGAACATTGTTTTAGAACCATTTCTCTCCTGCCCCATTAACCTTTAAAAAGTTATTTCTGGGATATTTAATCCTAAATTCTCAGAACATTTTAGTAAACAAACAAATCATTATAATTATTCTTATGATTAACTTGAAGGTATGAAAAGAGAAAGAATGTGACCCAAATATAAGCATAGCTACTTTACCAAAAGTACCTTTAAAATCTTCATTTTTACTCTCTTTCTAAAGCTGCCCAACCTTGAACTTGCACTCCTAATGTCTAAGATTTACCAAACTCTGTGACAATCCTGTTGTCGAGTGAACAAAACAGTTAAGAATGAACAGAGAGGGGTGGTTTGTGGAAGGAAACACCCCAGCAAAGCACCTCAAGCAGATGACACCTGGCAGGGGTCTTTCTAAAGCAAGGACCACGGCCGACCTGTGGTGGACAGGAACCCGGCATCTTCAACAACTGGGGTCAGTGGACAGCTGGACAGTTGGACATGCCCCCAACCTCCGGATGGACCGAGGGGGCGCAATTTCCCTCTAATTCGTACACAGACGTCTGCCTACGACGAGTACCAGCACAGCACTTTCTAGCCTCCCCCTGAGAAAGAGGTTCGTGACCCCAATATTATCACGATCAATCCTCTTCGTCCTTCCCCCAAACACCTCGTTGTAAACCCTGGATATTGGTGTCAGTTGGGAACGCGTTGAGGCCAGTGATCAGGGAACGAGCGAAAGCGGGGCCCACTACGCTCCCCCCTGCGATTTGTTTACCAGATCTCCTTCGCTCCTCTGCAAGCAGGGTTTTGCAATCTCAGTTTGAAAGGCTTGAATGAAGCCTTTATATGCAATTCCGTCATTTCAGGGTTGGGTCCAGTCTACGGGCCTGGATATTTATTTACACGTCTTGACCCAAGGTTAGCTCGCTTTAATGGCTGTAACTGTGATTTGTTCCTCAGAAGCCTCCTCTGTGCCACCGGGCACGCCCTGTGACATGAGCAAACATTCGTGAGAAAACCAAAAATCGATTTCACACAAAGCGCCTTTAAACAAAATCCACATCCCCGCAGCTTGACAAAAAGCGGCCCATCTCCTTGCGACTGGTGTGATGGCCAGCAGGGGCCTTGACGGGGAGCCGCCCGCCCAGAGGTCCAGGCGGTCGGGAAGGGTTCCCCTGGCCCCCGCCACTGCCGGGCGGCTCCCAAGATGCTTCTCCCTGCGGAGGGAGCCTGGGAAAGCAGCTTCCTGGAGAAGCAGGCTGGGAGAAAGAGCCTGCTCTCGACGCCAGGACGAGTCTGCCCCCAGGAGGGGTCTGCGGCTGAGGCCAAACTTGGCCGGACCCCCTTCTCCTTCTCTCCCTCTTTGCTCATTTGAAGTCCAGCTGGGTATTGACCGCCAGGCATTGTGTTTTGTTTTGTTTCACTCTTTCCCAATTTTAAAGCAGATTCAGAGGTCACAGAGCAGACACTCTGCAGACACGAGGGTTTGCTTCATCCCTCACCGCCCACGGATTCCCCCGTGAAAGCCAGGGGTCTGCCATAGGGTGGTCGAGAAAACGCGCGCGGGCTTATCACTCTTGAAAGGGAGGCCCGAGGCTTGGAAAGGCAGCGCTCGTACCACGTCTAACTTCGAGAGCAGGATAGAAAATACGGTTTCCCACTCCTTCTCCTCTAGAGACCTCAGCAGGGCTACGAGTACCCAACGGCCCGGTGGCCGGGCAGGGACAGCATGAAGGACTGGTGGCGCGGGTCACGCGGCCCGGAAAGAGACACATGTCACGTTTGCCCTTGTCACCACTGTGAATACAAAAAAGAAGCCTTTAACTTAAAAAGAAACACTTCACTCCCCACCTAAGCAATCGTAGCCACTCGTGGTGCTGTTTCCTACCCACGGGCTGAAAACTCCCAAACGTGAGACGGTAGCTTATGTCTGAATGCTGAGCGCCAGGACCACACCTACGACTGCCTAGTGGACACTTAGCTGCGCCACAGACATCTCAGACTCGGCACGTCCCCTCCCCTGCGCCCCACGCACCCGAAGACTTTCCTGACATCCCCCTCCAGGATTCCCTGAGCCCTGCCCTCACCTCCCCCCTCCGAACCAGCAGCAGATCCTCAGGAGTGGACCCTTGAGAGAAGCCCACGCCTGGCCCAGGTGTCCGTGCCCCGCCCTCTGCAGAGGGCCCCTGGGTGCCTCTTGGCGTCCCCACTCTGGCCCACCCCGCCCACCCCGACCACAGTCTTCGGGACAGTCCCGTGCAGTCCCCGAGTGGGCCACTCCCTTCCCACCTTCTGCTGGTTCCGGCCTGGCTGGCTTTCAGCTTTGCCCCCACACGCTCTCACCAGGCCCCTGCACACAGCCACGGCACAGTCTTGTCCCTAACTTCTGGCACAGTGCCTGCCACAAAACCTGTGCTCGACAAGTATCTGTCACATAAACACAGGCGTGACTGACAGAAAGATACTGTGGGAAGAACAGAAAACATGCTAGATTTCAGGTCACCGTTTTAGGTCACTATCTCTTTAGGTTGGAGTAAACGTATGCCAAAAAGGCTAAAACACGTTCCACAGATTAGAAAGCAAAAGGAATGCAGGCATGTATTGTTCTCATTGTCGGTGTCGCTTCCAAATGACTTGTGGTTTCGTCCTGGACGGGGTCTGAGTTGGTGGCGCGCCGTTGGTGGCTGAGCCTGGGGACACTGAAGGAGATTGTAACCGCCCCTCGGGAGCAGGGGGGATGTGACATTAAGTGAGTCTCCATGCCTCAGCCTAGCTCCGTTATGAAAACACAGGGTAAGGTGCAGGTAACACGTCATCCCCAAAATGCCATTAACCGTCTTACAGTTCCTAACGTCCAAACGGAAATTCCAAGCCCAGAGGATCTCTTGGGCTTTTTTGACTCATGATCCTTCGTTACTTACTACTCTGGCTGATAGTTGGTGTTTAAATTATTGGGTCAAAGAGGGAAAATCCTGGGGAAGGTGGTATGAGCAGCAGACTCCAGCAGAGGCAGAAAAGAAAGGGCCAAGTTTCTTTTCGAGGCCTTTCCACCATGCTTTTAATGCCCTTCTTTCCCCTCACGTCCCCGCTGGGCCCCCTCTCCGCCTGTGTTCTCTGTTGCATCGGAGAGGGTCCGGTCCCAATGCCCAGCCAGCACCCTTCTCTGCAGTGGTCACTGGGGCCAGGTCCCCGCTTCTCTGGAGCCTCGGTAACAGATCAGGCGGGGGGACGAGACAGTGAGGTTGCCCCAACGTTTCCCGCCATCACTTCCTGCTTACCGGAGAGGAATCCTCATGTGGAGCGTGGACCCGCTTCACACAATTGCACCCTACCCGACGAAACGGAGACACGAGCCACCCTGAGCGTCGGCACGTCGTCCCGTGTCACTGTTGTGATTTGGCAGGTGGGAAACGCCTTCCTTCTCAGAATCAAGCATTGCCCAGAGTTTCTAAACCAACTGTCAGAGACAACACCTAGCACCGAAGTCTGTAGAATCCCAGGGACTATAAAAACTCCTCTGCCTCAGAATAAGTAAAACCCGGGAGAACTCAGACCTAGGTACGTTTATAAGCAAGGCTGAGGAGGTGCCAGAAAACTCACTGAGCCCTCCTCACTCGCCACACCGCATCCCCTCACCAGGTGTTGGACAGACTCCGGGCCGTGGATCTTGGCTGGAAAACAAGCTGGAATCTGCAACCCTGTTCCCCACCCCACCCCCCCCCCCCCCAGCCATTCCTTGTAAAGCCAAGGTGCCACGTCCATGTAAATTGTGCCAAGTGTGAGTGCGGGATGCTGGGCCTCACTCCATGAAACATGACCGTGGTTCTCTCCCACTCCGGTCCTTTGCCTTTGTCTCATGAGAGCTGGTAGGTATATTTTGTAAACCTGAGACACGGTACAGTCCACATTCCCTGGTCTTCCGCTTGCCCTAGGCACGTTGGCGATTCCTGTAAGGACTGCCAAAGGATACTGCACAGCTGGGAGAGGAAAGTCATGGGTACAGTGTGCTCCCCTTGTGGGACGGTCCAACCCCACTCTTGCCACTCACCTGCCTGCGCGGGAACTTTGACAGAGAGAATTCGAAACTGGTGGCATAAAAGTTAGGTGGTACTTAACTATATAACTAGTAGAAATCTACCAGTTGGAGACGGCTTACAGCGACACATGAGATGATTGGAGAAAGACCACCGAAAGCAAGACGGTGTCTTCTCTCCACACCATAACCAGTCTGGAGGCAAGAGGCTCCAGGGCAAGGGCAGCAGCTTAGAGCAGTGAGAGTCTCAGGTTCTTTCGATCTTCTCCTCAGTCACCCCAGGAGACCATTCTCTTCTCAGTGTTGACCGGCTCCCATCTGCCCTCAGTCCTAAACTCCGACCCCTTATTTCAGGAAGAAAGGGAGGAAGGGAGACAAAAGGCATATCCCAGCCCTCCCTATCTCTTTGAAGGAGCTTTCCCAAAGCCTCAACCAATTGACATCGGCCACATCTCATGGCCAGAATCGTCCTGAGGTCGCCCCTCGGCAAGGCCTGTCGGGAAATGTAGTTTTGTCTAGCAGGGCTCATTGCCCCTCGCAATAGGATTGGAGTCCTGTTAAGCAAAGAAGAGAGTTCAGGCAACTGGCACAACGAGTGCCAAGTCAACACAAACGTTCACACACAAACACACAGGCATCCGGTACCAACGCAGACTTCCAAACAGGGTTCTGAGGAACCCACAACCGTGCACCTGCCCTTCGAATGGATAGGCAGCCTGTCCTTCTGTTCGCGATGCCAGACTTCTGTGTGCTCGCTTCAGTTGGTCATGTTGCAAATACAACCCCGCAGTCATTTGGAAGATCAGGGGAAATGACCTCGTGGAGGGTCCACATGTTATTCTCTGGAGCTGTGAGAACAACCCTCAGTGGGGAGCCCGGCTGGCTCAGTCGGTTAAGCGTACGACTTCGGCTCAGGTCGTGATCTCACGGCTTGTGAGTTCGAGCCCTGTGTCAGGTGCTCTGCTGTCAGCACAGAGCCTGCTTGGGTCTTCTGCCCACCCCACCTCTGCCCCTCCCCCACTGGTTCTCCTGCTTCCTCTCTCTCTCTCTTTATATAAATAAACTTTAAAAAGATGTTTAAAAAAAAGAACCCTCAGAGTAAATGTGAAAAATAAAAGTATCCAATAGGAATTATCGTTTTGTGATTAAGGACCCTTTGAAAGTTCCAAATACTATAAAGCGGAGACATACAATGAGCACGAAGAACGAAGAGCAGTTCCCTGCCGTGGTCTCTGAACTTGTTGCTACCTAGTGAAGGGCAATATGGCGGAGTAACCCGCAGGCTCCAGTCTGGGCAAGGTTGGCCTCAAATCCCACCTCTGCTAATTCCTAACTTGGTAGACATGTCTAAACCTCCGTTTCTGCCTGTAAACCGTGAATAACACATAGAGACAGGGGCTTTGCATATAAAGTAAAGGCCCAGGTAACTTAAATAGTATTTTTTAATGTAATTGAAAAATTTGGTTTCTACACTTAATCAGATTGGGTTAACTAGTTTAACCCACTGACTCTACTGAAAAAATTAAAGCCATAGCACTGTGCCCTGCAGCGGGGGACAAGAGGCATAAAAAGAAGGTTTGGATACAGACTATTTGACCCCCATTCTCACAGTACTATTGTGGGGGTTGGGTTTTATGTTTAGGAAGTGGAGATGATTATTTCTCAAGGTGAGAATGGTCAGTGTTTCATTTTCCCAGGGACGGCTTTGGAGAAACCATTGGGAAACAAACTCCATTCTGGTTTTCCTCCCTAAGCACAGACAGGCCGACCGGCCTTGGATTCACACCGCTGAGCCTCCGCGCAGGTCCGGCCGCACGGTAAGGCCAAGCTGAACACCCAGGGCTGCTGTCTGGGACCACGAGCCTGAGGAGCCATCGGAGCTATTTCCTGGCCTGGACGCCGAGCCAACGAGCAGGAGACGGGGAGGTGAAAACAAAACCTGAATCCAAAGTCTTTGTCACTTTTCAAAGCTGCCTGAAATCTCATTAGTTCTTTCTTGCTTGCTGGCTGTGCTAACGGCGTGCGGTGATTGGGAATTTGACTTATAACCACTGTAACACAGAATCTTCATCTTAAAGAGTCCTCTTCCTTGGCAACATAAATCAATTAGTGAAAAATAAAAATATGTACTCTTCACTTTCAAAAGAGCTAAAAAAAAAAAAAAAAATAGGGGTGGGTGGTTTTGGACACAATTCCCAGCTTCTAGGAACACGGAGTATCTTACACGGACCAAGTTTCCCTTCCTCACAGGGGACACTGGGACTGAAACTATGTCCTTTCCCATTTCACTAATGCTCTCCTTGCTTCTCAGGGAGTCGTTTCACAGAGCATGCCAAACCCTGCAGTGGGGCTGCGGGCAGCGAGCCTCCTTTCACTGCAATAACACACAGGGACAAAGGACGCCGGACGGAGAAAGGCATTTATTTTTATAGTATCACTTCCTTACTCCCCCAAATGATAACTGTTTGGATTACTTATTATTAAATCAGAAGGGGCAGAAACCTCAAATCTAATTTGGTTTTCACCATTTGCACCACTATTTGTTTATCTTTCATTCATTACTTAGCTCGGGAAATTACAAAAAGGAACTTGGCCATTCATTCCACTTTGTGTCTGAAAGTTTTAATCTGCTGCTTCTCAGCTGCAGTCCTTCTGTCTCAGCTACTTGCACTATGGAAATACAAAGGGGCCAGAAGGCTTATGTTTCTCTACAAACCCTCTAAAATGCAGAGGGAGAAGAGCCTCAAGCAAGACACACAAGAAACCATTGCACGCGTATGGCCGCGCCCTCTAGCCCGCAGAGCAGGTGGTCTCCAGGGCAATCGGGGCAGGAGCTCCTGCTTAGGGAGGCAACAGTGAGCAGTGACACTGACATGGTCCAAACAGCCATTCACTGTAACATGCTAAGGAGGCCTCAAGAGCATCGGCAAGAGGTAGAGACTGACCCAGCCCAGGCTGGAGAAGGCAGACGGTGTGATCCTCAGACAAGAGGAGAAATTATCAATATCAATCGGTATGGCTTCTGGTAGGACAGCTGAGTTTGGGAACTAGGAAGTGGAGTACCAGGCCTTTGGGACATACAGAAGGGCAGGCAGGCCCTGTGTGAGCAGCTGGGGACAAGCCCCAGTTCCTGTCCACGCGCGGCAATCTCGTGCCGTCCTGTGTGATGTCTCCCACATCTACACATCCTGCCCTGAATTGTGGTGGACATACAATCCTGTTCCAACAAGAAAACATGTATATTTGATCTCCACACCCACATGGTCTAAGCATCGCTCAGCACCTTTCTCTAACAACACCAGCCAGTGACCCTTCCTAAAAAATATCCTGGCAACATCACTGTGTCACGTCTTTCCTTCACTTTTTATTTCCGGTCCACCCTTTCAACCCAACCCAAGGGATGGTTTCTTCCAATGAGGTCTGAAATGAGCCAGTTCTTTCCATCTTCACAACTGATCCACTGGTCCAGGGCCTCATCTCCTCATGCTTCGAAGGCAGCAGGAAGAGCGTGG
This sequence comes from Panthera leo, assembly GCF_018350215.1. Classification (NCBI taxonomy): domain Eukaryota; kingdom Metazoa; phylum Chordata; class Mammalia; order Carnivora; family Felidae; genus Panthera; species Panthera leo. The sequence goes on along the minus strand of NC_056695.1, from coordinate 1,553,119 downwards.
GCTCTGGGGTGGCGTGAACTATTATCCATCACCTTATTGCCGGAGTGACCTTCATCTAGAGGCTTAGCTCTTTGAGCTTCCTTACTCAGCTGAGAAACCCAGCGACAAGTCCTACTTTGCAGGGTTGTAGAGAATGACACATTTGCAAAAATACCTCGTGGGGCAACATTAGCAGTCTTCCTAAACATGTTGTGTCAAACCAGTTCCAGATTCAACAACCTTCAGTGGATTCCTTCTCATCAAGCACAGTCTGTTCCTCCTGCTGGAATGCCTCCTTGGTCTTTTCATGGCATCTTTGTGGTCTGTAACCCCCAGAATCTGCTTAGGTGGGGCCAGCAACCCCACTGTGTGCAGACCTCAGGCTCCAGGAGGACTCAACTCTGGCTTCTCTCTATATCATTCCTCCTCCTCATCCAAATCTACTTATTGTTTAATGCTCATCTCAGGTGTAAGCTTCCCGAAGGACACTTTCTTGTCTCCTCTGGATTATATTGATCTCTCCTGTCTCTGTGAATTTTAAAAAAAAACATACACTTATGTAGCCATTACTATGTGCCAGGTTCTATTCTGCTTTAAAAAGAAAAAATGTATTGTCATTATCTCCATTTTACAGGGGGAAGCAGAAAGGCACAGAATGTAATTTTCCCAAGGTCCCCCAAGGATCAAGTGGCAGAACCAGGATTTGGCCCCACACAGGCTGGCCACAGGCCCCAGCCCGAACTGCTACACTCCATGCATAGCCCAAATGTTCTTGGAACTTGCCATTTAATTCTTGAGCAATAACTTTAGAGATGAACTCTTTGAAGGAGGAAGTTACTTCTAATAAGATTCTCAGGGGTCAACCCAGATAACAACATAGGAGGCTCCTGAACTCCCTTCCCACAAACCTACTAAATACTCAGCTACACAAGGAACAATTTCCTGTGGAAAAAAAAAAATTCAGAAACTACCTGAGCAAAAGGCTGGAACACACTTTCTCCATCAATCTCACTCCCAGCACAGTACCATGAAGTCAGAAAAGAACTCCCGACTCCCAGCTTCTCTCTGAGGAGTGAAGGGTTTGGGCCTCACATTTAGCACCCCAACTTTTAAGACTCATCCGAGGGGTGGGCCCCCCAAAACGCTTTGCTGTGAAATCAATGGGGTTGCCTTATCAAGACTCTGGCAAACGAAGAAGGGGTTATGAATGGGTGTGGGAGCACTTGTCACAGCTATACCCCCAGGACTTAGTGCACAGGGTGCAGACAGAAATATCCACATGTCGGTATTTCCCTTTAAGGAGTACATCTGCATATTTTAAAAGCTGCTGACTGAGTCAAGCTTCTAGTTGTGTGTACATGGGGGGCTGGCTACCACTATCCTCCCCAGAGACCAGGGAAGCTGGGAGACACCTCCCTGCCTTCTCCACCCAGCCTGCTCCAAGGTGCTAATATCTCCCTGGAAGGAGCTTGTATCCATGTCTGACACCCCAGAGTTTGCAGCGACTGCCCCAAAGATGAGTCTGTGTATCCTGGTTCTGACAGTCAATGGGGCTTTCATTCATGAGTTCCACAAACAGTAACAAGCAAAGAAGCAGTTGTTAATGGGTGCAGGGTGAGCACCCTCCCCTTCCCGCAGCTATGCATCCAGGCCCAATGCCGACGGAGCAGCCCAGAACACCCACCTCCCAGTTACTCCCTACTTCCCTAGCAGCTGCCTGAGAGTCTAATTTCCAAGCAGCTTGCATCTAGGTGCTGAACGGGATCCTCACTTTGGGGACACTTATAGGTTTGCACACTCTCAAATACAGGGAGCCACTTAGAACAAAGAAGACGGCCTGGGCAATCACAAAGGTTTGACTGGAGACACAACCAAGACCTTGGGCTGGGCTGACGGATGAATCATTTCAAGCATCTTTTCTGACCACAGTGATATGAAACTAGAAAGCAATTGGAACAACAACAACAAACTGGAACACACACACACACACACACACACACACAAAAGTGTATGGGCTAAACAACATGCTAAGTAATCAATGGGTCAACAAAGAAATCAAAAAGGAAATTTAAAAATACTTTGAGACAAATGAAAATAGAAATAGAGCATCCCAAATCTATGGGACACAGAAAAAGCAGTTCTAAGAGGAAAGTTTATAAGGATACATGCTTACCTGGAGAAGCAAGAAAAATTTCAAATAAACAATCTAACCTTGCATCTCCAAGGGCTAGAAAAAAGAAGAACAAAGAAATCCCAAAGTTAGTAGAAAAAAGGAAATAAAAAAAATTGGGGTGGAAATAAATGAAATGGAAGCTAAAAATCATAGGAGAAAATATCGATGAAGCTAAGAACTGATTCTTTGAAAAGATAAACAAAATTGATAAACCTGTAGCCAGACTCATCAAGAAAAATAGAGAGAGCCCAAGTAAATAAAATCAGAACTAAAAGAGAAGTTATGATCAATACCACAGAAATACAAAGGATTATAAGAGACTACTACAAACAATTATACATTAATGCATGAGATAACCTAGAAGAAATGGATAAACTCCCCAAAACATACAACCTCCACAAAATAACAAACATTCACCAAAAAAAACTATTAAAACTTATAAATGATTTCAGTAAAGTTTCAGGATAAAAATTAATATACAGAAATATGTTATATTTCTATACACTAACAACAAACTATCAGAAAGAAAAATTAGGAAAACCATCTCATTTATAATGGCATCAAAAAGAACAAAAAATAATCCCATTTATAATTTCAAAAAGAGTATATTTAAAAAGATATATTTTATATATATTTATACCATATATACCATATCCATATATCTGGAAAGATATTGTGCTTATGAATTAAAAGAATTGATATGGTTAAAATGTTCATAATACTTAATCTACACTTCTTAATCGATAATGTGTATGGAATCACAAAAGATCCCAAAGGGCCAAAGCAATCTTGATAAAGAAGACCAGAGTTGGAGGTATTGTGCTCCATGTTTCAAACCATACTACAAAGCTATAATAATCAAAACCATATGGTACTGGCACAAAAGCAGACACACAGATCCATAGAGATGGAACAGAATAGAGATCCCAGAAATGAATCCACACTTACCTGGTCAAGTAATCTATTACCAAAAAAGGCCATAACATACAATGGAGAAAAGATAATTTCTTCAGTTAATGGTGTTGGGAAAACTGGACTGTTACAAAAAACAAAAACAAAAACAAAAAACCAAAAAAAACCATAAAACAAACAACAAACGACACTCAAAATGGATTAAAGACCTAAATGTAAGACCTAAAATGATAAAACTCAGAAGAAAATGTATGCAGTAAACTTGTGGACATTCATCTCAGCAATATTTTTTTTTATTTCTCTCCTCAGGCAAGGGCAAAAGCAAAAACATATGTATAAATGGGACTATAACGGGGCGCCTGGGTGGCGCAGTTGGTTAAGCGTCCGACTTCAGCCAGGTCACGATCTCGCGGTCCGTGAGTTCGAGCCCCGCGTCAGGCTCTGGGCTGATGGCTCGGAGCCTGGAGCCTGTTTCCGATTCTGTGTCTCCCTCTCTCTCTGCCCCTCCCCCGTTCATGCTCTCTCTCTCTCTCTCTGTCCCAAAAATAAATAAAAAACGTTGAAAAAAAAATTTTTTTTAAAAAAATAAATGGGACTATACCAAACTAAAAAGCTTTTGCACAACAAAGGAAATCATCAACAAAATGAAAAAGCAATCAACTGAATGGGAGAAGATATTTACAAATCTGAACAGGGGTTAATATCCAAAATATATAAAGAACTCATACAGTACAACACCAAAAAAACAAACAATCCAATTAAAACATGAGCAGAGAATCTGAATAGACAGTTTCAGTAAAAGATATACAGGCAGCCAACAGGCACATTAAAAGATGCTCAATATCACTAATCATCAGGGAAATGAAAATCAAAATCACAATGAGATATTACACTCACACTTGTCAAAATGTCTATTATCAAAAAGACAAGAAATAATAAGTGTTGGCAAGGATGTGGAGAAAGGGAATATTTATACACTGTTGATGAAAATGTAATTTGGTGAAGCCACCATGGAAAATAGTATGAAAATTCCTCAAGAAATTAAAAATAGAACTATCATACAATAGAGGGTATTTATCCAAAGAAAACAAAAACATGAATTCAAAAAGATATATGCCATTGAAGAGGGAATTTGTTGGATGAGCACTGGGTGTTGTATGTAAGCCAATTTGAAAATAAATTATATTTTAAAAAAAACAAACAAACAGGGACACCTGGGTGGCTCAGTCGGTTGGGCGTCTGACTTCAGCTCAGGTCGTGATCTCACAGTCTGTGAGTTCGAGCCCTGCATCAGGTTCTGTGTTGACAGCTCAGAGCCTGGAGCCTGCTTCAGATTCTGTGTCTCCCTCTCTCTCTGCCCCTTCCCTGCTCATGCTCTGTCTCTCTCTGTCTCAAAAATAAATAAAAACATTAAAAAAAATTTTTAAAAAGATATATGCATTCCTATGTTCATTAAAGCTTTATTTACAATAGCCAAGATATAGAAGCAATGTCTTTCCATGGATACGTGAATGGATAAGAAGATGTGATATACATATATGTACAAAAGAATATTAGTCACCCAAAAAGAATAAAATTGTTCCATTTGCTGAAATATAATAATCTAGGGTGGACCTAGAGGATATTATGCTGAAATAAGTCAAACAGAGACAAAAAAATAACATATGATTTTACTTATATGTGGAATCTAAAAAATAAAACAAATGAACAAACAGACTCTTAAATACAGAAAACAAACTTGTGATTTCCCATAGGAGATGGGCAAAACAGGTGAAGGGGATTCAGAGACACAAACTTCCAGTTATAAAATAAATAAGCCATGATGATGAAAAGTACAACACAAGGAATATAGTCAATAATATTGTAATAGCTTTGTGTGGTGACTGCACTTATCATGGTAGTCATTTTGTAATGTGCATCAATATCAAATCACTATGTTTTACACCTAAGACAAATATAATATTGCATGTCAACTTCAATGATAGATGATAGATAGATAGATAGATAGATAGATAGATGATAGATATAGATAGATGATAGATAGATAGATACATAGATACATAGGTACATAGATACATAGATAGATGGATAATAGATAACAAAAACTTCCCACAAGCAAATACCCAGTACCAGATGGCTTCACTGGTGAGTTCTACCAAACACTTAAAGAATTAATTACAATCTTCTTCAAATCTTTCCAAAAATAGAAGAGGGAAAAGAACTTTCAAACTCACTTAATAAGCCCACCATTACCCTGACACTAAAACCAGATGAGGACACTACAGAAAAGAAAATTACAGGCCATTATTCCTGGTAAACATCAATGCAAAAATCCCCAACAAAATATTAGTAAACCAACCTTAACACATTAAAAGGATCATATTCATGATCAAGTGGGATTTATTTTAGGGATGCAAGGATGGTTCAACATGCATGAATCAATCAGTGTGATAAATCACATTAACATAATACAAGGTAAAACTCATGATCTCAATCTATGCATAAAAAGCGTTTAACAAAAGTCAACATTCTTTCATAATAAAAACCCTCAACAAACTGGGTATAGAGATAATGTACCTCAGCATAATAGGTACATTATGAGAAGCCCATAGCTAACACCATACTCGAAGGTGATGTGTATAGAAAACTATAAAGAGGCTACCAAAAAAAGCTATTCCTAATAAATTAATCCATTAAAGTTGCATGATACAAGATCAATATACAAGAAGTCAGTTGTATTTTTATACACTAACAATAAATTATCATAAAGAGAAATTAAGAAAATAATCCCATTTACAATAGCATTAAAAAGAATAAACTACTTAAGAATAAATTTAACCAAGGAGGGGAAAGACCTGTACACTGAAAACTATAAGACATTGATGAAAGAAATTGAAGAAGACACAAATAAATGGAAAGACATTCCATACTCATAGATTGGAAGAATTAATATTGTCAATACATCTATACTACTGAAAAAAAATCTACAGAATCAGTGAAATCCTTATCAAAATCCCAATGGCATTTTTCACAAACTAGAACAATCCTAAAATTTTTATGGAGCCACAAAAGGTTCTGAATAGCCAAAACAATCTTAAGAAAAGCTGGAGTTATCATGTTCCCTGGTTTCAAACTATATTACAAAGCTATGATAGTCAAAACAGCATGATATTGGCATAAAAACAGATATGTAGTTCAGTGAAATAGACACTACAGAAATAAACCCATGTTTACATGATCAACTAACTTGTAACAAAGGAGGCAAGAATATACAACAGGCAAAGGACAATCTCTTCAATAAATGATATTGGAAAAACTGGAAAGCTACATGCAAAACAACGAAACAGGACCCCTGACACCATACACAAAAATAAATTCAAAATTCATTCAAAACTTGAACCTAAGACTTGAAGCCATAAAACTCCTAGAAGAGAACAGAGGTGGTAAGGTCCTTAACATTGGTGATGGCCGTAATTTTGAATTTGACACCAAAAGCAAAATCAACAAAAGCGAAAACAAAAAACTGGGTATACCTCAGACTAAAAAGCTTCTGCTTAGAAAAAAGAAACCATTAACAAAATGAAAAAACAACCTACGGAATGAGGAAAAATATTGCAAACCACATATCTGATCAGGGGTTAATATTCAAAACATACAAGAAATGCATACAACTTAATAGCAAATAAATAAACAGACAAATAAATAAATAAAACAAATAACCTGAGTGAAAAAAAAATGGGCAAATGCCCCAAATAGACATTTTTCCCAAAAAGGCATATAAATGGCCAACAGGTACATGAAAAGGTGTTAAATATCACTAATCATTAGAGAAATATAAGCCAAAACTAGAATGAGCTATCACCTCATATGTCAAAATGGCTAATTTCAAAAAGACAAGAGACAACAAGTGTTGGCAAGGATGTGGAGAAAGGGGGGCCCTCTTGCCCTGTTGGTGGGAATGCAAACTGGTGCGGCCACTCTGGAAAAGAGTATAGATTTTCCTCAAGAAACTAAAAATAGGATGATCCGGCAATCTGACCTCTCTCTGTATACCCAAAGGAAACACATTATTATATTGAAAAGGTATCTGCAATCCCATGATCTTTAAAGCCATAGCCAAGGTATGGAGACAACATCAATGTCCACGGGTGGAAGAATGGATGAAGAAATGTGTTATATATATCCAACTGAATATTATTCAGCCATAAAAAGGAAGGAAATTTTGCCATTTGAGACAACATGGATGGACCTTAAAGGCATCATGGGAAGTAAAATACTCCAGGCAGAAACATACAAATACTGCATGGCATCACTTCTAAGTGTAGTCTTAAGAAAAAGAAAAAAGAAAAAAAAGTCAAACTCATAGAAACAGAGACTAGAAAAGGGACGGGAGGTGGGGGTGGAAAATAGGGAGAGGTTGGTAGAAGGATACAAAGCGTCCGTTGCAAGATGAGTAAGCTCTCAGGATCTAATGTGTAGCATGGTGACTACAGTTGCCAACATCTTATTGTACAATTGACTGCGGAGAATAGAACTTAAATGTTCTCACCAAAAAGGGGGGGAGGGGAGTGAATAAGTGAAGCGATTGACGTTTTCATTAACTTCATGCGGGATATTGCCTCACAATATATACGTATAACAAATCGCCATGTTGTAGGCTTTACCTGACAGTTTTGTCAATTATATCTCGACAAAGCTAAAATAAAAACACCCTTCTACATTTCTTAGGTAAAGCCTAGAGTTCTAGTGATCGTGGCAAATAAAAAGAGGTAAAACATTTATGTCTCACTGGGCAGCAGAGATGGGTCTAAATGTTTTGCATGTGTGAATCAATTTACTTCATCCTCATAAGCCTGAGGATGTCTGTATCATCAATCTATTTATAGAGCAGGACTCAAGGACTTCCTGTCCTTCTCCAGGCGGTGAGATATCGCAATGAAGCAAGTGAGTCTGAGTGCAGACTTCACAAAGGAAGCCGGAGTCCGCTGGAGAGAAGTGGAACATGTTTGCTTCTAAGTCATACTGGACCCTCATTCCAGATGCCCATAATGGGAAACTTGGCATTTCTCCAGTCAATCTTGGAAAACCAGCTTGGGCGCCGTTTTTTGAAAGCAAAATAGAAACAGTGTAATACTCTTTCAGTTGTGGACTGCCGGCGGAATCCAACAACCCAACTTGTGGCTTATACATTACTCTAATTGCAAGAGAGTAGGGATATTTGAGAGGGGAGGGGGGTGGGGAGAGAGACGGTTTTTTCCTGGCAAAGCTTCTTTTTTGTATATGAGGAAGTTACTCATGCTTCAAATACTTAGCATTTAATATTTAATTAAAAGCTACTATTTGGGCAATTCTAGGGATAGAAAATTAAATGCATGCAGAAAGTCTCTAATAATTATATGCGTGATCTTATTTTAAGAACAAAGTGTTGATGCTATTCTTGTCACTTTTCCTGAACGTTCCTTGCATCTGGCCAACGTGCAGAGCCGAAAGAACTCTGGACAAAGAACGGGGCTGACTCAGGCATGTCCTGGCCTTCCCCTGGCTGCGCTTTGGGAGAAATCATCTGAACTTCTCGGGACTGTTGCCCTTTGGTCAAGTGGTAGGGTCGGTGAGCCAAAGTAACGTTCTTCTACCTATAGAGCTCTTACCACAGACAAGTGGGAGGTTGGACATCCGGAACACTTTATGTCCCAGCTTTATTCTTCCACTTTCAGCTTGCCCTCGTTAAGGGCAAACTGTCTTCCCCCTGGGAAATACAAGGTTAACAATGGTGCAAAAGAAGAAAGGGAAATCTCGGTGGCCCAGAGACCTCCACCCTCACATCCCCCAAAGTTCTGCAATGTCCCCAAGCCTGGAAGAAGGCCTCCCAAAGATCCAAATAGGATTGCTACCTCTACAGACGCACACGGCACACCCCTGTCCTGTATGGGTCACAGGCATTGGAGGCAGGCCAGGGGCACGTCTGCATCTTTCAGGAGAGTGAGAAGGGAGTCTGAAGGCAGAGCCAGGAGCCCCCCGCCCACCCTCGGGGCAGAGTGGGAGGCATTCACTGCACGGAAAAGCAGGGAGACAAGTCGGTCTTACCGCAAGCCCCATATCCCGTGTCATCTCCATCCAAACCACGGGACGGTAAAATTGATGTAGACAATGACAACATGGGATGGATGGAAACTGATGAACTCTGTCCTGGAAACTTTACCTGACATAGTGTATTTCAAAAAGATTGTCACCCAGAAAGTATTCAAATTTAAATTTAAATGGAAAGCGTTAAAATCTCCACCCTCCGACAGAAATCACTTTTCCAGAAGAGTTTATTTATGATTCTGGATAACCGGAGTTCTGGGTTATCCAGAACAGGTTATCCAAAACCAGAGTTTTGGGTTATCCAACAACAACTTTGTTGTTTTGTAGAATTCTGATGAATTCTAACTGCGATTTTTCTGTATACCTCAAAATTTGCTTGGCATTCCTCACATTTTTCAAAGTGGATTTAGGTGCCATTCCCCAAAATAGCCTAGGGTCAGCATTTATTGAATGCCTGCTGCATGCCTGGACTGTGCCAAAAACATATGCAAAAATTATCTTAGCCCTTGGAACTACATCATGGTGGGAGCCTGGGGGGATTGGTATTGCCCCCGGGTGACTCACGAGGAAACTGAGGTTTGCACAGGTTAATTAAGTGATCCCAAACCAAACAAGGACCACGTCAGGATCCAATGCCATGTCCATCTGGCTCTAGAGCCACGTATTCAACTTCTAGAAGGAGGTGTGGAAGAAAGGAAAGCAAAACACAGGGCTTAGATAACTGATTTAAAAAAAAAAAAAAAATGGCTCTGATGAGAAAGCCAAGTTGGCTCCATTTCTAACTCCAAAGCCATTTTTCCTCAAAAGGTATTTAGACATCCATTTAAGGCCGTGTTAACAGCAGTCATTGCAACCTGGGTCTGATTCTAGCAACAGCTTTGGATCCCTTCAGTGAAGAAAAAAAGCCTTTTGAAGAAGAGGAGACTCCTCATTTGGTCCAAAAATCAGAAAATAGCAAGAGGAAGCGAGAAGCACTCATTCTTAGGCCTCATCTGGTTGATTTCACGTCGGGTCTCCTGCTAAGTCGAGAGGAGAGCCCACGAATGCCCTAGAAAACTGGAAGCTTCACCAGGCAGAATCCGGGCCCCGAGTTTCCAATGTGAGGAGACTTTGTGGCGACGCTCCTGGCAGACAGAAGTCACCACATCAGTGAGGAATGCTCGAACTCAGCTTGTAGCCAAGAGACGTCAGGTTCGAAAAGTCTCGGTGTTCAGGCTGAGCGTCTGTCAGAGGCCATGGTGGATTTTTGCAAGCTTGAGCATCAACCACTGTGGGTGAGTGCACAGCCTTTCCCAGGGGTGGTACGTTCCCACGAGGGGAGAAAACACAGAGGTCATGGGTGCTGCCGGGAGCATAAAGCATTTTCATCAAACCTCTGCAAACACCACTCCAAGCTGTCTGGAACTCCCCTATGGATGCGCAGCTCTCAGCCGGAGAGGCTGTTCCTGTAGGAATTTAAGTCTGGCTCTCAGCTACTTCTAGTTTTTGTTTGTTTCTGAAAAGGAGGGAGAAAAAGACAGGGAAGGAGTTGAAAGAGAGGCACTGAATGGCCTCTCTTCTATTGTTCCTCATCCTGTGAAACTCATCGTTTCACTGCTAACCTAATGATGATCCAGCCAGAAAGTCCCTGGGAGGCATCAGAGGGAACCCACAGCACCCTCGGCGGCCCCCAGACCCGGCTCCTCCGTCCGTCTCCAAGGCAGGTGCAGGGACAGCCTCGCCGCCAACATTTTCGAGGCTTACTTGGACAGAGGGGCCTGAGCAACACCGCTGGAGTTAAACGGAGGTAAAGGCAGAAGCCAGCTGGATGCACCTTGTAGTCTCAGCACCCTCGAGCTGTGGGCCAAGGATGTCGGAGCACCGTCCAGGAGATAAAGGCCTTGCCTGGACCTCTGTGCGGCAGCCACTAGCATCGGATTGTTCACAACCAAGCTGACATGACTTTCCACCACCCCCTGGCTTCAGGCGGATGAGATCTAAGTGGACACAAGAGTGCCGGCCTCTCCGACTTCTGGTGCAGGGCTATTCACGCTAACCACACACTGTGTTTATCGGGGAAGAGTTTCCTTCTGCAACACATGAGTAGTACTTTGCTGTGTGGGGTTGCCCCAGTGCTTGGACAATACTCAGTCATTCTCCCCCCACCTGGCATCTTTCTTTTTTTTAATATTTTAACATTTATTTATTATTTTTGAGAGAGAGAGAGAGAGAGAGAGAGAATGAGTGGGGAGGGGCAGAGAGAGAGGGAGACACAGAATCCGAAGCAGACTCCGGGCTCTGAGCTGTCAGCACAGAGCCTGACGTGGGGCTCGAACTCACGAACCATGAGACCATGACCTGAGCCCAAGTCGGATGCTTCAACAACTAAGCCGCCCAGGCTCCCCAGTCTGGTCCCTGTCTGATGTTGGGCAACCTACACTGATACACGCTCAGAGTCTTCTCCAGCAAAGTGGAGCCAACACCAGAAAGATGTCCATCTTAGAAGAAATGGCTGAGTGTTGTCCCAGGACACAGGATGTCATCCCTTCTCATGATACATTTATTAATAATTATTCTTATACTCTAATAGTGATCTTTCCCACTGCCAAAAAAAAAAAAAAATTCGAACTGACCCAACAGATTTTCAACAACTATATTAGTAAAAGTGAGAATAAGCTTGCTTTTCACTAGCCCAGAAAGAAAAATATTTGAACATTGAATAGACAGACTAGGATTTTGATTTTTTAAGAAGTTCTAACATTGATCATTTTTTAGCCGTCTGAAAAGAGAAACTGGTGTACTGGTAGAGAAAACACATCTCTTCTCCAGAAATAAGCAACGAAAAGCTGGCTTACTTTGCTATGGAGAAAATCAATCCATTAATTCCATTGGCCTCCCTCACCCTCCATTTAGAGAAGAGCTTGGGGTCTGTCACACCCTGCCCAGCATAAGGACCAGATAAACACAGAGAGTGATGGTTCCAGCCTCAGGGAGCTCAGGCTCGAGGAGGAGCTGGCAGGATAACTCTTAGATTTCCTTCCATTTAAAACTCCACACTTTGGCAGTTAACGATGCTGATGGAAAACATGGCGGGCTCACTATCTGATTTCCCTCCAAAAGTAGCATCGAGTTACTGATGCCAGCTTCCTTCTACCCTTCCGTTAGCCTGAGCGTCTGTGGTGGGTTTTCCAGTAAAAAGTAACTGAGGTGCCCAAGAGAATATCTAGATGTAAACTAGAGTCACCTGCCCCCTAAAACCTCCATCAGATTGATCGGCATCTAACTCTGTGTTCTGTGCCTGGCTGATGCCTTCAGTAAGATGCTAGGGGACCCCTCTCTGGAGGCCGTTTGCTTCTATTCTCCTGCCCTCTGGCTCCAGTGAGTGTGAACGAGGTAGTAACCGCCTTGCTGGGGGGCTCAGTTTTTTTGAATTCGCTCCTGCCAGACAAAAGCCAAAGGTACGTCCAGGTGAGGACGGGAGGAAGTCGTATCTCATGAGGGTCGACGCCGTGAAGCTCTGCCTTGGAGCGTCCAGCTGTTGAAGGCCAGGGGCACTGGGCGCATCCTGACTGTGGCCCCTGTGCGTGCGTCAGCCCCCTGGGGCATCCTGCTCGTGGCCAGGAGTGAAATGCGGTTTGATGATCTCATGCCCCCTTTGCTCAACAACTACTCCTTCGTCAGATATTTGGGGAGCACTTGTTCCGAGCAGCCCCTG